>NC_086317.1:493071856-493671856 GCF_036172605.1 Pelobates fuscus | reverse complement strand
CTCCCTGCTGGCACACACTACCTCCCTGGTGGCACACTTCCTCCCTGCTCACACAAACTGCTATACTGCTGGCACACACTGTCTCCCTGCTCGCACACTACCTCCCAGTTGGCACATTTCCTCCCTGCTCGCACACACTACCTCCCTATTGCACACACTGCCTCCCCACTAACACACTGCCCTCTGCGGGTACAAACTGCCTCGCTGCTAGCACACACTACTCCCTATTGGCATACTGTCTTGCTGCTGGCACATACTGCCACCCTGCTGGCACACACTACCTCCATATTGCACACACTGCATCCCTGCTGGCACACTTCCTCCCTGCTTGCACAAACTGCTATACTGCTGGCACACACTGCCTCGCTGCTCGCACACACTGCCTCCCTGCTGGCACCCACTGCCTCCCTGATCGCACACACTGCCCTCTGCTGGCACACACTGCCTCGCTGCTGGCACACACTGCCTTGCTGCTCGCACACACTGCCTCCCTGCTCGCACACACTGCCTCCCTGCTGGCACACACTTCCTCCCTGATCGCACACACTGCCCTCTGCTGGCACACACTGACTCACTGCTGCTGTGCTCATTAATGCAGCCTTCCCATTCAATCCCATGGTTTGCTTGGAGAGCAGATAGAGACAGTCACGTTTTATTCCATTTACATAATTTTATTGATTAATAATTCACCAGCAAAGTTCCAATCCGTTATCATGTCCCAGTGCGATAAATATTTAAACAGATTCTTTTTATCAGAGAGAGCAGACACTTTCATGTTGATCATACCCCATCTTGTAAAACACGTCCACATCTTTAATCTTCCTCAGGATGGGAACTTACAGCAAAATTATTATTACAAACATCTCGATTACTGACAATTTTAACTAGAGGTCACTGTGGTCAGATGCAAGGTGGACCTAAATCTCATCCTCCCGTCAATATGTGTATGGCAAATAAATGCACTCATTTCTGCTGTGTGCATTTCAGAAGGCGCTCAGCAATCCGTCTCCATCCCTCTGGGGACAAGTAAAGCAACATTCACAGAGAAGGCGGTTTGTCAGAGCTTTGAAATATGGCTTGCTGCTAATAGTTTAATCAGCTCTGGACAGATAATTATTTTAAGGAGACAGTAATGAGCTCACACCACAGAGTTTATACATTTTTTACAACCATCCAGATCTTCCGTAGTCAAATCAGTGGCTTCATTCCTGTTTTATTACAGCTATCTGTTAACGTGCTGTCACATTTCTCGAATCAATATCGGAATTATCTTCAAACATAGGCACCCAAGTTTGCTTGCCATTAACCCCTTCATTGCCAAGCCTTTTCCTTTTACAAAATAGTAAGCGAACATTTAAAACTTTGGCTTGTAACAAGCAGAAACATTGGATAAAACTACAATTACTGTTGGGAAATGCCTATAGTGGAAAAAATATATTTCACATTTTGTTCATCCTTTGCAAAAATATTGGGGATAATTGTTTTTAGAGATTATACAGTGTTAAGTCACTTTTTAGAGTTACATGGTAATATAGGCGGAAGATGCTGTAGTCCATCATGTTTGTGAATATTCAGTTTGTCTTTTTTATAACTCTTTCTTTTGCTGTAGACAAAATCTCCTTCCTTCAAGTTTGAATGGGTGATCTCTTTATATTGTTATTCTCCCTCCACCTTTTCCTTGCTCCAGCTTGATGATAACAGTCCAGTCCTATTAATTAGCAGATTACCAGAGAGCAGTTTGTACAGATCCTGGAAGTAACATTTTTTTCTAAATTAAACAAATTCACATTCCCTGTGGGATCTTACCATTTATTTATAAAGAGGCACCATTGTATTTTTGTTCCATAAATGAATACCCTTTTTGTCCATGACTATACCTTAAAAGCCTTATCAACTGCTGCCTGACATTACAAATAAAGGAGACGTACTCACTGTAATTTCAAACCACCAGTATTTCATGTCCGATAGAGCTTCAGCTGAGGTAAGTGATAACCCAACGCTGACTTGGCTTTCAGATGGAATGTGAGAAATACAGCCAGTACCTACCTACTCAGTGTGAGAAATACAGCCAGTACCTACCTACTCAGTGTGAGAAATACAGCCAGTACCTACTGTAAGAATATGAAATGGTTAACTCTTTTTGCTTTATATGCTTTAAAATAATGTTTGAAATAATTATGCTAACTTTGGCAGATGTATTTTGTACCAAGGTCTTCCTTCTAGAGGATGTGCGACCTTGCTCGACCACATGATGTTCCTGTCCTGTCTTTATTCAAATGCTTATCTTTTAATGTCCGACAAGTATGTACTATTAACTATATGGAAGTGATAAATCTCGCTGCTTGCATGACAAACGGTGTATAAATGCTAGCTCTGAAAATATATTCAATGAGAACTTGTTAAGCACTCTTTCATGTCTGTGTGCTAATTTTCTAAACAAGAATTGATGTGGTGACCGGACAATCGAGAACCGAGGCGAGTTGAGTCCAGAACAGCATTAACCCTTTCAGCTTGGTGTAAGAAGTGGGATCAGTAAAGCCATTGGGTAAGTAGCTTTTTTGTGTCTTATTGGCGCTAATTGTCTATGACCCCCTTTGGTTCAGTAAGTCTGAATCCAGTAGATAGGAAAGGTGTAAGGACTTTAGTTATATTGAGACTGTAAATAGGTCTCCGGTTTTTACTGGACAGTTGCTCTAGTATAGTGTTCTTGGTAACCCAGGTTAGTATCTAAGATAGATACAGGGTATCTATAAAGTAGTCTCCGGTTTATTAAGACTATAGGTGTTCTAGGGAACACGGTTTATAGATCTAGAATAACCCAAACTTCTCGTTCCTCTGGTCACCCTGTGTCTGCTTTTGTGTTTATTTTGCTTGTTAAGTAGAGACACACTATTGGTAAGTAGGTAGTGTCTCTACCCTGAGCCAGAAATATGGGAAATAATCAGTCTATTTCTTACCCTTTACCCCACCCAGGGGAGTCATGTCTAAATTATGTTACTAGAATAGGAGCACAAGGAGGATTTCTTACAACCCCATTTGTGTCAAATTTAGCAGGATGGACAGAGACTATGAAGTCATCTGATCCTTTTCCCAGGTGTGGGGCTAATGATGATTTCCATATGAATATGATTCGAGGATTGTGTTTGGGAGGTATGAAGTCATGGCCGTGGTATGGTCCTGATCCCGATTGGGATAAGGAATATATGAAAGCAGGAGGTGAAAATTGGTTGCAGATAGCCCCTCATTGGTTTTCTTGTAGTGTAACAGGTTTTAAAGGGAGCTAAGAAAAACCTGGCTAAGAGAAAGGGAACTGTTGACAGTCATACCATCCGCTTTCCCATAGAAGCCCCTCCTGAGAATCTATATTCACCACCAATTGTGCCCCCTACCCAGTCAGCCCCCAGCCATGCCCAATCACAACCCCCACCTCCCTATAAAGCAATGTATCCTGCCTTACCTAATGCCCCCTCAGAGGATGATATAGAAGATATTTGTATTGCTGCAGCTGTTAATTCACAATCACAGCAATTACAGGAATCATCATCTACACCAGATTCTGATATAAAATATCCATCGCCATCTCCCGGTACAATTAAATTAACAGTAAAAACAGGAGTTAAACTTAAAAGTGGCAAGGTGTTAAAATCATATGTACATAAGCAAGGTGATGATGATGTAGAGATGCCAGAATTGGAAGGTGCTAATCTTACTGCCCCATTCATGACTGTTGGTAATCAGTTAATAATGAAACCCATTAATCCCGGAGTACTCAAGGACATTATTCAAGGTGCCCCAAACCCCCGTACTAATCCCTCTGCATGCCTAATGTATCTGAAAAGAATGTGCTTAGGACAGAACATGACACAGATAGACGTACAGTTAATTATAAATGGAATATTAGGGTATGACTCAGATTCTGGTTGGGATTGGTCTAAGGTACCCTCTATCAGTGTGACAGACAACGGTACTGGAGTTGGAGAGGCTGGTAGTGATGGTGTTTATGAGCTTAGTACTTCAGCAAGATGTGCTAAAATGTGGGACGAGGTGGAAGCTGAAATGTTGAGATTATGGAAGAATAAGCAGTCTATATCCACTGCTTTGGTGCAAAGGAAGAGATTGGTATTTTTGTAAAGAGATTTTACAAGTGTTGGAAGGATGAGGCAGGTTTGAAGTCTGGAGATGATATGGATCTCCTTAAAATACAGTCATGCCTTGGTAATATGTTGCCACAGTATTCTTTGCTTGTGAAACAATTGATTTCAGACTGGGCCAATTTGGGTGGCTCAGATTTTCTTACCAAGGTTATAGAAAAGGAAAATGCAGGTTGTTTTGACTTAAGAAAAGATTCAGGAAGTAAGGTTGCTTATTATTATGCTCAGGGATTGCAACACTGTCCACCTACACAGGCCCGAGAGAGAGGATGGGATGGAGCACATAGAGCCCGTGGAAGGGGTGGCCAAAGAGGGGCAAGGGGATGGAGACAGGGAAATCAGGGTTATAGGGGCAGGGTTAACCAAGGAGGAATAGACAGGATCACTTGTTTTAACTGTGGCCAGCATGGCCACTGGAGGAATGAGTGTCCACACCCCAGGAAACCCCAGCAGCCCCAACAACCCAACAATTCTCAAAATACGCCCAGTAGACACGAACAACACCAGGCCGGCACTTCCCCCTCCCCCCTCCCCCTTTCTCCAGCAAGCCCAAACTGCACTAGGGCCATTCACAGGTACCACTGACCAGCACACCCATCACATCCCATGGCCCCAAAAGGACTGCCTTGAAGGTGACACTCCAACTTTTCCACTTTTGTCCTCTACGAATGATGATCAGCCTTTTTGCATTCTGGTCATAGAAGGTAGATCCTTGCCATTTTTGGTAGATACTGGAGCTACGTGTTCCAGTCTCTGTGACACCTATTATCAAGGGACAATGGAAAAGTCTACACCTTCATTGGGTATTAATGGAGTGTCAACACCCACTTTTGTCACACCACCACTGTCTGTGTTCTGTCCTCTTAATGGTTCTTCTACTGTGCACCCTTTTCGTCTAATACCTAAATGTCCTGTTAATTTGCTGGGAAGGGATCTTCTTGGTATTCTGGGAGCTACCATTACTTGCTCGCCCTCTGGTGGTATTGATGTGTCTATGTTGTGTTCTGAAACTATTGATTTGTCTGCTGTTCCTTCCTCTGTGTGGGCTTCATCTAAGCTAGATGTAGGATTTGTCAACTGCACCCCTTACAAAGCCAAACTAAAACCAGATGTAACTCCTATCTACCTTAAACAGTACCCCCTGTCAGAAGCCAAGGTTGAGGGAGTTCGCCCCATGGTCCAATCTTTTCTGGAGCAGGGAATACTAAAGCCAGTAGTTTCCCCATTTAACATACCTATTAATCCAGTTCCTAAAGGTAATGGTTATCGCTTAGTTCAGGACTTTAGAGCCCTGAATAGTGTAATTGTGCCCATTGCACCCATTGTCCCTGATGTGACATCCCTCATTACAGCCATTCCACATGATGCCACTTGCTTCACTGTCATTGATTTAAGTAATGCATTTTTTTCTATACCTATTGATTAAGAGACACAGCTACTTATGGCTTTTACTTTTTGAAGGCTGTCAGTATACCTGGACACGCGTACCCCAAGGCTATTTAATTCCCCTACTTTAACCCGTTTGTGTCACTATACCCCACTCCCTCTAGCATGTAAGCTCATTGAGCAGGGCCCTCAACCCCCTCTGTTCCTGTACGTCCAGTGGTCTGATCTCAATTATGTGTCTGTTAGTCCACCCATTGTACAGCGCTACGGAATTTGTTGGCGCTATATAAATAATAAAATAATAATAATAATAATATGTGGATTCCCCAGCTGTTTATTCGTTGGTACTCCAACATACTCTAAAAAACATGGACCCTGGTCTTGGTTCCGTCCTTTTGCAAAATGTTGATGATTTCTTGTTATGTAGCCCTAGCTATGAGGCAAGCACTGTGGATACTGTCAGCAACTGTGGGTCACAAGGTTGTTAAACACAAAATGCAATTGTGTAAATCAAAGGTTGATTACTTAGGTTTTGTTCTGGCTTCAGGCACCAGACAATTGAGTCCAAAACGTATTGAGGTCATTCAGAGGATTCCTACACCCACTACTCGGAAGGATTTGCTCACCTTCCTCGGCATGATTAATTACTGCTGCCAGTGGATCCCTGAATGCTCCCATTATGACTCAATCCTAAGGGAGGCTGTATGTTCTGACAGCCCTGAAAATGTCTGTTGGTCACCAGACATGCTAGCTGCATATATTGCCCTCAAAGTTGCTATTGTGCAAGCCCCGGCTTTAGGACTACCTGTGTATTGTAAACTATTTCATTTGTATGCTCGGGACAACTGTAAAACCATGGCCGCGGTCTGTGCACAAGAGCACGGAGGCGGTATGCGTCCCATAGCATTATTTTCCAGCAGTTCCAGCTCCGGTACAGAGTATGCCGGCGTGTGCAATGGCTGTTGAAACTGCTACTACTATCACACTAGGGCATCCTACAATACTTCATGCCAGTCACCAGGTCAGTCACTCAGCTTATAAAAAATCTCACCACACAACACATGACAGCCCAGCGCTTAAGTGGTTATGAGATTATTCTTCTTAATACCCAGAATCTGTCTATTGTCTATAGTCCTGTTAATTCTGGTCCTATGTCTGTTTTGCATGCTATTCTCACTTCTGCATCTGACTCTGTGTCTATACCATAATTGCATTGAACAAATACATATTGCCACATCTCCCAGAGCAGACCTCTCCTCCACAGCACTCCGTGGCCCGGATGTGACCACTGTCTTTGTGGATGGCTCTTGCTCCAGACCAAATGACGGTACGTACCTCACAGGCTATGCCGTGGTACAGCTACCTGATAAAATCATTGAAGCGGACACTATTTTGCAGCCATCTGCCCAAGCTGCAGAACTCATTGCTCTCACACGTGCCTGTCAGCTTTCTTCAGGACAGCGAGTGAACATTTACACAGACTCACGATATGCTCATGGGGTAGTGCATGATTTTGGTGTGATTTGGAAACAAAGAGGCTTTGTAGGAGCCGATTGAAAAACCATTTCACACACAAATCTCATCCAATCACTCCTAGATGCTATCCTACTCCCATCTGAGGTAGCTGTTATCCACTGCAAGGCACACACTCTGGGTAGTGATGACATTTCCAGAGGTAATGCCTTGGCTGACAAAGTGGCAAAAGAAGTTGCAGCCAAGACTCTTTACTATAAAATGTTTCCTGCTATGCTCACACCTCCCACATGCCCTACTGACAGTTTGCTTTTGCAGCTTCAAGCGTTTGCAACGCAATCTGACTTTGATTTTTGGATTAAACAAGGTTTAGAGAAAGATCAGAATTATCTTTTCTCTAAAGAGGGGAGAATAGGCATACCTGAAGCCAGCTGCTTTATTTTCATCAGTCAGGAACATGGTCCCGGTCATAGCAAGCACCATCCAATTCCTCATGAATTCATTTTATATTAGGAATCTCAGGCAGCATGTACAGTCTTTTGTAAGATCATGTGAACCATGTATGAGAACACATCCTAATATTCCACACAAATCACAGCACGAACATTTGCCCCCTCCAGCTGCTCCTTTTACACACTTACAGATTGATTTTACTCATGTACCCAAAATTGGTAAGAAACAGCAATACTTACTGGTCATAGTTGATCAGTTTAGTAGATGGCCCGAAGCCTTTGTGACATCTAGGGAAGATGCTAGGACTGTAGTGAAGATTCTTGCTACTGAAATTATTCCCAGGTATGGCTGCCCTCTGCAGATTAACTCTGATAATGGCCCGGCTTTTGCCAGTGAGGTTACCCAGGAACTTGCTAAATTCTTGCAAGTTACCTGGAAGTTTCGTATACCCTATCATCCAAAGAGTACAGGGGTAGTTAAAACGATGAATAGGACCATTAAGGAGAAGCTTATGAAAGCTACTGCAGGAACATGGGTAAATTGGACAAAATATCTACCAGCTATTTTAGCTGAGATAAGAATTGTAACGGAGCTCCGTGTACTCCGACCGAGTACCCTCCGTTGATGGATGCTCCTAGCGCTCTCAGAGGACTCCAAGCACTGCAGACGACACCACAACCACCGCAGGCTCCACAACCGCCGTAGCTTAACTGGAGCCGCGCCGTCTTCCTTCCACCCTGGATCGGCTTCTGTCCTCCAGGACCGTGTGGGGAAGACCTCTCCTCCAGGAGAGCGTAACAGGAACAAGCTCTTAAAAGAGCTAAGTGATTAAGAGCTCAGGGGAATATGCAGCGCATAGCAATCCCCAGTGTGATATAGCAGTTCCCTCCAATAACGAGACACGGCTACGTATTGAGGGTCAGAAGAGGTCTGAGGACTGGAACACCCAGCCTGCTTTTTATTAGGATAAGGTACACACAGGACACTCCCAGGGGGAGGATGAAATTAACCAATAACAGCATAGTACAGCCCACAGGTTCCCTCCCCTCAGATAAACAGTTAAACCAATTATTACATACAATAAAAATACAGTTTTCACATACACACTGTAACTTTAAAACCATACATTCAATTTCAATAAAAGTTGCATATTCAGACTCAGCATACATCAAACATAAACACTTCCAAAAATCAGCCAAATCCCTCCAGTGGATCAAAAGTTAGCTGGAAGTCCTTTATGACCGACCGCAAGCACATTTTCCTGCCCAAAACAGTTCCATAGATTTGGGCTGTGCGGTCGGTCAATTTCATGCGAAAAAAACGACTAAGTCCCATTTCGAACGGGACTTAGTCTCTGGAGCTGCAAGTTCCGTATGGGAGAAGGTAAGGGTCAGCGGTGTTCGGCAGAATGTGTAGCCGATTTTAGTTCCACAGAATCTTTAGCATACACCGCTGACCGCATTCGACTGAACAAAGATGGCCGCCGCCACGTGCAATTGACCGGCAGTAACCTCACAGCCTGGGAGGTAAATTGCCTGCACACTTTAACTTCTGGGTGGTCTGCCTGTGTGGTACTTGGTTCAGTAAGCCCTATTTACTGAACCAAGTGGGGGAAAGCCAGGAACAAGTTATTTTACAGGTCTGGGGACATAGTCTTAAAGGGGCATTGTTCAGCAAAGTCACAATATGTCCCCAGACGGTTCTTAAAGGGCCATGCACACCCAATAAATGTTAATAAGTTTTCAGGGGCACAATCTTCCAGGGGCCATAGTCATGAGGCAGGAGGCTGGCAAACAGGCTTCTCCACAATCCAGGGAAGCAGGGCAATTTCTCATTTAAAGGGCCAGTTACAAATAGCGATTTGTAACAAGAATGAATCCCCACAAGGTGACTAAATTATCTCCATTTGAGATTCTGATGGGACAACCTTTTCCCACACCCTGAGCCAGGGAACCGCTTTTTATAATGCCTGGGTATTTACAGCTAATACAAGAACAATATGTACAGGAATTGTTGATAAAACTGAATGGTATGTATGACAATGTTTCTTCGCAGTTTTCCCTTACCTTCACAGGAACCTAGTAATATGCTGCCACAGTATTCTTTGCTTGTGAAACAATTGATTTCAGACTGGGCCAATTTGAGTGGCTCAGATTTTCTTACCAAGGTTATAGAAAAGGAAAATGCAGGTTGTTTTGACTTAAAAAAAGATTCAGGAAGTAAGGTTGCTTATTATTATGCTCAGGGATTGCAACACTGTCCACCTACACAGGCCCAAGAGAGAGGATGGGATGGACCACCTTTTGGACCACCTGCTACTGTGATTGCTGTACCCAGAACCGCTGTCCTCACAGATTCCGATGACATCTGGATTCACGCATCCCGAATGAAGCTGTGTCCAAAGAGGGGAGCCAAGGAAGACAACACCACTCCTCGCTCGGAAACAGAAGAAGTTCCCCTTAGCGAAGCATCATGGCTTTCACACCGTATCGTAGATTGAGAGGATCATACGTACCTGAGACCAAGATTATGTTTTGCGCTATGCTTTCTGGAGTTGTTATACTCCCTCTGATATTATTCCTTGAATGCCATTATGAGTACAAGTCAATGAGAAGTTTGAAACCTGTTTGTTTCTGGAGAAAAGACTCTGACATGATGAACAATTCTTCAATACCCCCAGCCCAATTAGGCCTTAGCCCCTCATCTAGCTTTCGTCACACACGCTACCTCAAGAACCTTTCTCCACCACCTTTCTATCAGCATGTAATATGCAATCATTCGTTCACTGAAAGCATTTGGATGAATTGGACAAATAGTAACCCTTATAAGTACCAGTTACCCATATGGAATGTGTCCATAGCTAATGAAACCAATGCATTATGTTTGTTTGAAGGTTCATGGAAAATTGTTAGATCTTATAACGTAGACATGTGCATAGTTAAGGTTACTAATTACACTAATATCTGTGTCACATTATTTAATAGAAGTTCTGATGGTAAGAAAACCAGCTAAACAGATTTGGGATATAGATATATATATATTATAAGAAAATTAATAAGGTTGCATATCAATATAAACAGACAGGCCTTATTACCTTTAATAGTGATTATACAACTGGTACCATTAATTGGAAAAGGGGACAAATGTTAGTTATTATGAATGACACTGCAATTGAGAACTATCCACTACCTTATATTTTTACACCTTATTACTGTCCTTTATCCTCTACCATAGAACCAAAAGTCAACAACGACACACACACACCTATTCCATCCACATGTGTTAATACAACTGCCTTCCTACAAGCTGTACGTGTGTCATTAAAAATCACTACTCCTGGGGGGCGTGGCCAACTGCCGACCGGAGCAGCCGCATGTAACGATCGCTCCGTGATCCGCCGTGCCTAAAGCAACGATAAGCCGTCTGGTGAGCTCGAAAAAACTATTCCCAGGGAGCGGACACTACTGTGGACACACATGGCACCCCCAAGACAGACCAAACTGACCGATCCGGTGCGGCAATCTGGAAAAAGCCGCATGCGGCAAATCCAAGATGGCGGCGGGTCCGCGCCACATTCACCGTGCTCGGAGGGAATACCTGACCCAGAAGACTGCACTATCGCTCCAGAAGACGCCCCGGTAACAAATAAAAGCCTACACACTATGATGCAGGACCTGAAAGGATCCTTGAGAGCGGATCTCCGCCAAATAGCGGATGACTTACGCAGCGACATCCAGGAACTGGGGGGAAGGACAAACCAGCTAGAGGCTAAAACTGACGAACTTTGCTTGGCACACAATGACCTTGTAGACAAATTACAGAAAATGGAGGAAGAACAGACCGCCATGCGCCTTAAACTTGCAGACATGGAGGATAGGGCGAGGAGGAACAATCTACGCTTCAGGGGAGTAGCTGACAACATCCCACAAGAGGCCCTGGCGCACTACATAAAGACCATGTGCGCGGCTCTAGTTCCCCACTTGAAAGAAGAAGCCTGGCTGCTTGATAGGGTTCACCGCCTCCCACGACCCGCAAGATTTACAGCTGACACCCCTAAAGATATAGTGGCCCGATTTCATTATTATGGCTCCAAAGAAGAATTACTTAAAACAACGAGAAAACTCGCTACCTTGCCAGAACCCTACCAGGGGATCAGTGTGTATGCTGACCTTTTGGCAACTACCATGGCGCGCAGACGGGAATTCATTGATGTTACTAAAACTCTGAGGAACCACAATATACCTTACCGATGGGGATACCCGACGAAGCTTCTTATATGGCATGGAGGGAAATCGGTGGTAGCCCTGGAACCTGAGGTGGGACTAGCCAAGCTAAAAGAATGGGGCCTACATCACGCCATGGGACAGTCACCTAAACAGAAGCCCCCACTACCGAGAAGAATGAGACCTGAATGGACTCTCGCAGGCTCCCCGGCGAAACTGAATTGAATTGAATACTCTACCTTCCATGGACTGATGACTATCCTTGGCTACGCACGTCTTCAAGGATCACTTGAGTATCGCATCGCTCTTATTGTCACCAGAATATTATATGCTAATTTTCCGTTTCTTATACTCTGTAGCAATTAGGTCATTAATGGCTCAATAACTGTTAGAGATGTGATATTGGATAGGGACCCCAGGGCAAATGTTCATTTAATAGATCCCCTGTGACCCTCACAAGTCATGTTTTCAGGGCCCAACACGCTACTCTAAGGAGGTAACTACAAACCACTAGACACATTCGTCTTACCCGCATATGGCCTCGATGCCGACGGGAAGGCCGCAAATTTGGGCAACTCACTTTAATGACCCTATGAAACTACTTCAGGTGGAGGTCTTTAATACATGACACAGATATACACCCGTACTGAACCGATTAGCATTCGAGGGGCCTATATAGCAATATATATTGCATCAACGTCATGAGTCACATAATAAAGAGAATATACCCCGAGGTATACCCCCTTATAAACTTAGGCCCTCACGACAAAAGGCCATCCAAGATCACCGACTAGGCCCCACGAACAGCGAGGTCTCCAGACCCAGATGTATCACACTACAAAATGTCATCACCCAGGGACATCTCTGCCATGTCCACATATCTCTATTTTGCGTTTCACTATAGGAATAGGATGCAATGCATGCATGTTTGAAATGTATATTCCTTTATCTGATATATGGTTATTTGCCGCTACTTTAAATGCCCAGACGACTCAAACGATAAGAGAGGGCACATAACGGCGGAATACCCGCCACCCTACCCAGACCAGATAATGTGTAGTGTGTTTAGACACACACGCCCTGGTCTCTTTCTTTGCACTAACGGCAAAGGAGTTATGTATAAAGTTTACTGTATATATTGTTCATATTGTTTGTTATGTTTAATATGTTTACCCTTTTCTCGTATGCTAAACCGTACTATGATCCGAAAGGTTGACAATAGCTTCCCGAATATGTACTTGGTACCACGTAACACTCACAGCGGACAGGTGCCAGGCATTCACCTACAAATCCATAGGATAGGTATTCACCATATAGGGACACAACCCTCCCAGCTGGGATCTGTTACCAAATTATTCCAAATATGTATGCACAAGACGATTAATTCTTCCCGTACAAATGGCATCATTTAAAGTCCTTTCTCTTAAGTAAAAGGCCTAAATAGTCCCCATAAAAGGCGTCTCGCAATTCAAGAAATGTCAAAATCTAATGCAGCGATTGCCTGTTTACAGGAAACCCACTTCTGTTCACGTAAACCACCGAAACTATATTCGAGACAGTACCCCCAAACATTCCATGCATACTCCCCGAGCAAATCTAAAGGAGTATCCATATCATTCCACACAGACTGGGTTTTCCAGGTAATTAAACAACATGCCGACCCCTTGGGCAGATTATTAATCCTGGTGGGATCATTGAATGGCTTCCTGGTTACGGTGGTGTCCCTATACGCACCGAACGAAAACCAAATTGCCTTCACTCGCAAAGCTTTGAAAAAAATAGCGTCATTAAAACAAGGTCATGTCATTATTTGTGGCGACTTTAACTGTGCACCGAACCCCGAATTAGATATGAAGAGAGCACAAAATAAACCCCCCACAGCGATATCTCGCACTAATGGTAGCCTTCTCTCCAATTTGCTTTTTGAACACAATTTATACGACACATGGCGCTCCACCTATCCCACAGAAAAAGACTATACTTATTTTTCCCCCGTTCACATGACATATTCACGCATAGACCTTTGCCTCGTAGATACCAGAACCCTACCGAATATACTAGATGTCTCCATAGGAATGCGGACATGGTCGGACCATGCCCCAGTTGTGATAACATTTGCGGCTCTATATCCAGCAAGGGGACGAGGGAAGTGGAGACTTAATGAAGGGCTGTTAGATAGGGATCAAGTGCTGAAAGTTATCACTAGGGAGGCAACCGACTACTTCAAGGAAAATACCTCAGACGAGATACCGATCAGCACACTATGGGTCGCCCACAAGGCGGTGATTAGAGGGGTGCTCATCAGGGAGGGAGCAAAACACAAAAAACACCAGACGGAATTACACCTTTCAATTATGAAAGAATACACAGAGTTAGAAGCACAAAATAAATTAAAACCATCCAAACCCCTCTCCAAACGAATAGGGGTCCTACAGAAAGAGCTGGACTCTATATCTTTAAACACGACAGAACGATGGATGAGGTCCCTGAAGCTGAAATATTATACACAGGGTAATAAAGCGGGTAGACTCTTGGCAAACAAAATTAAAACCAAACACCTCCAATCTAAAATCCCATATATCAACTCACCCTCTAAAGGCAAATTATATAACCCAGAAGATATTGTCAATGAACTAGCGCAATATTAAAAAATGACCATAACTCACCACACCCATCCCTAAATGATATACAAGATTTTTTAGAGACCACCACTCTACCCCACCTAGATCCCGGAAAGAGCAGCGCATTAGATTCCCCCTTCACAGAAGACGAAATAAGACGAGCAATATACTCTCTACCAAAACATAAAGCCCCTGGTCCGGACGGACTATCCAATTATTATTATCATAAACTGGAACCGACCCTTACACCAGTCCTGACTGTGCTCTATAACGACATAAAAAACACGGGCTATATGCCTAAAGAGATGCTGGAAGCTCATGTTGTAACTCTCCCCAAGCCAGGCAAACCGCCCACGGTAAGCGAAAATCTCAGACCGATATCGCTACTAAACGCAGACACAAAATTGTATGCCAAACTTTGGGCGACAAGGATCAAACCTCTCCTGGTAGAGTTAGTATCGGAAGAGCAAGCTGGTTTTGTGCCAGGCAGACAGGCAGGAGATAACACGAGACACTTCCTAAACCTGATTCATTGGGCAAGGACTAGCAAGCAGGGGGGTGCCGTTCTGGCGCTCGACGCTGAAAAAGCGTTCGACCGTCTGAACTGGGACTATATGACACTAACACTCACGAAAATGGGGTTCTCTCCCTCCACCCTGGGGGGTATTATGGCCCTCTATCGGGCCCCATCAGCAAGAGTCTTCAACTCTGGTTTCTTATCCAAGCCGTTTGACATCAGCAACGGCACCCGCCAGGGCTGCCCGCTCTCACCCCTCCTGTTCATCCTGAGCCTAGAACCGGTCATAAACCGCATTAAAACCCACCCAGGAATCAAGGGCCTAGACACACCAGCTGGAGTTCAGAAAATTGCACTATTTGCGGACGATGTCCTACTCTATCTGACACAACCACACACCTCCATCCCGAACCTGATGGACCTTCTGTCTCAATATGGGGAGGTCTCCTATTACAAGAACAACCTTAAGAAAACTCAGGCACTACCCATAGGCCTACCCCCACAGATGGTACAAACCCTAAAAGCTTCACACCCTTTTGACTGGAGATCAACATCCCTTAAATACCTAGGCATAAAATTGGCAAAATCTGACTCACTATTAGTGCAAGAAAATTATATATCTATGATCCACAAACTGCAGGCACAACTAGACTCCTGGCAGAAACTGGAGGTGTCATGGTTAGGTAGAATACACACCACGAAAATGATGGCACTGCCGCATGTACTATACCTCTTTCGAACGCTACCGATAAAATTACCAGATAAAATCCTGAAGAGATTCCAGTCGATCTTTAATGCATACATCTGGAAAAAAAAAACCCCAAGGATATCAAGACGCCTCACATGGCAATCCCCTCTAAAGGGAGGTCTGGGAATTCCAGACGTGAAATCTTACTATAAGGCAGCACTTCTAGCGCAAGGACTGGAGGTCCTGTCTAATCCCAAACCCCCGGTATGGCTGCGCCTAGAAAATGCATGTTTACACCCACACAACCTTGCACAGATACTTCAGACGCACACAACATGGGACACAAAACAAAGCAAACCTCTGACGAATACACGCTTTTTAATAAATAGCTGGTCAAGATGGGCCACCACCCTCACCGGTGCAGAAAATCTCAAATTTTATGCCCTTACGAGCGCTCTTGCAGCACTATCACATAACATACCTATGACATCCTGGATTCAAAATGGGATCTCACGTATTCACCAATTGTTCACTCCACAAGGCCTTAAGACCTTCCCAGAACTACAAACAGAGTTTAACTTAACGACTAAAGACCTTTTCACTTACATAAGAGTTAAACATATAATACATACACACAAAATACAGCCCACAGAAGATTCCCAGCTTACTATCTTCGGACGACACTGTATAGGCAAGGGCACAAAAATCAAACCACTTTCCCTATGCTACACCGCCATTAACGGAGCAGACCCACTGACCAAACACAAGTACATGGATCAATGGGAAACAGAACTTAATATCTCTATCCCTATCCCGTTATGGCTCCAAGCTATCCAAACAACCAAAGCTTCCTCACACAGTCTCTCTCACTGGGAGGCGTACTGCAAGCTCATGATGAGATGGTACTTGGTCCCATGCCGATTAGCACATATGTATCAAGGTGTCTCAAATAAATGCTGGAGATGTGGCCTTCATGTAGGCACCCTCAGACATATATTCTGGGACTGCCCTACTTTGGGGCCGTATTGGCAACAGATAAGAAAGGTCCTTAACAAGCTCATGACGGTACCAATACCCTTTGCTCCAGACTGCTACCTACTTCATCTCTCCCCAACTGTCTTCTCACAACCACAAAAAGTAGTTGCCATTCATATTTTGATGGCAGCTAAGACTAGTATAGCGAGTCATTGGAAAGGCACCAACGCACCTTCCTTCACGGAAGTATGGAACAGGGTAGACACCACATATGAATACGAACTTCTGGCGCATAGGCTTAATGGGCGAGAGGAGTTACACGCAACAAAATGGGCCAGCTGGACTGCTAATAGAACAATCCTAAAACCAATATGCCAGACTTAAGACCAATCAGTTAGGAAATGCATAATCATTTGGACCATATGGAATAACTGAGCCTAGTACTCTTCCTAAAAACAACACATCCCCGCAGCTGTATAAGCCAAAACATTGACATAAGCTATCCCACTGGCTTGCCGAATGTAGGCCACTACTTAATACCTCCGAGGACATATGTGGCTCTCCTACGCATAGTACAAACAGCATTGTTTCTTTTCTTTCCCTGGTTATTCTCCCCCCCCCCATTACCTTCCCATCCCACCCAATCCAGTCACACTGCGTCCACATCTATGAGACGTAATTCAGGTTCAGATGACGGAGTATATGGGGTAATCAGTGGATTAGGCCGGTCCAACCTGGGCACAGGTCAAGGAGGAATTTAACAGGCCACCAGAATAAGTAATTATACCCTTGCAACTCTGAAGGTTTTTAACAGGCCGTCCTACAAACTACTTGAGCTGGGTTAGGGTCGATGTAGCTCCCCCTCCAATAACTAACTAAGAGTTAATAATAAATAATACAAAATGCATGATATAAGAACTATGTACAGGTTTCATTAACTCGTAACAGAAACAAATACGAAGTGAACAATGATAACGTCCATTGTAATCGGTAACAACTCATGAATCCGTTAGACCAAATTATCACTCTATTTAATTGTTAATCCGTTTAATGTATAAACTGTCAGGTGAAGACCGACTGCAATCCTGTACGCCTGTATATACCTGTTCACAATCTATCAAATGTCATATATACCTTATATAACGTGTATGTACTGGATATTCCCCTCCCTTACTCTTCTCTTCTGTATCCCATTTGTCTTTTTGATATATATGAAAAACTTGAATAAAAAGTATACATTGAAAAAAAAAAAAAAAAAATCACTACTCCTTTTTGTAACATTATGTAACACAGCAAACAAAAGGCAGAAAAGGGAATGGTATGACACACTGTTAGGAGGTGCTGGAACCACTATGGGTATACTAAATAGTTATAGATATGGAGACCCTCAAGAATAAGTTAAACATGGCCAGCATGCATATAGGGACGGGTTTCCATGCTACTGCAAACTGGGCTCCAACTGTTGTTAAATCACAGGTTACAGGATTGGATTTAGATAAATCAATGTATAATTATTTAGATAATTTAACTGTTGCAACTATGAAATTCACTACAGGTCTAAGTAACTGGAGTACTTGTGCCATCAGGTATTTATGGATGCAACAACAAGGATTGGCATTAGAAAACACACTAATGATTCCTAAGATTAGATGAATGCTTAACCTCACAGATAATGAATGGTTACTTCTAAAACCCCAATCCACTAAATGCAATGAATGGTTAACTGGTAATGAAGCCCATGGAACAACGCAGTAGGAGGAGTGGGCCTTGACAGAGCCAGGAAGTGGGCAGGTGCTAGTGTTTGGGGGTTGGATTAGTTTAATGGAGCTTGGGGGCGGAGACAGGGAGTATAAAGAGCAGCCATTTTAGAATAGGGGCCATTTTAACCAGAGCCTTTCTTACCTGTAAATTGTGTCAGGTCGGCGAGGTTCTTTTTCTTTGTCGTTTCTGCAGGATTATGGCGTCGCTAGATGAGATCCTGGATGGTGTTCGGGCAGCGGTGAAGGACAGAGGACTGGATTGGCTTCACCAGCAGTTGGGGACTGCCGGGCCTGCTCCTGCGGTACCGGCCCGTCGACCAGCAAGGAGGACGAGACCACCTCAGCGTTTGAGCCCGGGCGCTGGGCCTGCAGCGCGGCGGAGGAGGAGCCCTTCAGCGGGAAGTGGGGTGACCGACGGTCCGGGTGAGCCCCGGTCAACAGAGCCAGGCAGGCGCACGGCTCACTCCGGTGAGCGCGGCAGCGGCCTGGCGAGGACGGCCGCACAGCGCATGGTGGCGGATGGATCTAAGCCACGCGGTTCCGCGGCTGGCAGGAGGAACGGTCCGGGCGGATCTCGGAAGACGGCCGGGACGGAGGCCAGGCCGGCTGGGAGTCATGTGAGCGGCGGCACGAAGCGGACACGTCCCGGTGAGTCAGCCACTAGTGCGAATGCTGGAGGGCAGGGGTGTGATGGTGATGGCGGATGTATGACGGCCCCTCAAGCTGTGGGGGGAGGCCAGGACAGCAGTGTGAGGGCAGGGACGTCTCAGGCTGAGGCAGGTCAGGGAGACAGATGCAGGGACAAGGGGACCTCACAAGAAGCGAGTGGGTCTGGGCACACGGCAGGCTGCCAGGATAGCGAAGATGAATCTGACATGGGGCAGACGGCCGAGGAGAGGCCAGGCTCGGCACTGACAGTTGAGGGACAGGGTGCTCAAACTGTTAAGCTGGTTAGGGATGTCAGCGGTAGGCGGGAGGGCCCATCTGGCCGCTCCCAGGGTCAGCTTCATGACAGGGAGGCCTCAGGGAGTGAGTGGAGAGTAGAACGACGCTTCTCTGGCGTCAGGCGCAGCGTTTCGAAGAGCAGAGCAAGGAGTTCAGGGAGCAGGGAAAGATCACCTGCGCGGAGCGGGTGCAGCTTAGCAGGCTCATGTTGCAGGAGGCGTGATTCCAGGGATAGCAGGAGGAGGAGTCAGCGGAGAAGATCGGGTTCGCCGGGAGAGAGGCTCAGTGATCGGTGGAGGGGATCATCTCGTGAGGGCAGTCGCCCTGCGAGACGCAGCGTTGCTGAGGAGGATTGGGAGGAACGTAGGGAGGAAAGGCGGGTGAGGAAGGTTCAGGACAGACTACCCAGATTTCCTTCTCCCTACAGGTCTCGGAGCAATACCCCTACGGTCTCGAGGCGAGTCCAGGCGGATGGGAGTCGGCGACAACGGGATTCTCCGGTGCCTGAAAAGGTGGACGGAAGGACGGCGCCTCTGCAGCCAGCTACGGCCAGAGGTTCGAGTGGTGAGTTCTTACACACACGACACCCAGGACAGTTGTTAAATGATTTAAGAACATTTTTAGATTCTTGGTCTGGGAAAGAGGGGTCGCCTGCGCAGTTCGGGAAGGTGTGGGCACGAGAGAGTAGTCGGGACGTAGCTACAGGGCTCGGGGTTACACAGCTGTCCGCGCACGGCGGAGGTGAGTCGGGAGCGGGGGCTGATTTGTCTGGGTTGGAAGGAGGGGGCGAAGAGCGGGAGGTAGGTGATGTCCCGGATGCGGCGCGGCAGAATGTGCACGTGTCCTTCGCGGGCCCCCTCGGATGTCATTTAAAGGTGGAAGTGAAGGAGAAGATATGGAAAGGTGAGTTTGTGGAGATATTTTCCCTCCTTCCCCTAGAGGAATTCTTAGACTTGAAGGAGGAGGATAAGAAGGATGCTAAAAAGGAGGAAGAGGAGAAAAGGCGGAGGTATCGCAAGATACCTAAGACCTTTGGGAATTGGTTGAGGGCCTTCTGCATTCTAGCTAGTGTAATTGGGGAGAAGGCGCCGGGGCGTTGCTCAGAACTATTTTGTTATTTGGACGGGATAGGTGACGCGTACCGAACCTACGGAGGTTTGGCTTGGTGGAGGTACGACGAACAATTTCGTCAGCGGCTGGCAGCGAATGCGAGCATGCGGTGGGACCAAATGGACCTGCCGTTATGGATGCGCCTTATGATGGCCCAGAAGGCGGCGCCCTTTCCTGGGGCAGCCGGCACGGCCTCAGGGGCCGGGTCGGCTGGGCAAAAGAAAGGTTTCTGTTGGATGTTCAACGAAGGACATTGCAAATGGGGAAATAATTGCAGGTTCCGGCACGAATGCTCAGGCTGCGGGGGGTCCCACGGTGTCAACCGTTGTTTCAAAAAGGGTAAGTCTGGCGGGGGAAGCGGGCCCGCAGGGGCGGCAGCCACCGCAGCTCCCGTTGGGAGCGTCTCCGGTGAAAATAGACGCGATGTTGCCTTGGCTAAGGCGATACGTTAACAGGGAAGATGCTATTTTCTTGTGGCGGGGTTTTCGGGAAGGGTTCTTTATTCCCTACGTAGTTAGGGGACCTGGTACGTTATGTGGGAATCTTAAGTCAGTGCGGGAACACCCAGAGGTAGTGAGGGACAAGCTAAGTAAGGAAGTGCAACTGGGGAGGATGGCAGGGCCGTTCTCGGCACCGCCATTGCCCGATTTGCGAATATCCCCGTTGGGCGTGGTCCCCAAGAAGGAGGCAGGCAAATTCAGGTTGATTCACCATTTATCGTACCCGAAAGGGGCTTCGGTGAATGATGACATTGACACGGCACTTAGCTCCGTCTCTTATACGTCATTTGACAAGGCAGTCGAGTTGGTTCGGAGGCTGGGGCATGGTGCACTGATGGCAAAGGTAGATGTGGAAGCAGCATTTCGACTGCTCCCGATACACCCGGACTGCCATCATCTGCTCGGTTGCTGTTTTGAAGGGGAATATTTTGTTGATCTGTGCCTGCCTATGGGGTGTTCGATCTCGTGCGCCTATTTCGAGAAGTTTAGTACCTTCTTGGAGTGGGTTGTACGGACGGAATCGGCAGAGGGTGCGGTGGTGCATTACCTAGATGATTTTCTTTGCGTGGGCCCGCGGGATTCGGACCGCTGTAAACAGATGTTGGACGTGTTTCGGTGGGTGGCGCATAAAGTAGGGGTTCCCCTGGCGGAGGACAAGACGGTGGGGCCTACGACGTGCCTTAGTTTTTTGGGCTTAGAAATTGACTCCCGTAAATGGGAATGCAGGTTACCGGGGGACAAATTGTCACGGCTGCGGGAGCTGGTGGCCACGGTAGGGAGGGCCAAGAAAGTGACACTGCGAGGGCTCCAATCGCTGGTGGGGAGCCTTAATTTTGCGTGCCGGGTCATACCCATGGGGAGGGTTTTCTGTAGGCGCCTCGCGCAAGCTACGAGTAAGGTGCGTCTGCCGTCGCATTACATTAGGGTTTCGGCCGATATGAAGGCAGATTTAATGGTGTGGGACCGGTTTTTGCAGGATTTTAATGGAACGGTGATTTTTCGAGAGCCGGCGGCATCAGGGGAGGTTGTTGGTCTATACACCGACGCTTCTGGTAGCGTAGGCTTTGGGGCTTACCTGGGGGGTCACTGGTGCGCTGAGCCATGGCCGGAGGCCTGGAGGCAAAGCTCGCTGATTAAAAATCTAGCGTTTCTGGAGCTATTCCCGGTGGTGGTAGCGGTGAGTTTGTGGGGGCGGGTGTTGTCCAACAAGCATATTATATTTCACTCAGATAACATGGCGGTAGTACAGGCGATCAATAGTTTGTCGGCGTCGTCCCCCCCTGTTTTGTGTTTGCTGCGGCGTTTTGTCCTTCTTTGTATGTCTTTTAATTTAGTGTTTAGGGCTAGGCACATCCCTGGTATGTTGAATGTGGTAGCTGATGCGCTTTCTCGTTTTCAGTGGGAACGATTTCGGGAAGCGGCGCCGGAAGCTTTGGCACAGGGGCAGGCTTGCCCTGGCGAGATGTGGCAGCTCGGGACCGCATGCTTGGGGAGTGTATAAAGAATTCTCTTGCGGTGACAGTTCGCAAGGGCAGAGGGTGGATGTGCTGTTGTGGGTACTGTGTCGCTTGTTTGCTAAACAAGCGTCGCCGGCCGTGATAGATAGGTGCATGTCCGCCATGGCGTTTTTGTTCAAGTTCAACGGGTGGGAGGACATTACGAAGAATTTTCTAATACGCCAGGCTTTGAAGGGCTTTAAGAAGGGTAAGAAGCTCGCGGACCCGAGGCGACCGGTGTCGTTTTCGGTTTTGCAAAACCTGTTAAGTGTGTTGATTGATCTGTGTAATTCCCCTTTCGAAGTGACACTATTTTCCGGGGCGTTTGTCTGGGCGTTTTTTGGGGCTTTTCGCATTAGTGAGCTGGTGAGTGCCAACAAGTTGGGGAACGGCGGTTTGATGTTCAAGGACGTGGTCGTGGGTATTGATCAGGTGCAGATATGGCTGCGCCGGTCTAAAACGGACGTGTACGGCAAGGGACGTGCGGTGGTACTGTATGAGTTGCCAGGATCAGAGGCTTGCCCGGTGGCTTGTGGCAAAAGGTACTGTGAGGTGCGGCCAGAAGGTAAGAGTTGTTTCTTTTTACACGCCGATGGTTCAGCGTTGTCGAGATTTCAGTTTCTGCGGATTTTTCGAATGGGTCTGCAGAGAATGGGCTTAGAGCCGAGTCAATTTGGGACGCACTCCTTTCGCATTGGGGCAGCGACGGAAGCTGCGCGTTTAGGTCTGGGGGACGAGAAGATCAAGCAAATAGGGAGGTGGGAGTCCGTGCGATTCCGCTCGTATGTAAGGCCTGATAAGTTGGTGTAATTGCCAGGGTGCAAGTATCTGGGGATGGGGACGTTGCCTTTTTCTGCCACTAATTTTGTCTCTTTTCAGGTTTGAAAGTTTGGTTGCTGGGCCACTCGTATGTGTACTGGGCGGAGAAGAGGGCCGCAGTTCGCAGAAGCGGATCACAGCTGGGCTTTCCTTGGGAACGAGTGACTCTATGTTGGTTTGGTTTCAGGGGAGCAAGTTGGCAGAGTTTGTGTAATTTCTTGTTTCAGAAAGTGGTTGGTGGGTCGGTCCCGGATGTGGTATTGATTCATGGAGGAGGGAACGACTTAGGTGGGATTCCGCAAAGGGAATTGGTGAGAAGGATGAAAAGGGATGTAGATCGGCTGAGGGAGCTGGTTCCTGGCGTGGTGGTGGTGTGGTCTGAAATGGTTCCGCGATTTGCGTGGCGGCACGCCAGGGACCCGGCTGCAATAGCTCGATCGAGGGGTAAGGTTAATAAGATTATGTCAGTTTTTATTAGACGTTCTGGGGGCGTAGTGGTGCGTCACAGAGAGTTGGAGGGCATGTTACCTGGGTATTTCAGGAGGGACGGTGTACACCTGTCAGACGTGGGGAACGATTTGTTGAACCTTGGGTTCCATGAAGGTATTGAGCAGGCCCTGTTTAGGTGTGGTGGGGGTCGCACATGCGCTTAAGGAGGTCAAGCCATGTGCTGTGGCGGAACAGGGCATAGTAGAAATTGGAATTTGGCGTAGAGTTTGGACTGGACAGGCCGAGGTGTAGGCCTGATGGAATTAAGGACTGGTTGGTTCTAGCTCTTCGGTGGCGACGAACCTGTGGGTGTAGGGGTGTCTGAGGTACACCCCTACAGTTAACAATATGATGTGGGGCCTCTTTGGTAGGCCGTGTTTCAAGTGAATTGTTATTTGTTATATATTGTTCAATTGGTAGGGTCATTGTCAGGGGTACTGTGTGGGGGGTATAGTAATTTAATGTATAGTTGGACAATGACCCTAAATTATGTTAATTTATGATAATTTAAATAATAATTTAATTAATAAAGCTGTGGACTTTATACTCCAACAGAATTAACTGTGTCCGTGTCTTATTCAGTTTAAGGTTATAGTGCATGACGAATATCGTCTGTACAAAGGTTTATATAAAAGTTTTAGCACATGCCGAATAACGTCTGTGCAAATGTCATGAAGCCCATGGAACAACGCAGTAGGAGGAGTGGGCCTTGACAGAGCCAGGAAGTGGGCAGGTGCTAGTGTTTGGGGGTTGGATTAGTTTAATGGAGCTTGGGGGCGGAGACAGGGAGTATAAAGAGCAGCCATTTTAGAATAGGGGCCATTTTAACCAGAGCCTTTCTTACCTGTAAATTGTCCCACCCACCCTCCCTCGGTTTAGCAGTTCCGTTTCAGTCACAGCGGCGGAACAGGGCATAGTAGAAATTGGAATTTGGCGTAGAGTTTGGACTGGACAGGCCGAGGTGTAGGCCTGATGGAATTAAGGACTGGTTGGTTCTAGCTCTTCGGTGGCGACGAACCTGTGGGTGTAGGGGTGTCTGAGGTACACCCCTACAGTTAACAATATGATGTGGGGCCTCTTTGGTAGGCCGTGTTTCAAGTGAATTGTTATTTGTTATATATTGTTCAATTGGTAGGGTCATTGTCAAGGTTACTGTGTGGGGGGTATAGTAATTTAATGTATAGTTGGACAATGACCCTAAATTATGTTAATTTATGATAATTTAAATAATAATTTAATTAATAAAGCTGTGGACTTTATACTCCAACAGAATTAACTGTGTCCGTGTCTTATTCAGTTTAAGGTTATAGTGCATGACGAATATCGTCTGTACAAAGGTTTATATAAAAGTTTTAGCACATGCCGAATAACGTCTGTGCAAATGTCATGTTTCATATTTTTCATGCTCATGCTATTTTACACTATGTCATATATCAAAGGATGTTAAATTAGCTTGTCAATTTAACACGTTACCAGTACCAGTCTATGATCTCTTTGCCAGGAATTTAACCTGATGGGCACCCACATACACAGGGGACTATATTTTTCCCAAAGATAATATGACCTATTCCCTCAAACATCGTGTTCTCACTGACAAAGGCTATGCATGTCGACACGCGTCCCCTATTTACGAACCATGCTTACTCCAGAATGAACTTAACAAGTGCATATGGCACATATATCCTGAATATTATTTTACCATGACTGAAATAAGCACACGACATATCTGTTTAGCAACTAATCTCCCTACAAAGATAATTACTAGCACTACAAGTAACAATCTACCTCTCCCTTTTTCAGGATGTTTGACTAATATTACCTGGTTAGATCTTAATGGTACCCAATACTATTCCAGCGACACAATTACTTTAGACAAACATATTAACGCCCTATTAGGCTCGCTGCCTTTTGAAGATTACCATTTACCTCTTGAGACTATTGTCTCCTTAATGAAAGGAAAACAAAATATGTTTAAACATCTTGTTACACATAATGATGCTCTAGTACACACACAGGTAGCCACACATATCTTAAAAGGAGAACTCTTTAAGGTGAGTTCACAAATTCAGAATGATTTAGCCCATCATTGGTACGATGCTTTTACTGGTTGGTCCCCTACTGGATCCCAGATAATGAAATCATTCTTCTATCCGCTTGTTATTGTAGTCCTGATTTTATTGTGTATTATTTTATATAACTGCCACCTCACTTGTACATTGAGGAAGAGAATACAGAAATGAATCCATAATGCAGAACAGGAACAATTGGAAATCCTCCTCTCTGCTACCGGAGGATATCAACCCATCTTTAAAACTGGGCCTTAGGAATTACCACATGGGAATCGAGGTGAAGAAATTAATGAAAGTCCCGCAGGGAGTGACTAGCACCCCTGAAAATACCATGTGGAAGTTTCTCTGTCCTGGGAGAATGTTAACCGATAATATGAGCAGGTTTATTGCTCAAAGAGGGGGATGTAAGGATATGAAATGGTTAACTCCTTTTGCTTCATATGCTTTGTTACGGACCGTTTCAGCAGACAAGGGGTTAAAATCCGTTTAGGCGATAATTCCCTTTGCACAGACAGGCACAGCTACTGTAAAATCACCAAAACTCATGAATTGGATATAGGTGAATGCACCAAACTCCCGAACTGCATACAAGGGAATAAGGTAGCACTCCAGCTGGAACCTCACGAATAGCTGCTAGCAGACGAACAGGAAAAGCTCCCAAGCGGCTTACACTCCTGGCAGTCAGCCCCTATCAGCATACAGTGAATCCCCCCAAGAACGACAAGGCTCCGTGTTGAGGGTCAAGCAGTGGTCTATTTATTGAGGGCTACCTGCCCCTGTATTTATGCAGGTCTCCCACCTGGTGGACACTCCCCTAGGGGACCAGATGGAAGACTGTAACAACGGACAGACAAGTACCAATTACAGACATACAGCAGTAAAACATCCCCACAATGCATCCTGGCTTCCTCCCCTCTGCCCTGGAGAAGTAATTCAATTATCTCCCAGGACAAAGGCAAAACTCCATTACACACGTGGGGACACAAAGACAGACTATCACTTTAAAATACATAAAGACACATTTTATACATAAAACACAGACATGTAACATATCCCCAGAGAGCTCAGGTCTGAGTGCACATTATTAGCTGAATGGCACTCAGACCACACGAATACAGTTTAATTGCCATGGAGCCAAAGTCTTTAATTACACGAATTGGCTCCATGGCATGGCTATCTGGGTTAAAACATTCCTCCAACACAAAATACCGAATTTGCATGCATTCGTTTAATACATACGAATTAGAACCAGGGGCTGGAGGTTCAGCGGTGCCTGCACGTAAAAATGTCCGGGTTTGGTGCATGAAAGCCGGGCAGAAAAGCGCTGGCTGCCCGGGGAGCTCCAGAACACCGCCACCTAGCGGCCGCTAAGTGTAACAACGGCCACCCAGTAACAATCAATTAGCTGTTAACCGCAGCTTCAGGGAGGTAAATGGAGGGCACACTCCAGCTCCTGGGTGGCCAATTAACGGTGTCGGCCGGCTTCCCACGGCTCTGGGGAGGTTGCAAGCAGGCTGTTTGTTTGGTAGATAGAATCTACCGAACGGCTGTGCAGAAAGGGAGAAATAAATCCTTCTGCAAAAATTAACCCTTTAGCTGCCGATCCATAATCCAAAGGCAGCAGGCGGGCAACCAGGCTCATCCAATGCAATGTGGCGAGATTGGTCTCGTCACATGCTTTAAAATAATGTTTGAAATAATTATGCTAACTTTGGCAGATGTATTTTGTACCAAGGTCTTCCTTCTAGAGGATGTGCCACCTTGCTCGACCACAGGATGTTCCTGTCCCGTCTTTATTCAAATGCTTATCTTTTTAAGGTCAGACAAGTATGTACTATTAACTACAAGGAAGTGATAAATCTCGCTGCTTGCATGACAAACGGTGTATAAATGCTAGCTCTGAAAATATATTCAATGAGAACTTGTTAAGCACTCTTTCGTGTCTGTGTGTTACTTTGCTAAACAAGAACTCCCATCAATTGATGTGGTGACCGGGCAAACGAGAACCGAGGGGAGTTGAGTCCAGAACAGCATTAACCCTTTCACCTACCTACTCAGTGTGAGAAATGCAGCAAGTACAACACTGCCAATTATACACTGTAGCAGGAGGCCAGGGAAGGTTTGGCTAGTCCTGATATCTGTTGGGGCAGAAGACGGGAAATCAATTATTGGTTGGGATGTTATAAACCAAGTGATGCTATAGACTGTAAGCTTATTTGAGCAGGGTCCTCTTCAACCTATCGTTCTGTAAGTTTTCTTGTAATGGTCCTATTTATAGTTAAATCCCCCCTCTCATAATATTGTAAAGTGCTACGGAATCTGTTGGTGCTAAATAAATGGCAATTATAATATTATTGTTTATATGGATGAGGATAGTTTTTTTTAAATAGTTTTCATTTTAGACCTTATGTCATGTACAGCTCAGCATCAGCAGAATGTTTAAGACTCATTGGAGAGGTGTGAGTCTTAACTTCTTGCTCAGAGCTGTGAAGTAGCTAGAGCGTTGCATCTTACCTGCAGCCTCTTGTGTGAGATAAGATAGTGACCTTCATGGAATTTGTGAAAGAATCCAGGATTGAATATATATATATATATACCCTGTCAATATCCATTATTGTGGGACATGCCACACTATTACTGCCTGTTCATGTTTCTGTTTGTTCCAAGACTATATCTTCCTCGATGTCAGGAGGGGTGCTGCATAAAGAGCACGTCTGCGTGGAAGATTGAGCCACACATTTTGGCTCTCATTAATGTGAGTGGTATTTCACATTAGCCTGCATGCGTCACCTTTTCCAATACCATCTGCACTATGTTTTTTGTTTTCCATGTTGTACTGTATGGTCAAGTTCCTCTAAAATCTGCGGTCATTTAGGGGTAAGGTTACCCTTTGCATGTGATTTTATCAATAGCGCTCCACTATTGGTGTTGGACACACATTATTTTATGAGTTTTAAACTTAACATTTGTCTCTATAAGAATTTCTGTAGGCGAGTGAATAAGGTATCCCATCATGAGTGTTGAGCACTAACCTATTGGCAAACAGGGGCCACTTTATAGGGGTACCTGGGTTTGTTTTAGCGAGCAGGGGCCATTTTCCTGTAGAACCTGGTTTTCTATTGCCACTATTGGCAAGCAGAGGCTACTTGTCTGGGAAAGCAATGGCCACCTTTCTGGGGTTCCTGGTCACTTGGCATTACAATCAGTGCCGGACTGGGGATACAAAGCAGCCCTGGAAAATAAATCTATGCCAGCCCCATAAGTCATTGCGCCATATATTGTTGCATGTAATATGTAAGGCTATGTCTTGCCACCCCAGATGGTTGAGTGATATATATATATATAGTAACAAACCACCTTGTAACGGCTACCCAGGTTGTGTGAGGGTATCAGCCGCTGGAGACGTCCTTTTTCCCGGCAAGTTGCTGTATAGTAATGAAGTTGGTTATTCCCATCCGCAAGATCCAAGAGGAGAGTCAGGTTCAGCTGTTAAAAAGTAAAGCAATAATGCAGTAAAAATCCCCTTCCAAGAACGAGACGAGGCTAAGTTTTGAAGGGTCAAGAAGAACTCAGGTTTAATGACAGGGATTCTCCTTTTATGCAGTGCTCCCATAGCTTGGGATTCCTTGTGGTCGCAGTGGTGAGAGTGAACTCTAGCCCCATACACACACTGCCCCCACACACACCATACACATTCACACACTGCCCCCCCATACACATACACACACACACACACACACACAGACCCCCATACACACATTGCCCTACACACACACACAGCCACCCATACACACATTGCCCCACACACCCTACACACTGAACCTTTCACACAAACTGCACCCCTCACACATTGCACCACTGCTCCTATACCCTACAACAGCCCCATATCCCCAGGTAAGTTGTCAAACTGTTCTTAAACGATTTGACTACTTACTCTGGGAGTGGGTCATGGCACTCCTGGCACCATAGAGCAGTAGTGGTTATTGTGCGTGGATTATTTCTTTAAATAATCTATAAGTGCCCCTCCCGAGATTAGGCTCTGGATCCGCCACTGGTATATATATATATATATATATATATATATATATATATGACATGTACATTAATGTGTGTATTAGTTATATATATATATATATATATATATATACATATATATATATATATATATATATATATATAATTATGCCTATTATATTTACACATATACACAGAGAAATGTAATTAATATGTACCTTATGTAAAGGCCCTGGGGAGATAGCGCAGCTAAGCGGACAAGGGCACATGTAGGAGTGTGGGGATAGATGCATGGAATTGTTTGGGAAGAGTCTGTGGGTGTGTTTATGTTCTGTGTAAGACAGTGTGGGGGAGGTATTACCTCAGTGCCACTTGGGATTCGGGCCAGCAAACAGCTTGAGTGCCACTTGGGATTCGGGCCAGCAAACAGCTTCCTGTCCTCCAGCTCCTGTTTGCCTGGGCCTGCAGATTTACACAGCTTGATGGTTGAGGCTTCTGGCTTCCCTCAGGGCTGCTGCAGCGTGGATGGTGGCCGGCACCGGTGGGAACAATTGGCAAGCATTAATGAGGTATGGCTACCGGTGTGGGCCCCCCCGCGGCCTACCTCCCCCTGGAGCACCCCCTGCGGTCTCCCCTGCTGCCTCCCGTGCGGTCCCTGCCCCTGGGGGCCGCACCAGCACTGGCAGGCATTCCCACCCGCCTGCCAGGCTCTTCCCTGATCCCACTCCTCGGGCCCGGTTGAGGACTGAGAGCCCGGGCCCGTGGCAACGCCAGGACCGCGTGTCTGGGGGCTCCAGACACGCGGCCTACCTCCAATGCCTGTGATTTGCGGCCTTCTGCGGCCGCGCGCGTGGCACGGCCTTCTGCACGAGGCCTGCTACTGCCGCGCGTCCAGCCGCCTCCATTCCCGCACGGCCTGGTACTCCCAGGCCGGGGATGCGGCCTAGTACCGCGGAAGTACTGCCTAGTACGGCGGAAGCAGCAGGCCGCGCGGCCTATTACTATAAGGCCGGGGATGCGGCCTGCTACCGCCGCGCGGCCTCCCGGTGCGGCTCCCGCGCGGCCTACACACTGGTCTCCCTCCACACCATCCGCCCCGGCCGCCTGTGCTGGATTGCGGTCCGGGGGCGGTGGGCGGCGGATACAGCCATCCGGGCGGCAGGCGGCCGCCCGGCGACGGTCCAGGTCCCCCCGCGGCCCGCGGGGAGGTGTGGTGGTGAGTAGGCCCTTGCGGGCCGCGCAGGGTACATTGGTACCGCCGTTGGGAGTCCGGGGGGGGTCCCCTTGCCCGTTGGGAGCCTCCTCTGCCAGTGAGGAAGGCTCCCAGGGCTGTCTCACCTGTGTCCCCCCCCTCTTTCCCCTGTTGGCTCTGTCTGTTCTGTTAGGGGGCCCAGCTTACCCTTGGCTGGTCCCCCCTCCTCTTGCCCGGTGTCCTCTTCCCTTCCCCCTCTCTGGTGGTCCCCCCCCCCTCCCCCCCCTGCTCTGATTTCCTCCCTTTCCCCTCCTGTTTCCCCCTTTCTGCTCTATCCCCCCCCTGTCCCTCCCTGTCTGCCTCCCCTTTGTTCTCCCCCCCCTCTTCTCCCCTTTGTTCTCCCCCCCCTCTTAAGTGACCCCACCACCCCTGTGTAGGTCACTTACCTCGGCCATCTCCTCTGGGGCGTGGGCTCTCATCTTCACTGCTGCTTCTTCTCAGGATACTGCTGCAGTTCATGGACCGTCCAGCAGGTGGCGCCTGGATCACAGCCGATGTCTTCTGTGGATGCTGGGACTGCTGATTCTTCACCTCAGCCTTCTGTGAGCGCAGTGCCGGGCTTGGATCGCCAGGCTGCGACTGGTGAGTACACTTCCCCCCTCCTTTTCGCGTGCGTACGTTGTTCCTTCCTTTATTCAGTCTAGTCCTCGTGCACACACAAAAAAAAAATAAAAATAAAAAAAAAAAAATAAATACAAAAAAAAAAAAAAATAGATAAATAAATACATAATGAATAAATAAATAAGTAAAAATAAATGAAAAAAAAAAAAAAAACAAACAATAAAAAAAAACAATTGTTACAGGACAGAAATACACTGTAAATTGCCAAATGGACTAAATTACAAAACGTAAAAAAAAAAAAAAAAAAAAGTGCATACTATGACATATACAAGAAGGTTACACGTTAACATAATAAAAAAATAAATGAATAAATAAATGTAAAAAAAAAAAAAAAAGAGGAGGAAAACAACTGAAATAGAATCCTAGTACCCCCTCCCCCTTAATTTCCAGTATGCATCGTATGTTTAAGTGCGCTTTCCTGCAGCATCCCGGGTTCGCGGGTCGCTGGGTGTTGCTGAGCTACTATGGCCCGCTTGGCTTGCGCGCAATACTAGGGAGCAGATGGGGGGGAGGGGCTTTTATTGCAGGGACGTTCCCTCCTGCCACGGGGGGTCCCTTGACTAAGAGGGACATTTGGGGCTCCGGGAGGGTCGTGGGGAGCATGCTGTGGTCGGTTACGCTCCATGGCGCATATTCGAATGCAACCTGTGTTCAGGATAGCATGGTCGGGGTGAGGGCTCCCCGGGGGTTCGCTGCGTGGTTCAGTGGTCAGGACACTTTCGGGACGCATATCGTCCCTGGGATGAGCTGGGTCGGTGGAGGTACGTTTTGCATTTTAGTCGGCGGTGCAACCCTTCTTGGCCTGGGGGCCGGATGGGCTTCGGCCTCTGGTTTTACTTAGGGCTCGCCTGATGCCTCAGCATGGTGCGTTTTTCGTCCTCTCTGCAATCTGTCGGGATGGGGACGTGGGTGCTCTCGGTGGTGTGGGTCCAGTTTCCCAAGAACGCTCGATTAGCTTACTTCCCAATCGTTTAGGGTGCCCCTGGAGTCCGCTCTGCGGGTCCCCCCTTTGGGATGTGGTACCCATGGAGGAACGGGGTTGATATCGCCTGATTCCTTATTTACTCGTCTGTTGTTTCCTTCCGGGGGCTGGGTTTGAATTGGTAGCTCGGCGCAGCGGTCTGCGTGGGTGGGGCTGCAGGGCCCTGGGGCCTTACTGACGAAGGCGGCGGTGGAATTGGTCTTCCGGCTGCTGCCAGTGCGCCCGTCGAATTGTTGTTTCCGGGCTGGATTTCTGATGGTCAGGATTAGGTGGCTGTGTGCCTCCACGTAAGTTGCTCCCGATGTCGCTTGTGTGTGGGGCCGTCAGTGTCGCATGTACGCACTCTGGCGATGCAGTGTTTCTCTTGGGATAGTGTTTTGGAGTTTCGGGCCCAGGCCTTATCCGGGCACCAGGAGGCGTCGGTGGCGTCGGGGTTTTGGTGGGGCGTTGTGGGTTTCGGCTGCGCTACCTGTGGGCTCTCCTGGGTACGCTGGGCTTTGCCTGTTGGGTTGCCCTTGGGACTGTACGGGGTTCCTGCTGGGCCTCCTTTAATGCTGGCTTGTGCAATCTGGCCCCCTGTGTCCTTTTTCGCTGGCTTCCAACTGTTTTGCCGCCGCAGCTGGTTTTGGGGTTTTGGACCATTTGGGCTTTGGTGGTGTGCTGCCTCTTGCCCGATACGCTGGCTCTGGCGGACTCTGGTGTCTTGGAGGTCCCCCCCTTCTGGTGGCATGGTAGGCATGTGGTACCCAGCTCACGAACAAGTGGGTGGGTTTTTTCCTTGGGGACCATCGTGGGGTGATGCTGGCTGTCTTTCACATGTTACGGTACCCTATACCCCGGAGGTACTCTGGTACTCTGGCTCGGTGCTGTTTGAGTCTAGGGGCAGCTGGTCAGGGTTTGTCCGGTTGTTACCGATATGACGGCCGATGCTCTGTCTTGTTCATTATAGAGCGTACTTCGGGTGGAGGTGTCACGGGGTCGATTTGTAAGGCAGTGGAGGTGTGGTCACTTGGTCCAACGGTCTGCTGAAGCTGGTCTGTAGGCAATCTCTGGGGCGGCGTGGGGCCCGCTCCAGTAAGGTTGGAGTGTTCGGGACGGATGGGTACGTTTCCTTTTGGGTTCCAGGATTGGACTGCTGATCTACATGTTTGGTTCCGTCTATTGCGGGCATTGGGGGCGATTTCTGCGATTAGCGGGGCTCGGCCTCCCGTTCATGTTACGGTCATCGGCAAGCGGGAGGGTGTTTTGGTGGAGTTGAGGAAGCGTTGGAATGGACTTCCTTCAGGTTTCGCAGCTCGATGGCTGTTGTCGTTGGGCAGGGTAAGTTGGTTGAGGTTGGCTGTTTCATCGATAGAATCTGTGCAATTCTTGGATGTTGCGGGGTTGACTTTCTGTATCCTCCTGGGGTAGGTGGGATGCACGGGGTTATGGTTGGGCTCCTACCAAGCTGTAATAGGTTTCCAGGATGGCCTGTAATATACCGTTCCGATCGGGGGCGGTGCAGGGTTCCGTCATTTGCCTGTTTTCATTGGGATTGTTCGGCCTCCTCCCCGGTTTGGTCCTCGGAGATGGGTTTTTTCACCCCCGCGTCCATTTAGTTGGGGTGGCTCGAGCCCCCCATTTACTTGGGGGGCTCGACTTCCTGGATAAGGATGGTGGGGAATTCAAGGGGCATTTATTTTGGTTGTGGGCGGCTAAGGACACCGCCGGGCTGGGCGCGCCTGCGCCGATGGTTCAGAGGGCTCGAATGGTGGGAGTCAGGGTCCTTGGGTTCGCCTTGTTGGTCTCTGCTTGGATTTATCGCCGCATTCACGTTCCCCCCCCCGGACTGGGGAGGGCGGGTTTTTTTTTTTCGTGGGTAATTTGGGAAAAAAGGAGGCAGGGGCGAGTGGTTGGATCTTCCACCTTCTGGGGCGGAGGTTCGGTGGCCTGGCTCCGGTTACGTGAAGGGGGTGGCTCCTCCTCATACGGGGTCAGCTGCCCCGCCTTATGGGGTACCAGGGGTTTTGTCATCCCTGAGTGGAATGACATGGATCGGTGGTGTTTTAGGACTTGGGTGCTCTTCGACCTGGACATGTTTCGCTTTATATTTCTTCCACAAGGTTCTCAGGGGCTGGGCTGCGCCTATCGCCCTTTCCTGTTGGCAGTGCACTCCGCACTGTGAGTGCCCTGGTGCGCTGCCGTCTGTCATCGGTCTGGATGGGTTCTAGATTTGTCGTGGGTAACTAAATAACTAAACACATAACGGACGAAATGAATATATATAGCATAAACACTTCCAGTTCGCCTTTTGGGTTTGGCTATATGTGGTTTAGTTTTCTCGAGGGAAGGGTGCGCTTGCTCGAGGTTGGACTTGACCTCTGTTACGCTAGCGCTGCGAGAAGTGGTGGAACAGGCCATGGCTGGTTGTGGTGGGGTTCCCCGCTATTTTAGGCTTAAAACAGCGGGGTTGTGGCGGGGGTATGTCCTTGCCAATTGAGTTTGAGGTTACGTTTAAGTATATGGAATGAGATGAACAAGTTTTTAAGATCTCAAACCTCCCCTGCTCCAAAGGTTAAACATTAGGTTGCCTGAGGTCTCGTGCCCATCGAGCGTGGATAAGGTCGGCTGATGGCAGGCATTGGAAAGATATGATTTTTATGACGAGGGGGGAGGTGAGAGGCAGTGGTGATTAGGAACCACTGTATGTTTATTGGCAAGGACGGTTGGGTCACTGTATAACACTATGGGTGGAGTTATATATGTATATATGTTAATTTATGCATATTTATGTCTAATGTTTTGGTTACAGAAAAGAAGAGATTTAATAAATAAAGTTATGGATGTGTTATGCAGTAATTTATTTGTGATAATAAATGCTGTGGCCTGTTTCATCCATAATAAGTGGTCTGTCGTTACTGGGGGGTTAAATGGGGTTAGATTTTGTCTAGGCTGCATCACGATTCCCCACTACGTACATACATGAGCAGATACTGGCCCAGTCTTGTTGCTAGGTGCATACTCTTAAAAATAAACAAGATACCGTCATTTTTTACAGTTGTGCCCTACATACATTCACCATTTCAGTCCCATTACCAAGCTTTCCTTAATATGTCATGGTAGTTGGACTGAAACATTGGTTATATGCAAAGGCACGTCTGCTTAAAATAAATCTGCACTTTTTGTTTATTTTGAAACCTATGAGTGCGCTTTTTACGTTGGAGTAATAATTTTTTATTTTAAGTTATCTTTTCTAACTCTGTATCTGCACACTATGCTGGCGCAACGCATTATGGGGCTGGTAAATAATTTTTTTTTCAGGGCTGCTTTTAATTCCCAGTCCGGCCCTGTCCCTTTCTACACAGTCCTATCACCCTCACCCTCTCTACACAGTCCTATCACCCTCACCCATCCCTCCCTTTCTACACAAGCCTATCACCCTCACCCATCCCTCCCTTTCTACAAAAGCCTATCACCCTCACCCATCCCTCCGTACACAATCCTCCTATCACCTTCACTCCATTCCTTGCACTCATTCCATCCTCCTCTCCTGCTTTTATCCATCTCACTCACTCACTGGATCCTTTTACCACTCCAAACCTCTCTCTCTTTTAATCCTCCTATCACTCCCAGCCATCTCTCTCATCATTTGACACATCCCTCCCTCTGATCACTCCCACCCTCCTGAACCCGCTACCACTCCAACTCATCCCAACATATAACCCTCTCAGACTTTCTGCTCATCAGCAAGGGGCAAAGGCTCCACGCGCTCAAAGAGAAAGTCTGAAACCAGAAGGAGTAGATTTCAAAGCCTGTTAGAACCCACAAGACAGCAAAGCTGAGAATGGCTGTCAGAGATCGTCTGATACAAAGTGAGGGTAACAGGAGGGAAACGGGCGAGCGGCTGGGGAGAGATCTCAGGCAGATAAGAAGCTGCATCCAGCGTAGCTCGTCGGAGGATAAAAGAACCATGAACACCACATAACAAGCCAGATGAAAAGAAGAAAGGACTGAAAATAATGATGTTCCGTCCAGCGGGCTGCCCTCCCTCTCCGGAGTGAAATAACTCCACTCCGATCATTGTGCGCTGGTATTTCTTGGCAGCAGGAGCTGTCGATGCCAATTTACCGGGAAGATTAAAGGCAGACATGTTTTCTGAAATCTTGTCATCGAGCACTAAGTGCCGAACATGAAGCCGTTATTTGTTTATTTGTAATGATATCAGCTGATTTCTGCATCACTTTTATAATAATTATACTTTATTATCCATTACTTTATTCATTGCACGATAAGGAGGGTAGTGGAAGTATCTCTTTTCCAGTGATGTCAGTGCCCACACATTGCGTTCTATTACTTGGGCGAACTTTAATTCACCTTCATGTATTCCTGATACAAAATGACTCCTGGCTCTCAATGTGCATTAAGCTAACACTTTTTACTCTGTTTTTATACAACGTGAACAGGATTAAAGAGCCATTGCAGCGCTGACAAATGCTGCATCTAATTTAAGTGGTTATAGTGTCTGGAGTCCCCTGGCGCCATAATTCTATACTGCTAACATCAGGGGCGGGCTGGGCCGGGGGGCAGGGAGGCAATTGCCCCCCAGGCCGCCCTAAATAATTATAAAAATGGCCACTGCAGGGCCGGTCCTGGGCACCAGGAGGAGGGGGTGCCGCGCGGAGCAGGCTGATAGCCTGTCACAGGGAGCCCAGCAGGTGGCCAGCTGGCCACTTACGGTGCCCCAGTAGCAAGACAGAGTAGGCACCTGCTTGTCCCAGATGGCAGGTGCCTACTCTGCAGCAATATACCGGCCGGTGTTCACTGAGGAAGGAGGCATGCGGCGGCTAGGGAGCTCTGCTGATGACCTTCCTGCTCCCTCGCGCGCCCTCTCTGGTGATGTCGGGAGCCTGAATATGACGTCATTTCGGCCCCGCATCACTAAACTGCGCAAGGGAGCAGAGAGGAGCAGGAATATCATGGAGGAAGTCACTGGACCCCGGGGAAAGGACCCAGAGGACTCCTAAAGGTAGGAGCAAAAAGAAATAAAATACATTTGTGAGTGTGTGTCTGAAAGTAAGTGTGTGTGTCTGGAAGTGTGTGTGTGTGTGTGTGTGTGGAAGTGTGTGTGTGTCTGGAAGTGTGTGTGTGTGTCTGGAAGTGTGTGTGTGTGGAAGTGTGTGTGTGTGTGTGTGTGTCTGGAAGTGTGTGTGTGTGTGTCTGGAAGTGTGTGTGTGTGTGTCTGGAAGTGTGTGTGTGTGTGTGTGTGTGTCTGGAAGTGTGTGTGTGTCTGGAAGTGTGTGTGTGTCTGGAAGTGTGTGTGTGTCAGGAACTGTGTATGTGCGTGGAAGTGTGTGTGTGTGTGTGTGTGTGTGTGTGTGGAAGTGTGTGTGTGTGTCTGGAAGTGTGTGTGTGTGTGTCTGGAAGTGTGTGTGTGTGTCTGGAAGTGTGTGTGTGTCTGGAAGTGTTTGTGTGTGTCTGTCAGGGCCGTCTTTCCACATGGGGCCCTACCGCGCTGAAAGCATACCCGGCCGACAGGGGAGATCCTTTGATCTCCCCTGCTGGCCAACGGAGAGGTGGCCTTGTTTTCTGGCCTTGTGCTGGTGAGGGAGATCTCAATTCAATCGGGGAGAGAGGTAGCTGCCTAGGACCCAGGGCTGCAGGAGAGGCCGACCTGTAAGGCAGATCGTTCCTCCCGCAAGCAGGCTGTGTGGAGCATTGCAGCGCATTACCATTGCAATGCTCCACACAGCATTCTGCGCGCAGGAGGACAGGAGACAGCCTGTAGCCAGACAAGCTGCAGGCTGTACAGAATTCACAACTGGACCACCAGGGCTGGCTGTGTCCCAGCCTCTTTCACCAAAGGTAAGAAGAAGGGTGGGGGGGACATATAGATTTTATTTAACGTATAGTAGTATTAAAAAAACAAAAAACATTTGCTACCTGCACCCCTCAAACATACACACAGCACCCAACACACATATAGCACTCCACACACACGCAGCAGCCCACTCACATAGCATTCCACACACACAAAGCACCCCACACACCGCACCCGTACACACAAACACATACACTGCACCCCTCACTGCAGTGTGTGTGTATTCAGCAGTCTGTGTGTGTGTTCAGCCGTCTGTGTATGTATTCAGCTGTCTGTGTATGTATTCAGCCGTCTGTGTGTATGTTTGTATTCAGCGGACTGTGTATATATTCAGCACTCTCTATGTGTACTCAGCAGTCTGTGTGTGTGTGTGTGTGTCTATTCGTCAGTCTGTATGCGTGTATTCATCAGTCGTCATGTGTATGCATTCAGCAGTCGGTGTGTGGCTGCATTCAGCAGTCTGTGTGTATGTATTGAATGTATGCATTGCATTTGTTGGAGGTACTTCTAAATATAATCTTCGTTGTATCTATAATTTACATTTTTATTCCTGTAAGTTGTGTAGGCAGGGCCCCAGTGCACTGCTTTGCCTGGGGGGCCCATAATGTTGTTAAGATGGCACTGGTGTCTGTCAGTGTGTGTGTGTGTCAGCAAGTGCGTCTGTCAAGTAAGTGTCTGTCAGTGAGTGTATGTGTCTGCCTGTCAGTGAGTGTTTGTCAGGGTTTATGTGTGTATGTTATTGAGAGTGAGTGCCAGTGTGTCTGTCAGCAGGGCCAGCCTTTGAGGTATGCAAGCTGTGGGGTCATGTAGGGCGCAATAACAAAAGAGGCGCCCGGCGGCCAACACAGCTCACAAGTTTTGGACACCAGCATATTTAATTTAAACAATTCCCTGGTGGTCCAGTAGGTGCAGTCAGATCATATCCCTTGTGGTTCCGGTGCTCAGTTAGTGAGTCAGAGCACAGGCTCAGAGATTCTCAGCCTGCGCTCTAACAACATTGAAATTCAGAGCCGCGAAGGAGTGGGTATGGCAAAGAGCTACTAATTAGCATAATATCAATATCCGTTATAAAACCAGGAAAAGGTGGCCATGGATGGTGAGCTGATTCAGGGGTGCAATGGGCCACTTTACTGGATTTGCCCCCCAGGCCTGAGGCTGCCAGCCCTCCCCTGGCTAACATACTGAGTTAGAGTCCCCAGCAGGCCTTACCCGCTTCCCCTTTCCTCTGTGAAACTAGAATCATTTTCTCCAGAAATCCCACAGTAAATGTATATACCCTTTAATCTACACATTTAATATGAAAAAACAACTAGTGAGGAGCACATTTACATTTTCTAACTTTTCTTAGACCAAATCCAGGGAGCCAGTTATCAGCTCACTGTTTAGTAAATCAGTCCCTTTGCGTGCTCAAGCTGAATGACAGTTGATGAGACTCTTGACATTTCGAGGAGTTTATTAAAATTCTGGCACAAGCTGCCAATTAATGTTATCAGTTCTTAGAGAAGAGAAATCTGTTCTGAAACCTAATTATCAAAGTCTGCAAAGTTCATGATTTACAGCAGGCTACAAATACTATACACGTGGTACGTTCTTGAAAATCTAAACTTACATGAAATTTTGTTTTATTTCATTTTCAGTATCTTCGGTTTCACATATGATGAGAATATACAGGGAGAAACCACTTATTTCACAATTTTAGGAATTCAAAATATGTTAATGAGCGTATTTCTTCTTCCTGGCTACCCCACTTCCTCCTCTAGCACTTCTTCTCTTAGCCTTGGGGACTTAACATCCCAATCAACAGCCCTATCTGCTCGGATGTCTCTCTCGGAATCTCCCCATTCGGCCTCATGCAATGGTCTAACTCAACAACTCATACAGCGGGAAACACTTGTGATCTCATCTTCACCAATCTATGCACCACCTCTGATCTATTCAGTTTACCTTTTCCTCTATCTGACCACCATCTGCTGAACTTTGACAAAAGCATATCCCATATCATTCCATCATCGGGACATCAATCATGTTAAAGCTGCCACTGTCTTGACTTACAGCAATTCTCCACCACCCTCCAAACTCTCCTTTTACCTATCTCAAACCTTATGTGCCCTAACTCTGCAACCTCCCTCTACAATTTGACCCTCTCCTCTGAACTAAACATCAAGGCACCTCCTATATTTAAACACTGTAAGCGACCAAAATTACCCGATACCTCCAAAAATGCTCCAGAACTGCTGAACGCTGCTGGAGAAAGTCTCACTCTGTGTCTGACTTCCTACATTATACATTTATGCTGTGCTCCTACAACTTGGCTCTTTCCTCCACAATATAAAACAACTTCCACACCCTTATAACCATGCTCTTCCGAGAACCCAAACGCCTCTATTACAATTTTAACTCTCTATTTCACCATGCCTTTATGTTCTACTGCCTTAACTATTGCAATTCGCTTTTCAGTGGTCTTACACCTTCCCAGCTTGCGCCATTACAGTCTCTGATGAATGTGACGGCGAGACTCATCTTGCTGTATAGAATGTAGAGAAAAAATGGGATACAGCTGCAAACCTAAAAATATAATACAAACAAACAAAATAACATATCGAAACAAATTGAAATTATTGCAATTGAGATATTGCACAACATTGTCAAAAGATGAACGATCATCCTTCCAAATTATAATAATGTCATTGATGTAACGCCACCAGAGGACCAGGGATGCCCTCCAGTCATGCCCTACCCACACAAAGAGGTCTTCCCACCTTCTCATGTAGATGTTGGCATAACAGGGGCAAACCTGGTCCCCATGGCAGTTGCCCTTACCTGTAAATAAAAACTCCCTTGAAAATAAAAATAATTCTGTTCCAAAATAAATGTCACTTCTGTGGAAATTATTTTTTTTAAAAGAAGAAGTAATTGTGTTATCCTGGTCCATGATATTCTCTATGGCTTCTAAGCCCAATTCGTGGCTGATGACTGTATATAAAGATGTTACACTTAGAGTGGCCCAACTGTATCCTTCGTGCCATTCAATATTTTCCATCTCTTGAATCAGAGATTTAGTATCTTTGACAGGGCTTGTTGAGAGTATTTTTGGAGATGGAAGTCAATAAAAGCTGAAAGATTGGCAGTGATGGAGTTGGTGCCTGTAACAGGTAACCTGGCACCCCGACTGGGTACCTCCGTTGAAGTGCTTCCTGAGGGCTCCAAGCGCTCCACCAGACACCACAACCACTGCAGACCCTACTAACCACCGCAGCTTGGTTGGGGTCTCGCCATCTCCTACCCACCCTGGACCTACGACAAGGCTCCAGGTTCCAGTGGGTGAAACTCTCCTCCAAGAGAGTGAAGCAGGAGCAAGCTCTTAAAATAGCTTAGTAGTGATTAGCTAAGGGAGTATGCAGAGCATAGCAATCCCTTGTGGTGATATAGCAATTCCCCCAATAAGAGACAGGACTCTAGATTGAGGGTGATGAAGAACTCTGGTTTAATGACACACACTCTGCTTTTATGCAATGCTCCCATGCAAGGGAGACACCCACAGACAATTATACATTAGCCAATCAAACAATGGTTACATCCCACACATCTCCTCCCCTTAGCCTGAGAGGTAACACAATTATCCGTACAGTTTAAAACATACTTTTTACCCAACTTTCATAACTCTAAAACTATACATCCAATATTAATAAAATTATTATTAATCAGCACAATTCAAATACAAACTTACCCAAAAATCATTCGAATCCGTTCAGCCGTTCAGGAGATAGATATAAGTCACTTTTGACGGACCGCAAGCACATTTTCCTGCCCAAAACAGATCCATGGATTTGGGCTGTGCGATCGGTCTATTTTACACTGAGAAAATGAATAAGTCCCATTCGAACGAGCGTTCAAATCTTCTAACGGGACTTAGACTCCAGCCACGGTGTCGAAGAAGGTACGGGTCAGCGGTGTTCGTGCAATTGGGTAGCTGAAAACAGTTCCATACATTTGGCTGCACACACCGCTGACCGCGTTCGAATGAGTTAAAATGGCCGCCGCTGCCACTTCGAATGGCGGCCACTTCGACGACTTCGGCACTTCGACTGCATCCGAAGTGCCAGTTTAATAGTACAAATCCTTTCTCTGGGAATTAAAGGGCCAGAAACAGCAATTAGTGATGTTGCGAACATGAAATTTTCCGTTCGCGAACGGCGAACGCGAACTTCCGCAAATGTTCGCGAACGGGCGAACCCGGCGAACCGCCATAGACTTCAATAGGCAGGCGAATTTTAAAACCCACATGGACTCTTTCTGGCCACAATAGTGATGGGAAAGTTGTTTCAAGGGGACTAACACCTGGACTGTGGCATGCCGGAGGGGGATCCATGGCAAAACTCCCATGGAAAATTACATAGTTGATGCAGAGTCTGGTTTTAATCCATTAAGGGCATAAATCACCTAACATTCTTAAATTGTTTGGAATAACGTGCTTTAAAACATCAGGTATGATGTTGTATCGATCAGGTAGTGTAAGGGTTACGCCCGCTTCACAGTGACAGACCAAACTCCCCGTTTAACGCACCGCAAACAACCGCAAACAGTCCATTTGCACAACCGCAAACTCCCCATTTGCACAAGGTTGGATACCAAGCTAGCCATGTTCCTTGTCCTCACTGATGTCATTGAAGGTCTCTTCCTCCACCCAGCCACGTACAACACCAAAGGGTCCCCGAAAGGTGACAACAAGCCCCCTGTATTTTTTTTTTAAATGTACACTACTGTTACACCAGATATGAGTTGAACTGGTGTGACACTGTGCCCTGGCAGGCCCTGAAACGCACACGTGTGAAGGAAACTGACTGCTATTATTTCACAGTCAAATGTCTAGCTTTTTTTTTTAATGTACACTACTGTTACACCAGATATGAGTTGCACTGGTGTGACACTGTGCCCTGGCAGGCCCTGAAACACACACGTGTGAAGGAAACTGACTGCAATTAAAATACAGTCAAAAAAGTTTTTTGTTTTTTTTTAAATGCAAGCTATTGTGACACCAGATATGAGTGGTGGCACTGGGACCACCTTAAAAATATTGAATATCGCTAAAAATCCTGATTACTATATACTTTCTCTACAAACCTCTAAAACGAACCAAACTACTCATCCATCCGCTATACCACTTTATCTCACCTAGAACTAGTGCCCAGTTAAAATACTTGACTCTTACTTACCCACACTCAGTCATGCCACACACATTTCACCACTACTCTCACTGAATCCCTCTGACTACGGCTAAATTCATCTTCTACACCAGAACACTACTCCTAAGATTGGGTTGTATCCATGTCTCGGGTCTTTCATTTATAATAGGGACAGCTTCGGTCTCCTTCAACACTGACATTCCAGTGCATATTATTAAAAGATTGGGCAGATGGAAATCCTCAGTCTACAACCGATATATTCCTCATCCCGAGAAAGAAATGAGGAAAGCTTTTAAAAGTTTGGCTTTGTAAATTTGATGCAAAAAAGTGTGTTTTTCTTTAATACCTTTTCACCCTCTTTGCATGGACCCGATTTACATATATTACTAATATGTTTCTGAACATATATATTATATTATTCACTCACTCACTCACTCTCTGGGCCGGCCTAAGACATCATGCTGCCTAGGTCCAACTATAAATGACTATGGGGATAATGTATAGTAAACACAGGTTACTGGCTATGGGGGGGATAATGTATAATAAACACAGGTTACTGGCTATGGGAGGATAATGTATAATAAACACATGTTACTGGCTATGGGGAGGATAATGTATAATAAACACAGGTTACTGGCTATGGGGGGGATAATGTATAATAAACACAGGTTACTGGCTATGGGAGGATAATGTATAATAAACACAGGTTACTGGCTATGGAGGGATAATGTATAATAAACACAGGTTACTGGCTATGGGGGGATAATGTATAATACACACAGGTTACTGGCTATGGGGGGATAATGTATAATAAACACAGGTTACTGGCTATGGGAGGATAATGTATAATAAACACAGGTTACTGGCTATGGGGGGGATAATGTATAATAAACACAGGTTACTGGCTATGGAGGGATAATGTATAATAAACACAGGTTACTGGCTATGGGAGGGATAATGTATAATAAACACAGGTTACTGACTATAGGGGGATAATGTATAATAAACACAGGTTACTGGCTATGGAGGGATACTGTATAATAAACACAGGTCACTGGCTATGGGGAATAATGTATAATATACACAGGTTACTGGCTATGGGGGGATAATGTATAATAAACACAGGTTACTGGCTATGGAGGATAATGTGTAATAAACACAGGTTACTGGCTATGGGGAGGATAATGTATAATAAGCACAGGTTACTGGCTATGGAGGGATACTGTATAATAAACACAGGTTACTGGCTATGGGAGGGATAATGTATAATAAACACAGGTTACTGACTATAGGGGGATAATGTATAATAAACACAGGTTACTGGCTATGGAGGGATACTGTATAATAAACACAGGTCACTGGCTATGGGGAATAATGTATAATATACACAGGTTACTGGCTATGGGGGGATAATGTATAATAAACACAGGTTACTGGCTATGGAGGATAATGTGTAATAAACACAGGTTACTGGCTATGGGGGATGATGTATAACAAACACAGGTTACTGGCTATGAAGGATAATGTATAATAAACAAAAACACACAAAAAAATAATAATACAAAAAAAATGAATGCAGCTTCAGAATTAATCTAAATTGTATGCTGTCTAGGATGTGGGAGGGTCTAGGAGGGAGGGTCTGCTGCTGATTGCTGGAATGTGTCTGCTGACTGTGAGGTACAGGGTCAAAGTTTACTCAATGATGACGAATAGGGGCGGACCGAACATTGCATATGTTCGCCATCCGAGGCGAACGCGAACACGCTATGTTCGCCAGGGACTATTCGCCACGAACCGTTCGGGACATCACTAACAGCAATATAATAATCAAGTATGCCCACATCAGTTCCTAGAAGGGCAATACATCCCAGGGCCATAGTCGCAGGGCACGAGGCTGGCAAACAGGCCCCTCCAAAAACCAGTGGCGAGGTTACTGTGACAGATCCATCTGTATAGACTGAGATCGCTGGTTTGTCTGTTTGCACCTTTTTCGTTTATTTGCCTGTCCGTATGCCCCTGTTTGCTTGTTTCAGGAAATACTGATTGAAACTACCGAACGGACGGCCACCCATGAGAGAAGTGTGCTGCTGGTTAACCTCTTGCCCCCAATTAGAACGTTGTGGTTAACCGCAGACACCTCTCCATTCTAACCGTATTCAGGGTGGTCATCGTTCGTATGCCGACCACGAGGCGGCGGCCATTTTAAACATGCGAAAGACCAGCGGTGTTCGGCGAGGATTCTATGGAACTATAAACCGACACTTTATCTGCCGAACACCGCTGAAACTACCGCTCGTCCGTCGTTTTCGTCAAAGCATACGAACACCGGTCCGTTCGGGAGTTTGGAATGTACGCATGGACTTAACCCAGATAGCCATGCCATGGAGTCAATCGTATACCGAAAGACTTTGACTCCATGGCGATTGAACTATGCGCATTGGATCTGAGCGCTATTCGGTAGAAATATGCACTCAGATCCAGGCTATCTGGGGATACGTTACACGAAGCACATGCATTCGGTATTTGTATACTTATATATTTTTGTGTGTTTTTTTTGTTGTATTTAAAATGGCGATTTGCCTCTATCCCTGGAGATAATTAGGTTTCTTCCCAATTATCTCCAGGATAGAGAGGAGGGATTTATGCATGTAAAGGGGAGTGCTTAACCTGGGCCACTGCGATTGGCTACTGTTCAATATATGTCCCAGTCTTCCATCTGGTCCCCTAGAGGAGTGTCCACCAGGTTGGAGACCTGCATAAATACCGGGCAGGTAGCCCCCATTAAACAGATTCCTGTTTTACCCTCAAGACGGAGCTTGGGGGGATTGCTACTTGGAAAGACTTATTTCGTCTGTTTTAGCTGTGAAAGGAGTTCGGCTGATTTTATGTTCGTGAGTTACCGCATTTCCTTACACTCGGTTCGGGAGTTTGGCGGTCGGCCATGCAGAGCCTGCATTTCTGTAAATGGGGATTATCGGCTAAACGGCGGTTTAATCTATTTAAGTGGTGAGTGTCTTAACAGTTACTTTCGCCACAGTGCCACTAATGATGGGATGGCCTGGGGGAAATAATAGGTTTTTGTGTAACTCATCTTCACCTCCAGCACCTCCCCCCTCTCTCAGTCCTTACACTAGCTTCACATAAAATGTAGGTCTTAATTTCAAATTCTGGTTCTTGCTTTAAAATCTCTACACAATGTTGCTCCAACCTACCTATCCTCCCTAAAACACAAGTATGTCCCGTCTAGGCCCCTACGAGCTGCCATAGACCTACATCTAACCTCTGCTCATACTACCACCTCTGATGCTCAACTTAGAGACTTCTCTAGGACTGCACCGTTCTTGTGGAACTTGTAGCGGAGTGCAATATTAAAATCCACGATCTCCGCTGGTATTAAGGGTAAATCCACAGTCAACACTGAAAAGTAAGGCAATATCCCAAATCCCCCAGTAACCGGACGAAACACAGTTCTGGGAGTCAACTGAGGTCTTTATTCACAGCTTCCAGTATTTATGCAAGTCCCCATGCAAGTGGTTTCCTTACTGACATAGCAGGGGTAATACAGTAGGGGACTACATAGGGGACTTAACATTTGGAGCATTTCTCCCATCAGGCACTGCTGCACGAGAGGGACACTCCCTCTGAAATACACCGTTAAGTGGATTATACCTCCGTGCAGCAGAACCGGCAATTCACATGAAAATCTATAACTTCAATAATATTCACTTTATTTGAACGAACGGACGTTCGGTAGATAGCTGGGGTCTGAGCACACATTTCGTGAGAGTATCGCTCAGATCCCAGCTAAAACGACCGAACGCTGCACAAAATACACTTTATTACTAAAATCGTCTGAAAGTACCGAACACCGATGGGGAACCACAATAGGGGAAGACCGGAGCTCCCGAACGGCCTGGAAGTACAGCAGTGTTCGTGCCGTCGAGTAGCCGTTTTCAGTTCCAGGCACTCGACGACAAAACACCGCTGGGGAGACAAAGGATCCAAGATGGCCGACCGCCGCGTGGTCGGTAGTCGAACGACGGCCACCCAGGAAAGCACTTAACTACCGATTGCAACAATGTTGCAATCTACTAATTGGTGCCACATGACCCTCAGTGTGTGGGCTTGGGTTCGGTACTTATTTAGTTTCACGAACAGCCGGTAAAGTTGCTGTTCGTGAAACAACCATGTAAATGCTAGCGGCTTTCGGCTGCTAGCATACGAATACTATAGGGATACAGGCAATCATACAGTTCAATACAGAAAGCAAATTACATTTAAACACAATATGGCAGCAGTGCTTAAGACAACCTTTGAAGACACAGTTCTATAGTCTTAAGTGGCTAGGTTTGCCACAATGCTCCCACAGAACCAAGCCGGCATACACAGTCTGATCCCAACGGATCGGCTTGGGGATGTCCGGGGAAGTACCCAGAGATCACTTTTCAAGTTCAGTTTGTCTAGATAACCCGTCGGCGTTACCGTTTTGTCTCCCTGGGCGGTAGTAAATTGTATTGTAAAGTCAAAAGGCTGCAGCGCCAAACTCCAGCGCAGCAGCCTGGCATTGTCTCCCGCCACACGGTTCAGCCACACCAACGGGTTGTGATCTGTAAGCAAGGAAAAAGGTTGTCCATACAAATACGGCTGCAACTTTTTGAGGGCCCACACCACGGCCAGGCATTCCTTCTCTATGGTGGCGTAGCTTACTTCACGTGGCAATAACTTTCGGCTCAAGTACGCTACTGGGTGTTCTCCGCCATCTGCTCCAACTTGGCTCAGCACTGTCCCCAATCTAAACATCGAAGCATGTGTGTGGACAAGAAATCTTTTAGTTGGATCAGGAGCAGCAAGTACTGGTGCGTTAGTTAGAGCCGTTTTGAGTTGGTCAAATGACTGATCACACTCTGGGGCCCAGGTAACTTGTCGGGGAAGGTTCTTGCGGGTCAAGTCAGTCAAGAGTTTGGCTAGGGCACTATAATTGGGAACGAATTTTCTATAGTACCCCGCCGTACCCAGAAACGCCAGTACTTGGGTCTTGGTCCTAGGGGTGGGCCACTTGGCAACAGCTTCAATTTCGGCCGGTTCAGGTTTCTGGTGTCCGCTCCCCACCCGGTGACCCAAATACTGCACCTCTGCCATCCCGATATGGCACTTACTAGTGTCAGCCCTGCCTCCCCTATACGGTCAATAACGGCTCCTATGTGGTGTAGGTGTTCTGCCCAGGTCTGGCTATATATGGCAATATCATCCAGGTATGCGCATGCATATTCCTGGAACCCGTCCAGTAGTCGATCTACCATCCTCTGAAAGGTCACCGGGGTGTTCTTCATCCCGAAAGGCATGACCCGAAATTGGTCCAAATGACATAGTGCTATACAAATGACATAGTGCTATACAAATGACATAGTGCTAGTGGTAAATGTGGCACAATGAGCTGCAAATGCCAATGTGTTTTGTGCCGTACAAGCCCTTCATCAAAGACTCTGCAGATCACTGTGTGTGTGGAAAGGCTGAGGGCTTCTTCCAGCAATAATAGAGCAAGTTCGATAGTATCATTGTTTCCGTGTTAATCCAGAATAACCATGATTTGATATCACCCCTCCTTTCCTTACATTTTAGAAACACGTTTTGGCATATTGCTGGGTAATTACAGAGCAGCTAAATGAATCTCCAACTCTCCGAATCAGATTATTTTATTCCTTGCCTTCTTAACCTATTCCTAATGCTTTCGATTTTGCGTTCATTTTATAGTGTGGTGTCTCCCAAATCCCCCCTTTCCGAGTGATGGGAGGGAGGAATGTATGGGCTATAAAACAACATTATCAGAAGCCTTTTATTTCATAGACATTAATCAGAGTGAGCTGCAGCTTAAGGTTTCCGATCAAATATCTCTTCTAGTTTGTAGTAAAATCCCCATTCTGTGAGCAGTGATCCCGTCTGTTCCCTGCATGTAATGGCAGAAGACGACAAGAATTTTTTATATTACTTCTTTTTTTTATTGTAACCCTGGAGCTGACATTTAATAATACCAACATGATTGTTATAAATCTGTGAATGTAATGCTGAATGACTCCATTACTTCCAGCCTCGGAGATGTACAGGAATCCAGCAGTAATTATGCTATAAAGTGGGGTAAATGTGGGCTTTTTTTTTTTCTACATTTGATTTAAGATTTTCATATCCTTGTGTGAAGGTAGTGGGGACCCCCATTACCCCGATTCTCACATCCCTATAAATAATAAGACTCGACATGTACTTGGGACAAACAGGCCACAGCTTTACTATATTAACAACAAATACTAAAAACATCAACTCAACACATTAATATATTATAAATACCAACCTATCCCAACTAACCTGGGCGCCTGTCCTCCCTCTCGTTCTAACCACCAAAACAACCTCAAACCTGGCCTTACGTTAACCAATGCTGACCACAAGCCGGCTTTTGGCACATCCGTTAACTCATACCTTGTACCAGAGGTTAGGGGAGGGATCAGCCCCGATCATCCTTCTTCCCACGGTCCGCTGGCCCAAGCCCGAATTGGAATCCTGTAATATAATATATAATATACCCTGTGATCTAATATGCCCTGAAATATAATATATAATATACCCTGTGATCTAATATGCCCTGTAATATAATATATAATATACCCTGTGATCTAAAATGCCCTGTAATATAATATATAATATACCCTGTGATCTAATATGCCCTGTAATATAATATATAATATACCCTGTGATCTAATATGCCCTGTAATATAATATATAATATACCCTGTGATCCAATATGCCCTGTAATATAATATATAATATACCCTGTGATCTAATATGCCCTGTAATATAATATATAATATACCCTGTGATCTAATATGCCCTGTAATATAATATATAATATACCCTGTGATCTAATATGCCCTGTAATATAATATATAATATACCCTGTGATCTAATATGCCCTGTAATATAATATATAATATACCCTGTGATCTAATATGCCTTGTAATATAATATATAATATACCCTGTGATCTAAAATGCCCTGTAATATAATATATAATATACCCTGTGATCTAATATGCCCTGTAATATAATATATAATATACCCTGTGATCCAATATGCCCTGAAATATAATATATAATATACCCTGTGATCTAAAATGCCCTGTAATATAATATATAATATACCCTGTGATCTAATATGCCCTGTAATATAATATATAATATACCCTGTGATCTAATATGCCCTGTAATATAATATATAATATACCCTGTGATCTAATATGCCTTGTAATATAATATATAATATACCCTGTGATCTAATATGCCCTGTAATATAATATATAATATACCCTGTGATCTAATATGCCCTGTAATATAATATATAATATACCCTGTGATCTAATATGCCTTGTAATATAATATATAATATACCCTGTGATCTAATATGCCCTGTAATATAATATATAATATACCCTGTGATCCAATATGCCCTGAAATATAATATATAATATACCCTGTGATCTAAAATGCCCTGTAATATAATATATAATATACCCTGTGATCTAATATGCCCTGTAATATAATATATAATATACCCTGTGATCTAATATGCCCTGTAATATAATATATAATATACCCTGTGATCTAATATGCCCTGTAATATAATATATAATATACCCTGTGATCTAATATGCCCTGTAATATAATATATAATATACCCTGTGATCTAATATGCCCTGTAATATAATATATAATATACCCTGTGATCTAATATGCCCTGTAATATAATATATAATATACCCTGTGATCTAATATGCCTTGTAATATAATATATAATATACCCTGTGATCTAATATGCCCTGTAATATAATATATAATATACCCTGTGATCCAATATGCCCTGAAATATAATATATAATATACCCTGTGATCTAATATGCCCTGTAATATAATATATAATATACCCTGTGATCTAATATGCCCTGTAATATAATATATAATATACCCTGTGATCGAATATGCCCTGTAATATAATATATAATATACCCTGTGATCTAAAATGCCCTGTAATATAATATATTGTAGCGGCACCCCGGTGTAGTAGGGGGTTTACGCCGCTGAGAAGGTGTCCTTTCCCCCAAGCACGAAGTTAGCTACAGCACAACAGGTTCCCCATAATTACGATATCCAAGTAATAGTCATCCCCTCCAAGCACGAGACGAGACTCTGTGTTGAGGGTCAAAAGTAAGAGTAATGTTTATTCGGTAACTCGGGCTTTTATGCCGTACAACAACTCCTCCCCGTATCCGGAGGAGATAATACATTTACAGTGGGAGTCACTCCCACTGTACCGAGCAGAATATTATAACATTATTACAAGTTTATATAACACACACAATATGCCACGAAAATACATTGTGCTACGTGTATTAGGGAACGGAGATCTAGGGGAACAACATACGTGAAAATCCCCTAGATCGGTTGGGCCGTTCGCCAGATACACGTTTGCACCAATTACTCAAAAACTATACAAGATAAACGAAAACTCTCTGTTGGACCGGGTGTCTTTAGTTCGGTACTTTGGATCCGTCGAATAGCATGGGCGTATGTCGTTGGTAAGGTCGGAATTCATCGTGTGGAAAGTTCGGTCATTAGTCCACGCGGTCAAAATGGCCGCGACCCATTGTTCTCTCCACGTGGCGATGTATACCGTACGGATCCACAAGTACCCGAAATCCCCAACAATCCATATGCAACGGCAATTCTCCGAGATGGTATCGGTTACACTAGAAAGAGGTCTGTCACACGGCTCCCTCCTAGTGGTACACTCCGGCAGACCTGGATTGATCCTTTCGGATTAACTTAGGGATGACCGGAATTCATTTGTCCGGAGAATTGTCCAGTTGTCGAGACAACCCATCGGCGTTGCCATTTAGCTTACCGGGTCGATAGCTGATGGTGAAATTGTACGTTTGCAGGGCCAAGCTCCATCTCAGCAATCGGCCGTTGTCTCCTGCGACCCGGTTAAGCCATACCAATGGATTGTGATCTGTTACCAAAGAGAATTCCTGTCCATACAAATAAGGTGTTAGTTTTTTCAATGCCCATACCAGGGCCAGGCACTCTTTCTCTACGGCCGCATAACTCACTTCCCTCGGTAACAGCTTTCGGCTGAGGTATGCGACCGGATGCTCCTTTCCATCTTCCCCGATTTGGCTCAGCACAGCCCCCAGTCCATACATGGAAGCGTCTGTATGTACAAGGAAACGTTTGTTAGGTACTGGGGCAGCCAAGACAGGGGCATTAACAAGAGCATGTTTGAGAGATTGAAAGGCGGCTTCGCAAGCGGGAGACCACAGGACCTGTCTGGGTAAATTCTTTTTGGTCAAGTCAGTCAAAGGTTTGGCTACCGTGCTATAATCAGGGACAAAGCGTCTATAGTACCCGGCGGTCCCTAAGAAGGCCAATACCTGGGTCTTGGTATTCGGTGTGGGCCAGTTTGCTACTGCCTCAACCTTGGCAGGCTCCGGTCTCTGGTTTCCACACCCCACCCGGTGTCCCAGGTATTGGACCTCGGCCATTCCGAGATGGCATTTTTCGGGTTTTAGTGTCAGGCCCGCGGCCCGAATCTTATCTAGGACTACCCCTACGTGGACTAAATGTTCTTCCCAGGACTCACTGTAGATCGCAATGTCATCCAGGTATGCACACGCAAACTCCTGGAAGCCATCGAGGAGCCGATCCACCATTCGCTGGAATGTAGCCGGGGCATTTTTCATCCCGAATGGCATGACCTTAAATTGGTATAAGCCAAACGGGGTGACAAAGGCCGACTTGGGCACGGCATCCTCGGCCAGGGGGATCTGCCAATAACCCTTGCAGAGGTCTATGGTAGAGAGGTAGTTACCCCTGGCTATGCGATCTAATAATTCGTCTACCCGAGGCATGGGGTAAGCGTCAGTGGTAGTCTTTTCATTTAGCCGCCTGTAGTCGACGCAGAACCGAGTGGTTCCGTCTTTCTTGGGGACTAAGACTACGGGAGAGGCCCAGGGACTGTCGGATGGCTCAATGACCCCCAGCTGTGTCATTTCCCGTATTTCCTTCAGCATTCCGTCCCGGACGGCTTCCGGAATACGGTACGGGGGTTGTCGGAGGGGGGCCTGCCCTGGGGTCTCTACTTTGTGTATGGCCAGGGTTGTGTATCCTGGCTCCTGGGAGAAGGTACTCTGCTTCTCCCATAGGAGCTGTCTAGCCTGCTCTAGCTCCGTAGGGTTCAGTCGTTCTCCCAGTTTCACTAGGCTAACTAGGTCGGGGTGAGTCTCCTTTTCTAGCAGGTCAGGTAGGGGTAAATTTTCAGGGTCATCAGTAGCTGGGGCACAAACAGCGTTAACATCTTCCTGTCGCTCTTGGTACTCTTTCAGCATGTTCACATGAAAGGAGCGTTGGATCCTTTCATCTGCACAGCTGGCAATAAGGTAGGTGGTATCACAGAGTTGGGCTAAAACCTTGTAAGGACCCTGCCACGCAGCCTGCAGTTTGTTGTCCTTCACCGGTTTTAGCACCAATACCTTCTGCCCTATATGGAACAGTCGTTGCCGGGCACCCCTATCGTACCATCGTTTCTGTCGCCCCTGGGCCGCCTGGAGGTTCTCCCTTACCAATAGGGAGAGTTGCTCCATGCGGTCCCGGAGCTCCAGGACATATGGCACAATAGGTGTCCCTGCCTGTTCGGTTTCCCCTTCCCAGTGGTCCCGAATGAGATCGAGGGGTCCTCGCACCCTCCTCCCATACAATAACTCAAAGGGAGAAAAACCCGTAGATTCTTGGGGGACCTCCCTATAGGCAAATAACAGGTGGGGTAAGAATCTCTCCCAGTCTCTGCAACCGTCCGTAAAGGTCCTCAACATTTGTTTGAGAGTCCCATTAAAGCGCTCACAGAGGCCGTTAGTTTGAGGGTGGTACGGGGAACTGAGCAGGGGTTTAATGTGGCACACTTTCCATAACTGCTGTGTGAGTACGGCAGTGAACTGGGTTCCCTGGTCGGATAGGATTTCTTTAGGGAATCCCACCCGAGTGAATATCTTTACCAAGGCATCGGCTACCGTCTCCGCTTCAATATTCGGCAGGGGCACCGCCTCGGGGTACCGGGTCCCATAGTCCACCACGGTAAGAATGTACTTCTTACCGGACGGGCTATGTCGCGCTAGGGGGCCTACAATGTCGACGGCGACCCTATAGAAGGGTTCCCCAATGATCGGCATCGACATTAATTTGGCCTTCGGGCGATCTCCCCTCTTACCCACCCGTTGGCAAGTGTCACAGGTTCTGCAATATTGTCGCACGTCCCGGTTAAACCCTGGCCAGAAGAAATTCTGGGTAATCCTATGGGCCGTGCGACGTACTCCTGAATGGCCAGCTAAGGGTATATCGTGAGCGATCCTCATGATCTCTCGCCTGTATTTTTTCGGTAGCACTAGTTGCTTCTGTGGGACGGGGTTTTTACCGGCTGCGGGCTCCTGGGGGATCCTATACAGTCTATCCCCCACCCACTCGTAGCTTTCCCCATCTGTCCCCGGTTCCCCTTTCTCTGCCTTATCCCTATATTTCCGGAGAGTGACGTCTTCCCGCGTCTCCCTCCCAAACGTCTCAGGGGTATCCCAGTCTAAGGGGGTCTGTCCTAAGGTCACAGTCGGAGGGTCAGATCTTACCTGGGTCTCCGCGACTGGCGGGCCGATTCCAATTGCACGAGCCTGAGCCCGGGTGGTGACAGGGCAGGCTCCAGCAGGGCCTTGAGGAGCAAAAGCGGACAACAGCGGGGCTAAGTCATTTCCCAAAAGTACTTCCGCGGGTAGCCCTTTCATCAGGCCCACATTCACTTGGCCAGCTCCCACCCCCCAATCCAAATGCACTCGGGCCGTGGGGAGGCGATGTACTGCACCCCCGGCCACTCTAACGGCCACCGTTTGGCCAGTATGTTCTTTTTCTGGGACCAGGTCGTGTTGAATCAAGGTTAAGGTGGCCCCAGTGTCTCGTAACCCACTGACAACTTGTCCATTCACTCGGACTGTTTGTCGGTGATGCTGCCGGTTGTCTACAGCAGCCGCATATAGGGGATTGGCCTCGTGTAAAATCTCCCATTGCTCTTCCCCCAGAGGTTGTGCTTCAATGCAATGGGCCCCTGAGGTAAAAGGTCGGGGGTTCCCTTCAGCGGGCTTCCTCCAGGACGTTTGTCGAGCGGGATCAAGTGGGCATTTGTCCCTCAGGTGACCCACTTGCTGACACCTATGGCACCGCCGGCGGTCCGGGACACTTGACTGGGTGAAGCGGGAGGAAGTGTTGTAGCTAGGTTGGATAGTGGGGGTGGTTGGAGTAGGGCCGACAGGGCGGCTTTCTACTCGGGCAGCTGTCTTTTGGACCGAGGGATCGGGTTTGCGGGCGTCTGCATACTCGTCGGCCAATCGGGCGGCTTCGGGTAGGGTAAGTGGTCTCCTATCCCGAATCCACTCTCTGAGCTCCTTGTCCACCTTTTCAAAAAAATGTTCCAGCAAAAACAACTGTAAAACCTCCTCTGCGGTGGTAGCTTGGCACCCATCCATCCAGTGGCCAGCCGTGCGTTGTAATCGGCAGGCCCATTCGGTGTAGGAGTCACCGGTTTGCTTTCGGGATTCCCGGAAGCGTCTCCGATATGCTTCGGGGGTTACTGCATATCGGGACAATAGAGCTTCTTTTACCAATCGGTAGTTTCCCACCTCATGGTCCGGGATCGCCCGGAAAGCATCGCTGGCTCGTCCGGATAATTTGCCAGACAAAATTTTGACCCACTCCTCGGAGGGTACTTTATGTAGGGCACATTGACGTTCAAAGTCCGCTAGGTATTGGTCAATCTCCCCCTCTGTTTCCACAAAATTTTTAAAAGCGGCAAAGTGTACTTTCCTCTTTTCCTCGGGAGTTTGGAAAGTCCCCGCAATTGGACTGGTGCCAGTGGACGTCTGGCGCCGGTTGGCATCGACTGCCGCAATGACTTGGGTTACAATCCTAGGTGAGGGGTTGGGTCCGTAGTGAGCCAGCCTTACCCTCACCTCGTGGTCGAATTGTTCATCTGCTGGCGTTCGGACCAAAGCGATCTCCGGTTCTGGGTTTGGGTCGACATCCAGTCCGTCATTCTGTTCAGCTAAGTCCAATGCGACCAACTCTGCCAAAATGTCTCTTTTCTTTTTGTTGCTAGCCGAACGACCACGGCTCTCCAACAAGTCTTTTAGGGTAGATCGTTTCAACCTTCCGTAGTAGGCCTCCATCCTGATTGCTCTCGGTAGCTGTCCTTCTGGGGTGAAAGAACGATCCCGCCGCTGCCACCAATTGTAGCGGCACCCCGGTGTAGTAGGGGGTTTACGCCGCTGAGAAGGTGTCCTTTCCCCCAAGCACGAAGTTAGCTACAGCACAACAGGTTCCCCATAATTACGATATCCAAGTAATAGTCATCCCCTCCAAGCACGAGACGAGACTCTGTGTTGAGGGTCAAAAGTAAGAGTAATGTTTATTCGGTAACTCGGGCTTTTATGCCGTACAACAACTCCTCCCCGTATCCGGAGGAGATAATACATTTACAGTGGGAGTCACTCCCACTGTACCGAGCAGAATATTATAACATTATTACAAGTTTATATAACACACACAATATGCCACGAAAATACATTGTGCTACGTGTATTAGGGAACGGAGATCTAGGGGAACAACATACGTGAAAATCCCCTAGATCGGTTGGGCCGTTCGCCAGATACACGTTTGCACCAATTACTCAAAAACTATACAAGATAAACGAAAACTCTCTGTTGGACCGGGTGTCTTTAGTTCGGTACTTTGGATCCGTCGAATAGCATGGGCGTATGTCGTTGGTAAGGTCGGAATTCATCGTGTGGAAAGTTCGGTCATTAGTCCACGCGGTCAAAATGGCCGCGACCCATTGTTCTCTCCACGTGGCGATGTATACCGTACGGATCCACAAGTACCCGAAATCCCCAACAATCCATATGCAACGGCAATTCTCCGAGATGGTATCGGTTACACTAGAAAGAGGTCTGTCACATATATAATATACCCTGTGATCTAATATGCCCTGTAATATAATATATAATATACCCTGTGATCTAATATGCCCTGTAATATAATATATAATATGCCCTGTGATCTAATATGCCTTGTAATATAATATATAATATACCCTGTGATCTAATATGCCCTGTAATATAATATATAATATACTCTGTGATCTAATATGCCCTGTAATATAATATATAATATACCCTGTGATCTAAAATGCCCTGTAATATAATATATAATATACCCTGTGATCTAAAATGCCCTGTAATATAATATATAATATACCCTGTGATCTAAAATGCCCTGTAATATAATATATAATATACCCTGTGATCTAAAATGCCCTGTAATATAATATATAATATACCCTGTGATCTAATATGCCCTGTAATATAATATATAATATACCCTGTGATCTAATATGCCCTGTAATATAATATATAATATACCCTGTGATCTAATATGCCCTGTAATATAATATATAATATACCCTGTGATCCAATATGCCCTGTAATATAATATATAATATACCCTGTGATATAATATGCCCTGTAATATAATATATAATATACCCTGTGATATAATATGTCCTGTAATATAATATGTCCGTGATCTAATATATTCTGTAATATAATATATAATATATCCTGTGACATGAAATATCCTGTAATATAATATATCCTGCAATATAATATGTAATATATCCTGTGATATAATATACCCTATAATATAATATATAATATACCATATGATGTAAAATATCCTGTAATATAATATGTAAATATCCTGTGATATAATATATAATATATCATATGATATAAAATATCCTGTAATATAATATGTAATATATCCAGTGATATAACATGTCCTGTAATAAAATAAATAATATATCCTGTGATATAATATATAATATATCCTGTGATAGAAAATATTCTGTAATGTAATATATCTTGTGATCTAATAAATCCTGTAATATGATATATAATATATCCTGTAATATAATATGTAATAAATCCTGTAATATAATATATAATATATCCTGTAATATAGTATGTAATAAATCCTGTAATATAATAAATAATATATCCTGTAATATAATATGTAATAAATCCTGTAATATAATATATAATATATCCTGTAATATAATATGTAATAAATCCTGTAATATAATATATAATATATCCTGTAATATAATATGTAATAAATCCTGTAATATAATATATAATATATCCTGTAATATAATATGTAATAAATCCTGTAATATAATATATAATATATCCTGTAATATAATATGTAATATATCATGTTGTGACTGACCGCCTGGCACCCCGACTGGGTACCTCCATCAATCGCTGCTTCCTAGTACTGGCGAGTACCATAAGCACTGCACTGGAACACCATAACCACCGTAAACCCCACAAACCCACCGTGCAAATGGTCCCATGCCCAAAACAGTTCCAGAGAATTAGGGCTAACGGTCAGTCTCTCTGTCTGGAGTACAATAGTACATACTTCACATGAACAGAGCCTTTTAAAGTGCATTGGGCAAGGTATATTGCAGGGCCCATAGTCCTGAGGGAAGAGGCTGGCCAGCAAGCCCCTCCAAGAACCCTTGGCGAGGTTCATTCTGTCACTGGGACACAATCACAGGGTAGGAGGCTGGCAAACAGGCCCCTCCAAAAGCCAGTGACGAGGTTACTTTTGTCACACGTGATTTAAAATGTCCTGTAATAGAAAATATTCTGTAATATAATATATCTTGTGATCTAATATATCCTGTGATATAAAATATCCTGAAATATAATATATCCTGTAATATAATATGTAATATATCTTGTGATACATGTCCCGTAATATAATAAATAATACATCCTGTTATATAATATATCCTGTAATATAATATATCTTGTGATGTAATATATCCTGTGATATAATAAATAATATATCCTGTAATATAATGTATCTTGTGATATATGTCCCGTAATATAATAAATAATATATCCTCTGATATAATATATCCTGCAGCTCTCCTTCCATGCAGGTCTTTTCCACTGCAGCCCTTTTTCTAGGCAGGTATCGTCCCCTCTGCCTTTTCCTCTGCAGTCCTTCTTCCAGGCAGGTATCGTACCCTCTGCCTATTCCTCTGCAGTCCTTCTTCCAGGCAGGTATCGTCCCCTCTGCCTATTCCTCTGCAGCCCTTCTTCCAGGCAGGTATCGTCCCCTCTGCCTTTTCCAATGCAGCCATTCTTCCAGGCAGGTATCGTCCCCTCTGCCTATTCCTCTGCAGTCCTTCTTTCAGGCAGGTATCGTCCCCTCTGCCTTTTCCAATGCAGCCATTCTTCCAGGCAGGTATCGTACCCTCTGCCTATTCCTCTGCAGTCCTTCTTCCAGGCAGGTATCGTACCCTCTGCCTTTTCCAATGCAGCCCTTCTTCCAGGCAGGTATCGTACCCTCTGCCTTTTCCACTGCAGCCCTTCTTTCAGGCAGGTATCGTCCCCTCTGCCTATTCCTCTGCAGCCCTTCTTCCAGGCAGGTATCGTCCCCTCTGCCTATTCCTCTGCAGCCCTTCTTCCAGGCAGGTATCGTACCCTCTGCCTATTCCTCTGCAGTCCTTCTTCCAGGCAGGTATCGTCCCCTCTGCCTATTCCTCTGCAGCCCTTCTTCCAGGCAGGTATCGTCCCCTCTGCCTATTCCTCTGCAGTCCTTCTTTCAGGCAGGTATCGTCCCCTCTGCCTTTTCCAATGCAGCCATTCTTCCAGGCAGGTATCGTACCCTCTGCCTATTCCACTGCAGCCCTTCTTCCAGGCAGGTATCCAGCTCTGTCTGCAATGTGATTTCTATTGCCTTTACAAAGGCACTTGCGGCTCTCAGGCCTACTGCTTTTGATGTATCCCAGGGCAAGAGGGATCATTCAGCCAGCCAACAGGTCCAAAGACTGTCACTGGCATCCCTAAAAATCCACACAAGACACAAAGTTCCAAAAGGAACTGACATGCAATACAGTGGGACCTCGGTTTACAAATGCCTCGGTTAACATAATTTTCGGTTTACAAATGAAAATCCATTAAAAATAATGCCTCGGTTTACAATTTTTTTCACAATACAAAGCAAGTTTCCCCAGGATGCATTGCACCTGGGAGCAGGGCCGCCATCAGGGCATGACAACCATAACAGTTGTCATGGGCCCGGCGGTCCTGGGGGGCCCCGAGCCCCACATACTGCTTCAGTAAGTAATGGCTGAGCTGGGGAGTTAAACAATCTCCCCAGCCAGCCTGCACTCAGCAAGGGGCCCGCACAGCCATCCGCGGGCCCCTGCTGCTAAAAATATTCTCCCTCCGTGCAGGGCACACTGAGAGACAGCTAAGGGGCCTTCCAAAGACCCCACTAGGCTGCCCCTCAGTGTGCCTGTCTCCAAACACAGTCTCACTGAGCTGCCTGTAACTGCTCAGGGCAGCTCCGTGTGGCTTGTTTTGCAGGAAGTGACATCACCAGTCACAGTGCAGAGTGAGCTGTGCGGAGCTGCCCTGAGCAGTGTTACAGACAGCATGTCAGCATTGTGAGGTTCCTTCAGAAGAGGACCACCAGAGAGGTAAGGTTTGGGAGGGTTTTGGGAGCCCCTACCCCCCCTTGCTCCCACTGCATCCCCTACCCCCCTGCTCCCACTGCATCCCCTATCCCCCCTGCTCCCACTGCATCCCCTATCCCCCCTGCTCCCACTGCATCCCCTATCCCCCTACCCCCTGCTCCCACTGCATCCCCTACCCCCCTTGCTCCCACTGCATCCCCTACCCCCCCTGCTCCCACTGCATCCCCTATCCCCCCTGCTCCCACTGCATCCCCTATCCCCCTACCCCCTGCTCCCACTGCATCTCCTACCCCCCTTGCTCCCACTGCATCCCCTACCCCCTGCTCCCACTGCATCCCCTACCCCCCTGCTCCCACTGCATCCCCTACCCCCTTGCTCCCACTGCATCCCCTACCCCCCTGCTCCCACTGCATCCCCTATCCCCCCTGCTCCCACTGCATCCCCTATCCCCCCTGCTCCCACTGCATCCCCTATCCCCCCTGCTCCCACTGCATCTCCTACCCCCCTTGCTCCCACTGCATCCCCTACCCCCCTTGCTCCCACTGCATCCCCTACCCCCCTGCTCCCACTGCATCCCCTACCCCCCCTGCTCCCACTGCATCCCCTACCACCCCTTGCTCCCACTGTATCCCCTACCCCCCTGATCCCACTGCATCCCCTACCCTCTGCTCCCACTCCATCCCCTATCCCCCCTACCCCCTGCATCTCCTACCCCCCTTCCTCCCACTGCATCCCCTACCCCCCTTGCTCCCACTGCATCCTCTACCCCCTCTTGCTCCCACTGCATCCCCTACCCCCTTGCTCCCACTGCATCCTCTACCCCCTCTTGCTCCCACTGCATCCCCTACCCCCTGCTCCCACTGCATCCCCTACCCCTCCTGCTCCCACTGCATCCCCTACCCCCCTGCTCCCACTGCATCCCCTTCCCCCTGCTCCCACTGCATCCCCTATCCCCTACCCCCTTGCTCCCACTGCATCTCCTACCCCCCTTGCTCCCACTGCATCTCCTACCCCCCTTGCTCCCACTGCATCCCCTACCCCCTTGCTCCCACTGCATCCCCTACCCCCCTTGCTCCCACTGCATCCCCTACCCCCCTTGCTCCCACTGCATCCCCTACCCCCCTTACTCCCAATGCATCCCCTACCCATCCTGCTCCCACTGCATCCCCTATCCCCTTGCTCCCACTGTATCCCCTACCCCCTGCTCCCACTGCATCCCCTACCCCCTTGCTCCCACTGCATCCCCGACCCCCCTTGCTCCCACTGCATCCCCTACCCCCTTGCTCCCACTGCATCCCCTACCCCCCTGCTTCCACTGCATCCCCTACCCCCTGCTCCCACTGAATCCCCTATGCCCCCTACCCCCTGCATCCCCTACCCCCTGCTCTCACTGCATCCCCTACCCCCTGCTCCCACTGCATCCCCTACCCCCCTGCTCCCACAGCATCCCCTACCCCCCTGCTCCCACTGCATTCCCTACCCCCCTGCTCCCACTGCATTCCCTACCCCCCTGCTCCCACTGCATCCCCTACCCCCCTTGCTCCCACTGCATCCCCTACCCCCCTTGCTCCCACTGCATCCCCTACCCCCCTTGCTCCCACTGCATCCCCTACCCCCCTTGCTCCCACTGCATCCCCTACCCCCCCTGCTCCCACTGCATCCCCTACCCCCCCTGCTCCCACTGCATCCCCTACCCCCCTGCTCCCACTGCATCCCCTATCACCCCTACCCCATGCTCCCACTGCATCTCCTTCCCCCCTGCTCCCACTGCATCCCCTACCCCCTGCTCCCACTGCATCCCCTACCCCCTGCTCCCACTGCATCCCCTATCCCCTGCTCCCACTGCATCCCCTATCCCCTGCTCCCACTGCATCCCCTATCCCCTGCTCCCACTGCATCCCCTATCCCCTGCTCCCACTGCATCCCCTATCCCCTGCTCCCACTGCATCCCCTATCCCCTGCTCCCACTGCATCCCCTATCCCCTGCTCCCACTGCATCCCCTATCCCCTGCTCCCACTGCATCCCCTATCCCCTGCTCCCACTGCATCCCCTATCCCCTGCTCCCACTGCATCCCCTATCCCCTGCTCCCACTGCATCCCCTACCCCCCTGCTCCCACTGCAGCTCCTGCCCCCTGCACTGTGCTCAATGGTAGGGTTTCGCTTTTGGTAGTGGCTAGTGGGCTACCCAACTGCTCCCACTGCAGCTCCTATTACCCTTTGCACCCACTACATCCTGTCCCTCCTCTGCACCCACTGCAGCCTCTATTCCCCCCTGTACCCTCTGCAGCCCCTTCCACTCACACCCTTTACAGCCCCTTCCTTTCGGCACCCTCTGCAGTCCCTACCCCTTTGCACGCACAAACATAAAGGGACACTATAGTTACCAGAACAACTACAGCTTAATTTATATTATACAGCTTAATGTAGTTGTTCTGGTGAGTATAGTCTACCACTGCAGGGTTTTTGCTGCAAAGACTGCCTTTTCAGAGAAAATGCAGTGTTTACATTGCTGCCTAGGAACACCTAGGCGCTTCCTGTGTCAGTGTTGCAAAATGTGCAGCACTGACATTCAACATCTCCATGCTCTGCATGTCGACGCTGAACGCTTGTCATAGAGAAGCACACTCTGTCCTCCTTTCCAGCTGCTCTCTGTCTAACTTTCCTGCACCCTGTGGCTGCCAGAGCGTTGCCACGGGTTACTATGGCAACGCTCCGCACAGCACACAGGCCTGTCTCGTGAGATTTAGTCAGAGAGGAGCTGGAAAGGAAGACAATGTGTGCTGCTGGGCCCCCTCTTCAATGTACCGCGGCTGGCTCCCTCCACCATGCCACTGGATCAACAGGAAATGCGATCTCCCCCCTCCCTGGCACGGTAAGAACCAGGGAGGGGGGAATAAAATTGAAATATACACAAATAAATAAATAAAATAATACTCCCCTTCCCCCCTATTTTACACACACACTGAATCCTTACAAGCACACTCTGCACTACACACACACACACACACACACACTACATTCACTAAACACACTCTGCACTACACACACACACTACATTCACTAAACACACTCTGCACTACACACGCACTACATTCACTAAACACACTCTGCACTACACATACACTACATTCACTAAAACACTCTGCACTCACTACAAACACTACATTTACTAAACACAATCTGCACTACACACACACACTACATTCACTAAACACACTGCGCTACAGACGCACACTACATTCACTATTCACATTTTGCTCTACACACACACACACACTACATTCACTATACACATTTTGCACTACACACACTACATTCACTAAACACACTCTGCACTACATTCACTATACACTCTCTGCACTCACTACATTCACTAAACACACTGCACTACATTCACTAAGCACACTTTGTACTACACACACACTACATTCACTAAACACACTTTGCACTACACACACACACACACACTACATTCACTATACACACGTTTCACTCACTACAAACACACTACATTCACTACAAACACACTACATCCACTACAAAAACACACACTCTGCATTCACTATACACACACACCTGCATTCACTACACACACACTCTGCATCTAATGCATGCATACAAACATTACATACATTACACAAAACTTACAATCTGCATCCACTATATACACTGCATCCATGACACACATACTGCATCCACTATACACACTGCATCCATGACACACATACCGCATCCACTATACACACACACACACACTTCATCCTTGTGGGCGGACTCGGGGCTGGCCCCGGGGGCCCAGATTTTGAGCTGTGTCAGGGGCCCTAAAATTTCTGATGGCAGCCCTGCCTGGGAGGTTTATAGCGCCGCCCCCTGCATGCTGGAGCCTGTGGGTAACACGTGGCGTCGAGTGTGGAGGTGTTGGAGCGGCTTTTGCATCGAGTTTTGAAGCCATTATGGAACTTTTTGCAGTTGTTTTGGGACTTTTTGGTGCATTTCTCAAGCTGTGGAAAGGTAGGGAGCTGAGCTTCGTCGTTTGCATGCCTTTTATTGTGTGTTCTGCATTGTGGGTTGGTTTCCATGCCAGCTCATTTTTACTTTTTTCTTACCTCCAGAACGGATTAATTGGTTTTCAATGCATTCCTATGGGAAACCGCGTTTCGGTTTACAAATTTTTCGCTATAAGAAACGTCCCGGAGAACGCATTAAATTTGTAAAACTGAGGTCCCACTGTACTTTATTTTACTTGTGACTAGCCCATATCATTACATAAACATTGCTGTTGTTGTAGAATTATTAGACCCCTTATAACCTATAACCATTATTAGGCCCCTTATAAACTATATAACCCTTACTGGGCCCCTTTAATACTATATTCTCATATTCAGCTCTCAGGACTCATAGTTTAAGCTTTACAAGATTCCTTTGTTCGTAGAAACAGCATGTCAGCAGAAAATGCTAGAATCTTCTGATTAAATGAAACACTGTAGCAGATAGTCTTGATAGAATGTATAATTGCTAAGAAGGCCTTGAGAACACTGAAGGATACTAACCTTGAAACCACTAGCGTACCAGCCACTCATTATGGATGGCTGCCAAGCCCCCCTCCCATCGAGTAAGCTCCCTCGTGCTTAGCAAAATGGAGCCGAAACCTGTAGGAGAACTTTATGACGTCAGTTATGACATGAGACGTAACACCCAACAAGGAGGGCATTTGACTTTACACCTTTAGCCAATTGACAATGTTTTCTTGCTCATATCTTGATTTTTATAATGATGTAATTTTGCCTTTAAAAGGGCTTGCAAGACCGCTTTTTAACAGATGCCAATAAATTTCCTGAAGTGCTTTTAACCTGAACTCCTTGTGTCAGTGTGAATTTACTTCTGCGTATACGCAATTTAAACATCTCTAATTTGGTCAGGAACAGATAGTCATTCAAACTTATTGGTTTGCCTAAAATACTCCGTTATCAGCTGGCGCCCAACTGTGCGGCCTGGGTTATGCCCTGCTAGGGCAGCCGTCCGAGAAAGACGTGGAGCGGGTGAATCCTGGGGGAAGGAAGGAGATTGATCACCTCTGAATACACGGTTGAGTCTGCAGCTCCTGCCCGGTATGTTCCAGCCCCTGTGATTGACCTGCCCCTGAGTCTGTGACCGGCTCCCAAGAGGTCATCAAAGTCAGGTAATATCTTGCCCAGAGACCCCACACCTTACTTGTTGATATTTACCTTTACCTGCACATACTGACTATCTGTTACCTGGGTGTGCTCTCATTGATTTTGTCCTTATCTTAGTGCCCGGGTAGTTTTATTTGTTTATTTGCCTGTTTACCCCTTTTAGGTACCACATGGCTGTGGTAGTAAGGAAAAAGGGGGGTGGATCTGTGGAAGTTTTCCTGGGGATCTTCTGTTTGCCTGTTTTCCTCTTTTAGGTGCCGAGTAGCTACGGCAGTAAGGAAAAAGAGGGGGGGAACCTGTGGAGGGGTGTAGACTCACTGCCTCCTGGGGGTTTCCCATAAGTGTCACTTTGACTGCTAGCCTCATTGGACATTACTTTACTCTGCTCGGTGTGTGCAGAGAGGTGGAACACTGCAGCCTCGAGCGCTGACGCTGGGTGTTCCAGTTTAACTTTTGTGGCAGGTGGATTCAGGCTGGTATTGCTGTTTCCATCACCACGTGGTAGTGGTACTTGCGGGTGGGTCTGCAGGTGTACTACGGAATTGAGTTAGGTGGCTTTTGCCACACGTGTAAGGAAAGGGATTTTTTGCTAACACTGTTTGAACTGTTGAACTTATTTGAACTGTGATGCATGTACTGTATCTCTATTTGAATATTGTTTTCATTGTCTGTCACGTTGGTTCCTATATTTACTTTCATCTTACTTTCTGTATCATTTACACTTTCCCCTCCTATTTCTCTGTTCTGAGAGAAGTGATTGGTCACACACTTCTCGCCTCGCTCCAATCCGCGGCTACCTTGAGTAGGCGGAATCGGTGACTAGTCTACGTTTTGGGAAGACGTACGTTGGAATTTATTCTTGTGTAGCAGTCGAGCATTGTAGACGTTCTCTTCCATTTATACCTATCTCTCTCTCTCTCTCTCTGTATCTGGGACGCCTTATATAGAGGGTATGGGACAGAAATTAGGAAAACCCAGTAAGGGGTGGTTCGCGTGTGATTTGGTAGAGGATAGAGAAGGGGAAGAGATGGTTAAGAAGGTTGATAAGATTGCTAAAGTGTGTGGAATTGCCGTACCTCCGTGCGGTAGATTGCAGCCAGAGAGCTGGCGTAAGTTACTGACAGAAAAGAAGGGAAAGCTTTCAGATCATGATTTAGTCCGGACAGCTGAGGCTTGGTACCGGGTGGCAAAGGCTATTCAGCAAGAGGGATGGATTGAGGAAGAGGTTGATCATAAAGGTGTAAAACTGTTTGTGTACTACAAAAACTTTGTTTCAGGGAAGCTCTCCCAGCCAGCGCTTAGTTATGGCGCACACGAGGTGACCCCTCCCAGCTCCTAGTCCCCTCTCTGCCACTGCCCCCGTTTACCCAGTCCTGAATGCTGATGGATCCATATTTTCCCCACCATCAGTCCCGCAACTCCCATCATCCTCATCCAACCCTTCACCCCGTCCATCTCCCTCCAGCCCCTTCCACCCAGTTCTGTCTTGTTACTGTACGGCAGTGACATGGTTAAATATCATGCCTGCAGTCTCTCTCCCTCTCTCTCCCCCTCCCTCTCTCCCTCTCTCTCTCTCTCTCCCCCTCCCTCTCTTGCTTTCTGGTCTCCGTATGGAGATTTAGGGGGGAGAATGTGGACGTTTTGTGTTCCGTAGAGTTATTCAGAAACTACTGATAAGACCTAGCAATGGAATTTTTGCTAGAAAATATTCTAATTGTGTATTTTGTTATTTTAATAGAAGTTGATAGGATGGTTAAGGAGTGAATCTGATGCAAGAATAGAGAATTATTTGGACGAGTTAAATGTAAAGGCAAGTGTGATTTGTTGCAATACTATGCAATGTGGATAGAGGGAATATGCAAAGTTGTTAAGTTAGTATGTGAAGTGATTAATGGCTGTAGGTAAATTGGTTGAATTCCGTGAGTTTATTTTGCATCATGTTATTTCAAAGTATAGAGACAGCTTTACAGGCTGTTAGATGTATAATATTCACAACTGTCTTATTTAATCCGTCAAGTCTGTCCATAGTTTGGTATTTCATTTTTGCTGAACAGAATGTTGCTTCTCTGATTTCTTTTGTTAGGCTGTAATATAGTGTAATGTATGTCACCTTTAACCCAACACAAGCCAGTACACTGATGAAGTCGCTCCCTGACCCTGAAAAACAGCCCATGCCCTTCTACAGGGCAATAGTTCAGATCCAGCAAACTTACTCCGCCGCTTGGCGAGACTTACTGAGCCTTTGTGCCATTAAAGCTGTAGATGCCTACTGGCCTAGCATTGCCCGTCACCTCTGTACTAACTGGTTAGTCAGTGACACAGATTATATGTCCGGTATTGAGTTCTGCGACCAGCTGAAGACCTGGGCTAAGGATAAGCTTGCAGATTTAACAGCAGGCCTTAACGACATTATTCAGGAGAAAGGTGAATCTGTAGAAAGATTTCATGCTAGGCTTTTCCAAGTGTTCACTGACCTGGGATTTGAGCTCAGTAATAAAATAGATGCTTTCCGGTGCCTTTGTCCAAGGCATCAAGGACTCTATACGTAAGGGTATTATTGCTGCCCGCCCAGAGTATAGAGTGGTTCCCCTTGATAAGCTGCTCCTAGTTGCCAGGGACTTAGAAGCTGCACAGGTTCCAAGGAGACCCCATCCCACTCCCCTTATGGTATCACGTCCACCCATCCCCAAAGGCACTAAGCCTGCAGATGGAATCTGCTTCAACTGTGGAGAAAAAGGCCATTTTAGGAGTGACTGTCCTGCACCCCTTAAACCCCAAAGATCTAACAGGCCCAAATCTACCACTAAGGCCCCAGCACCTCCTTCACCTGATTCAGCCCAAGAAGACTAGGATATTGGCAAGCCTGTATCATTAACCCCTGTTATGGCAGTTTCTGCAGGGGAACAAGGGGGGCCATTAGCCACTGTCACTTTACCCATTGAAGGCCACCCCACCACATTCCTTGTTGATACAGGTGCAGCCCGAAGTGTTCTGCGAGAACAAGACCTGCCTGATTCTTCTTTTTTGTCCAATATTGATGTCTCCTGTGTGGGAGTGGATGGTCTTCCAAGACAAAGCCCATTAACTACTCCTTTGCGGGTTGGCAGCTGCCCTAGTCTGCTTGCCCGTTTTGTGGTGTCATCCACATGTCCCATTAACCTGTTAGGTGCTGATGTACTTTCCCGCCTACAAGCATCAATCACTTTCACACCTGATGGCCAGGTGGAATTATCTTCAGCCCTCTCTGATTCAGATACCTCAGCCTTGTGTTCCTTACCTCTGATGCTTCACCTAGAGACACCACAGGGTTATGCAGAAGGCAGGAGAGAAAATTTCCCTGCATCTCTAATGATCACTGTCCCTAAGACTTTGTGGTCCTCAGGCCCAGAAGACATAGGCCATCTGAAGGTCCCACCAGTAATGGTCAAACTTATCCCAGGGGCAAAGCTACCAAGAAAGTCCCAATATCCATTGAAACCTGCCCAAGCAGCAGCCATTACCAAGCAAGTCCAAGCACTGCTGGAGAAAGGGGCTCTTGTTAAATGTGAATCTCCATGTAATACTCCTTTATTTCCTGTGAAAAGGAAGACACCCAAGGGTGAACCAGAGAAATACCGAATGGTACAGGACCTCAGAGCAGTAAATGAGGCAACAGTCCTGGACACCCCAATTGTGCCAAATCCGCACACACTCCTCTCTGGCGTTCCACCCTCTGCCAGGTACTTCACAGTGATTGACCTGGCTAATGCATTCTTCAGTGTTCCCCTAGAACCAAGCTGTCAATACCTGTTTGCCTTCACACATGAAAAACAACAATATACATGGACTGTTATGCCCCAGGGGGCACAGAATTCCCCAAGCCAGTTTGCAAAAGCAATAAGTATCATCCTTGACCCCTGGCAGTCTGACCATCCAGAGGTTGTCCTACTTCAATATGTAGATGACTTGCTCCTATGTGGAGATGATGTTCCCACAACAGAAAAGTGCTCTCTGGATCTCCTCTGTTATCTTGCAGATCAAGGATGTAAGGCGTCTCTCATCAAACTTCAATTCTGCCAGCCTACTGTGATCTTCCTAGGCCACTGCCTGTCACATGGCACCAGACACCTCACACGTGATCGTGTCAGAGCAGTGTTGGCCATTCCACCTCCAAGGAGCACGAAGTCCCTACATGCTTTCCTAGGCCTCATCTCATACTGCAGAGCCTGGGTCCCCGAGGCCTCTCTACTCATGCAACCCTTGTATGATGCTCTCAAATCTGACCCCTTCTGCCTGTCACCAGAAGCACTTGACAACTTCTATACTCTTCAGCGAGCAATTGCCTCTGCCCCTGCTCTTGGCCTACCAAATTATGACAAACCTTTCAAATTGTATGTGTCTGAAAGACAAGGCCATGCTACAGGCGTCCTCACTCAACCACATGGCCCTGGCGGACGTCAGAGGCCTATTGGATTATTCTCCTGTCAACTGGATATCGTGGCCAGAGGCACCCCTTCCTGCCTTCGTGCTGTTTTTGCAGCTCAAGAACTTATTGACTGTACTGGGGACCTGGTTCTTGGTCACCCTCTTACTGTTTTGGCACCTCATGACATTTCTGCAATCATTAACCAGGTCCAAATCAAACATATCACAGCTGCCAGACACCTTCGACTCCAGTGTCGCCTCCTACTGCCTGACAGTGTCACCCTCCAAAGATGCCAGGTTTTAAACCCGTCCACTCTTCTGCCACTCACTGAGGGGGGTACCTATTATGGATTCATCATGGATGAAGGATATGTCCTACTCCTTACACACACTCTGGCAAAACTGCTACCCAAATTGCCTCCCTGTGACGGGCCTGAATATGCTTTTTGCACCATGTGGTACAAACCAACCATCAACCCTGAACCTCGCTATGAAGATGAACTTTTTCACTTGGTTGAGATAGCACTCACCTTACAGGACTTCTACTATGATACTGAAGGTAACAGCATGACTTTAGTCCAACTGCCACATGAACTTAAACATCTGTACCATCGTTGGGATACAGCCATTCCACATGTCCCTGTAACCAAGTCAAAGACTAAGTCATGGGGTGATCTTGGGCCCATGGAAAAATTATGGGCCACCATGGATGATTCACAACTTCGAGAAATAGGTGTTGCCAAGTATGCATCAACTGAACGTGAACCTGTAAGAGCATGGCCACGTTACTTTCTGGAAGAAGAATTTGAAGACCTGGTCATACAGCATGACTATGACCCAGAAACCCCCCATGACTGCTTTGCACAGATGAAAATGGAAACAACGCACCTACCAACCGTGCATGAGGATCCACTAACAGATCCTGACATCACCCTGTTTGTGGACGGCTCCAGATATGCTGATGAAGAAGGAAAATATCATACAGGATATGCCGTAACCACAACAGATGAAATTATTGAATCATCATCTCTACCATCAACAAAGTCTGCACAAGAAGCTGAATTACAAGCTCTAACTTCAGCATGCAAGATCTCTGAAGGAAAACGCGCCAATATCTACACAGACTCAAGATATGCACTGGGCGTGGCTCATGACTTCGGACTGATTTGGAAAACAAGAGGATTTCTTACCACTGCCGGTACACCAGTCAAGCACAGTTTTGCAATCAAGGAGCTGATGGATGCCCTCCTACTTCCAGAAGAAGTGGCTGTTTTGAAGATAAAAGCACATGGGAAGTTGGACTCGGATGAAGCAAAGGGCAACCATCTAGCTGATCAAGTTGCAAAGCAAGCTGCAAGAGGACCACAGGAAGTGGAAAGAAGAGTGTCCGGAAATGAAGAAGTCCCAAGAAAAGAAGAAGTCCCAAGAAAAGAAGAAATTCCAAGAAAAGAAGAAATTCCAAGAAAGGAAGAAATTCCAAGAAAAGAAGAAATTCCAAGAAAGGAAGAAATTCCAAGAAAAGAAGAATTTCTAAGAAAAGAAGAAATTCCAATATTCACTCTGCAGACTCTTCCTACTGACCTAAGAATACTACGGGAACAACAAGCTGCAATTGCCCCTGAGGAAATACAGAAATGGAAGAAGAAAGGAGCAGTCCTAAAAGATGGAGTATATTACAACAACCTCAGATTCTGTCTCCCTAAAAGTTTGTACCCAGCAGTTGTTCAATGGGCGCATGGCCCTGCACACTTATCAAAAGATCTGATGAATGCTCTTGTGAAAAAAGTACTATGAAGCTCCTGGAATTACCACGCTAATCAATAACTACTGCAAAGCTTGTGTCATCTGTGCTAAATGTAATCCTGGGAAAACAGCTAAAGTCCCCTCGAAGCACCTGGCTAAGCCCATGTATCCATTCCAAAGAATCCAGATAGATCATATCCAGATGCCAAAGAGCGGCAATTACGAATATGCACTAGTGATAGTGGACATGTTCTCAGGCTGGCCAGAAGCCTACCCAGTGATTAACATTACCGCCAAAACAACAGCACAACGTCTACTTACAGAAATTGTGTGTAGATTCGGATTGCCGTAAATCATTGAAAGTGACCAAGGTCCGGCCTTCACAGCATCAGTTACCAAAGAAATTTGGACTGCTCTAGGAGTAACTCTTGCTTTTCACACCCCTTACCACCCACAGAGTAGAGATCCTGATTCTGACACAGGCAACCACAGTCTGCTCCCCGGTGATTGGGTCCTAGTCAAGAAATTTGTGCGAAAACACACTCTGGAACCAAGATTTGAGGGACCATTCCAAGTTCTCCTGATCACCGCTACCTCTGTCAAGCTGGCTGGTAGGCCACATTGGATCCACGCCTCCCATTGCAAAAAGACACCTGCTCCAGAGGAAGCTGATTCCGCACAACCATGTACTTCTGGTACCTAATCCCCTTGATTGGTCTCCTTAAAGCCCAGCAGGTGGCCATCACTAAAGATGCTAGTGGGTACACCTTCTGGTATAATTCATCATGTACCCGTGTGGCCACCTTTACCTTTGATTACTGTGATATTGTAGATTGCCCATTTCCTAAATCACAGTTTCAAGCCATTTATAAAGATATACCACAAGCAAAAGACCCCTACATTTGTGTAGTTGACGAACAGTGTGGGCACGATTGTAACCATTGGGGGGCAGCGGGATGGAATACCGGGCCTGCCTGGGGTTACAAACCAGAAAGTGCCTTATCAAAAGTAGATGATCATGGCAGATCCCTCCTCCAAAGAATGACTTTAAGAAAGCCTGGAGGAAGTACACCTATGAAATTAATGTTAAACATTGAACATCCTGGCCCAGAGGATGCTGGCCAATATGTAATGGGAATGTACTGGAGAAGGGGTTCCTATAATAAACTAGGACATTTCTACCTCAATGATATGTGTCACTCTCCAGAGTGGCAAGGAGCTGTACATATGGTCCCAAATCCGCTGAAACCACATATCCAGTCCTTTAAGGACATGATGGCCATTGCTAACCCCACTTTTGAAGACACCATGGCCGCTGAAACTGGATTTAATGACATTAATTTGTGGTTAGAGTGGATGAGATATAATGCCAACAAGCATAATAGAACCGCATGTTATGTGTGTGGTGGTGCCCAACCTCATCTTGGCACCGTTCCCCTAATCCTCCCTTTAGAAATAGAAGAGTGTTTCTTGAGCCTTTTTGCCTACCGCTATGATTTTAATAGATCCCTCTGCGAAGCATGGACAGCAGAGTACCCTATCCTAGTAGGAAGTGTTAAACCCCCAGATGGAATTACAATCTATAAAGGTAATTACACTTGTTACACCATGTATGATGGGATCGGTAAATTTATGGGTAACTTTTCCAAAGGTTATTGTGCTACCTACAGAACTGTTCCTGTGCACCTGTTACAACACCATACTAGGTCAATAGGAGATATTTACTGGTTGTGTGGGGATTTACAATTAAGGTCTAGACTGGAGTCTGAGTGGTGGGGAGAGTGTACCTTAGTTAAAGTCATCATGCCCATCCACATTATTTCTGATAATCATCCTAACACTCATGATCCAACACACACATCAACCAGAGTCAAACGTGAAACCCCAGTAAAAGGCAGTTTTGACCCACATGTTTGCATAGATGCCATTGGGGTACCTAGGGGGGTACCTAATGAATTTAAAGCTAGAGATGAAGTTGCAGTGGGGTTTGAATCACTCTTCACTATAGTCACTGCCAATAAGAACCTTAACTGGATAAATTATATCTATTACAACCAACAGCGCTTTGTTAACTATACCAGGGATGCCCTCCAGGGATTAGCCGAACAATTACAAGCCACATCCCAAATGACCTTCCAGAACAGACTGGCCTTAGACATGATCTTAGCCGAGAAGGGGGGCGTATGTAAAATACTACCCGACACCATGACTTGTTGCACTTACATTCCAGAAAACACAGGCTCTAATGGTAAGGTCACTTTGGCCATAGAAAAATTAAATAAACTCTCAGAAGAGTTAAAAAGGAATTCTGGGGTGACAGATCCCTGGGAAAATGGTTTGGTTGGATGACTGGTTGGCAAAAAGCTTTAGTTCATATTGGTATGGCTCTATTAATTTTTCTTTTTATTTTTGCTCTTCTCGTTTGTTGTGTCCTCCCATGCCTCAGAAAATTCCTACAGAAGACTGTAGACCAAACGACACCAACCTTTACTCGTCTGGAAATTGGTGATCAAGATCTCACATCGCCCTGCATTCCGCTACAAACTCTTCCCTATGACGACGAAGTGCAGAAATTCTAGGGAGGGACAGCTAAGGGACAGCTTCCGTCTGTATGGGTTAGTCTACCGTGTGGAGAAGTGGTGGACAAGCCACCGTGGGATACCCATGGGAGTGAAGCGTTCGAGAGCCGTACAGACGGATGAGTTGCAGCCTACTAGGGTCCGATTAGGGATAGACTTGCACTTTGCATTAACACCAAAGTAGCGGACATGGGGGTTTATGTGTCTTTGGGCTAACAAATCTTCTGATACTAACAAATAAAGTTTATCCTTTTAGCAATTAGCACTCTATAGGGGGGACTGTTGTAGAATTATTAAACCCCTTATAACCTATAACCATTATTAGGCCCCTTATAAACTATATAATCCTTACTGGGCCCCTTTAATACTATATTCTCATATTCAGCTCTCAGGCCTCATAGTTTAAGCTTTACAAGATTCCTTTGTTCGTAGAAACAGCATGTCAGCAGAAAATGCTAGAATCTTCTGATTAAATGAAACACTGTAGCAGATAGTCTTGATAGAATGTATAATTGCTAAGAAGGCCTTGAGAACACTGAAGGATACTAACCTTGAAACCACTAGCGTACCAGCCACTCATTATGGATGGCTGCCAAGCCCCCCTCCCATCGAGTAAGCTCCCTCGTGCTTAGCAAAATGGAGCCGAAACCTGTAGGAGAACTTTATGACGTCAGTTATGACATAAGACGTAACACCCAACAAGGAGGGCATTTGACTGACCACTTTACACCTTTAGCCAATTGACAATGTTTTCTTGCTCATATCTTGATTTTTATAATGATGTAATTTTGCCTTTAAAAGGGCTTGCAAGCCCGCTTTTTAACAGATGCCAATAAATTTCCTGAAGTGCTTTTAACCTGAACTCCGTGTGTCAGTGTGAATTTACTTCTGCGTATACGCAATTTAAACATCTCTAATTTGGTCAGGAACAGATAGTCATTCAAACTTATTGGTTTGCCTAAAAGACTCCGTTATCAATGTGACAAACATAATTACCCTCTGCCTCTGCACTGATACCAGAGCCGGAAGATGACGTTATCTTCCGGCTCCGGTATCAGTGCATGACGCGCGAGGGAGCTGAACAGGAAGCACACAGGGGAGAGTGCTCCCTCGCGCGCCCGCTACGGGATCTGTTGGCGCTATATAAATGGTGATAATAATAATGGTATAGCATGGGAGATCTGCACTGTGATATGAGAATAGCAGAAGAGATCTGCGCTGTGATATGGGATAGCAGGGGAGATCTGTGTTGTGATAGGGTATTGTGGCGGGACCGCTGGCTGTCCGTGAATTGCACTCTTTTATGTTTGTTGGTATCTCCCAGAGTGGGAGATGGTTATCTGTAACCCATGCCCCTTTTCGTGCCTGGGACAAAAGGGTTGTATTGAACTGAATAGAGACCCCCTGCAGAGGTCTGTGTTTAAAAAGCTGTGTATTCCAATAAAGGATAGTCAGTGTTGTAACTTCCAGAGCTGTGTTTTGTCCAGTTACTGGAGGGAAATGGATGCCTGCTTGTTGTAAGGGTTCCTGAATGGCTGAAGGAAGGCTTTAGCAGGAGTAACCGGTCCAAGTGTCCAGGCGCGGAAGAATGGGGCGAACCCCACGGAACCCGAGGAACGACGGGGCAGGAGACAGGTTACCCCGAGAGCCAGGCAACCTCTGCCCGAAAAAAACAAGCTACCCTTCGATGCCTTCAAGGAGTTCAAAGAGACGGAGGAGGGTATCGATGACTTCTTGCAGGACTTTGAACGACAATGCCTCCTGCAAAAAGTCGCTCCCACTGACAGGTTCACAATATTGGCCAGGTAATTAACAGGGAAGGCAGCGGAAGCCTACCGGGATGTACCCAAAGAGCAACTCTGGTAGTATCCCTTTGTTAAGAGAGTCCTGCTGGCCATGTATGCTGTTACTTTGGAGGCATTTCCCTGGAAATTCAGGGAGACCAAGAAAGGGGAAAAGGACTCCCATGTGGAGTGGGCTTGCTGCATCACCAGAGCTACCCAGAACTGGATGAACTCCCAGCAGGCAAAATCCCCTGAAGAGATCCTCCAGCTGTTTATGCTAAAGCACTTCTATAACTGACTCCCGGCCGAAGTACAAGAATGGGTGAGACTCCGGCAAGTAAACCCAGCGGGCCACCGAGTATGCAGATACCCCGCGGACCCAAGCCCCACTACTTCTTTCAGCCATAGATCACACCTGAGCCCGGCAGCCCTGACATACTCACTCCCACGAAACACACCAGCCCCTGGGAAAAACCTGAGGGGGCCACCGCAGGCGGGCTTTGGATGTCTTTCCTACACGGTCCTGGAGTACAGACGATGATTCAGGGTGGAAGGAAGATGGCGAGACTCCAGTTAAGCTACGGCGGTTGTGGAGTCTGCGGTGGTTGTGGTGTCCGGTTCAGTGCTTATGGTCCTCAGCGTCAGCTAGTAAGCGTCCATCAGAGGTGCCCAGTCGGGGTGCCAGGTGATCCGTTACAGGAGGTATGAGTCGGGACATCCTAGAGATGCTCTGGCCGTGGGTCATCGAGCCGTCCAAAAGTCCTTGGGGCTTCCCCGGTGGTACTGGTCCGGAAACGGGATGGAGTCACAAAGTTCTGTGTAGACTACCAGAGGCTCAATGACAAGAAGGTGTCCGATGCCTACCCCATAACTCGTATAGATGAGCTGATAGATAGGATGGCTAGGGGCTGATACCTCACCACGATAGATCCATGTAAGGGATACTGGCAGATCCCCCTAGCTGCCGATGCTGTTCCCAAGTTGTCACCCCATTCGGATTGTATCAGTTTTAGTTAATGCCATTTGGAATGAAGAATGCCCCAGCCACTTTCCAAAGGATGGTGGATCGGCTGTTGAAGGGAATCCAGGACTATGCCTGTGCATACCTGGACGACATCATCATATACAGCGACACTTGAGAAGAGCATCTGGGACATGTAGGAGCTTTACTAGACAGGATTAGGGAGGCAAGATTAACCCTATAACCCAGCAAGTGCCACTTACGGATGGCAGAAGTACAGTACCTGGGACACCGGGTGGGGTGATGAAGCAAAAGCCCGAGCCAGTCAAGGTTGAGGCAGTAGATCGTTGGCCCCGTCCCCACACTAAGACCCAGGTGATGGCTTTCCTATGGACTGCTTTGTATTACAGAAAGTTTGTCCCCAATTACAGTGCCCTAGCCAAGCCCCTCACAGAGACAGACTGCCCTAGAGAAGTGATCTGTGAGCACTCCCCTGGACATCCCTAAGTTGGGATCAGACTGCGTATGCCGGTTGGTAGTTAAGGGGGAGCTGTGTGGTGGGACCGCTGGCTGTTTGTGAATTGCCCTCTTCTATATTCATAGATTTCCCCATTATAAAATGTGTGTTCCCCCACGTATGTAATGTGTTTTACTGTTTGGAATATGTTTTAAAGTATGGAACTGTGTCCTGTTGGTATCTCCCAGAGCGGGAGATGGTTATCTGTAACCCATGCCCCTTCTCCTGCCTGGGACAAAGGATTGTGTTGAACTAAATAGAAACCCCCTGCGGTGGTCTGTGCTCAAAAAGCTGTGTGTTCCAAAATAGGACAGTCAGTGTTGTAACCTCCAGACCTGTGTTTTGTCCAGTTACTGGGGGGGGGGGGGGGAAATGGATGCCTGCTTGTTGTAAGGGTTCATGAATGGCTGAAGGAAGGCTTTAGCAGGGGTAACTGGTTGGGTTACCAGGTGGTCCGCTACAAGAATAGCAGGGGAGATCTGTGCTGTCATACGTGGATAGCAGGGGAGATCTGTGCTGTCATACGTGGATAGCAGGGGAGATCTGTGCTGTCATATGTGGATAGCAGGGGAGATCTGTGCTGTCATATGGGAATAGCAGGGGAGGTCTGTGCTCTGATATGGGAATAGCAGGGGAGGTCTGTGCTCTGAGATGGGAATAGCAGGGGAGGTCTGTGCTCTAATATGGAAATAGCAGGGGAAGTCTGTGCTCTGATATGGAAATAGCAGGGGAGGTCTGTGCTCTGATATTGGAATAGCAGGGGAGGTCTGTGCTCTGATATGGGAATAGCAGAGGAGATCTGTGTCGTCTATTGTGTTTTTCGCAGATTTTTAACTGTGAAGGTTCGGTAATATTCGTTTTCTCAGTCGAAACTCCTCTAGTTCGGTTCCCAAATAAGGACTACCCCAAAAAAGAATTAGTACATGGAATACAAAGTATCCATTGCAAAACCACAACGCCAACTATAAATAAAATGCTCCCTGGGTGGCTGCCATTTCATGCAACCGAACGCACGTGGTCGACAGAATAAATGGTGGCCATACCTGAAACTGATTTCATCTAGACACTCCCGAGAACACCGGTGAAGATAGAACTGCTGCCTGTTCAAGTTCCCAACCACCTAAATGAACGGCAGTTGGGAGATATGAACTACTGGGGGGAGCAATCAACACTTGAAATCATTTGGATATTGTGTGTGGTTTTCATATAGAAATCCTCAAACTGAGATCGGCATTTGCCAAGATTTCTCTGGAACTATATTGGATTTCTATCTTGTGGTCGGCCGGTCAAAACTTTCCATCGATGGCAATTCCAAACCACCGAACCAATCTGAGTGCTTTGTGATGTTAGGCACTCAGATTAGGGCTATCCGGGGCTTTCCATGGATTATGGGGGTACTTTTGGGGTGTTGTCATGGGTTTGAGGTGAATGGGTTCGGTATGCAGAGATTTATACTGTGATGGGATTTCAGCTAGGCCCAAAATTGAGTAGGCCTAAAATCTCCATGTGGCATATACAGGTACAGGTATCTGTTAGTTAGTTAGTTAGGTGTAGCTAAGATACTGTCATCAATGTACTGAGCATGTGCCGCATTTGAAAAACCGCATTCCATTCTCCATATAAGGTAATGCTGTAAATACTGTTTGCTGATTGGTGAAAGGGTACAGATGGGGGATGTATAGTCTATACAAAGCCTGTACTCCATGTGCTCAGTGCTCAGACATTTTGAACATGAGTTCAGCTGAGACCCGATCGGTGAGAATAAAGACCTTTGCTTCCTGAACTGACTTGTGTCCGGACTGACAATGTGCGTGGCTTCTTCAGAGTTCCCCTATAACATTTTGGGTGCTTATTGGCTGGGAAGTCATCTCAGAGACCGCCGAGATGGTAAAAATGTTACCCACCTCTCCACGGTAACACCCCTGGACTGATACCGCGTGGACTTCCTTTCGTCTTGGCGCCATTGACCTTCTTCGTCCAAGAGACCATAGACTTCTGCATAGTAGGTATCGGGGTGTCCCGTTGATGAATTCTGATCCCGGGTCCAGGAACTGAAGCTAAACCCATTAGGGGTTACATCTGCATCTGACCTTTCCCATTGGAAAGAAGAGGGGGTTGATAACCTCCTTAAGCTAAACGCTCTGTAGCTAGCCCGTTTAGCATAGGGTCTGTTTGTCCGGCTGAATTCTGGTGTATATATGGTCAGTCGTATTCTGGTTTCTGGACTAGTTGAACTCTGTTGTAAATTCCGTTCACTAGATCGCAGATTCTGGAGTGAGTAGACTAGTTGAATTCTGTTGTAAATTTAGTTCACTAGATCTCAAAGTGTGGAGCTATTTGATTAACTGAACTCCAGTATAAGCTCTGTGTAGTTTAGAATACTGTTTAGTTAAACTCTGATGTATATATATATATATATATATATATATATATTGTTTAGCTAGATTATGGTGTAAATATTGTCTAGCTAAGCTCCAGTTGCTACATTTTGATGTATATGCTGTTTAGCGGACTTTTGAAGTGTAGATAGTGACACCATAACTACTGACACCATAACCACCGATGCCATAACCATGACACTATAACCACTGACTATTGATACAGGGTTTTAGTAATATTGGGCGATCGGGTGTTTTAGACGTTGATTAACTGTATAGATAATTGAATAGCTTATGGTGGGTTTTGACTTTGTTCGTATGTGTGAGACGTTATTAATATTGTGAAATGTGTGAGGATTCTGTGTGTGTGTTACTGACAAGAAGCTGTATGTGTCGAGTATAATTGTATTTGTATATTGTACTGCTTTGAAATCAGACTCTCATGAAATCATGGGTGCGTCTGATTCAAAGATTGTTGATCCTTTTCTTGAATGCTAGAACAACTTTGCTAAGGGATATGCTATTTGTGATTATGGTGTATGGTGTAACACTGTCCCCCAAAAGATGAAATACTTGTGTAACAGAGAATGGCCTGTTCTGGTAACCAGTGGCCTTCCTGTGGTAGCCTTGATCCAGATTGAATACTGGTTCACAATGTTATAACTAGGATGCCAGGGCTTTATGATCAGTTTCCGTATATAGATAGTTGGAAACAGATTGTTGAAAAACAGCCTGAATGGATCAAGCTGTGCCACAAGGAACACTATAAGCTCTTGGCACCTTATAGTCAACATAAAACAGAGGGGAGAGAACAAATGAACCCCCCCCCCCCACCCCCGCAATCTGATCTCCCTTTACCAGCCCTCTACTCTTCCTCCTGAGCTAGAACTGGTGCAGCTGGTGTTTCCACTTCCCCTGCCCCATTGTCTCCACCTACCCACTCACCCACCTCAGATACCAGACAATTTGTCCTGGACACACCTATTCCTGTGCCTATCCCCACTGGTTCTTTGTACCCTGAACTGACGCCCTTTTTGGTAGGAGTGTATTTTAGTGTATTTTATTATTGTTCAATTTTATTATTAACAGTCAAATTTGTGAGGAGAATTCTTAATAACAGTAAAAGAGTCCATTAAACCAGATAATTCTCAGCAATGACATAATACCATAACCACTGACAACACCCTAACCACTGACATAGCACTATAACTACTGGGCCCTGTGTGCCTTCAGTAACAGTAGCTGAGTCTAAAATACACCTGGACGAAATGGTCAATAGTATAAAATGCTGGAATACACTTACCCTTTTTCGATATGCCCCTTACTAAATTACAAACTGATATGATTGATTTGCCTTCCTCTACCAACCTGACGACCCTAACTTGTTAGACCACAATATTCTACAAATGTCTGTAGTCTGGTTTTACCACGTATGACTACTGGTACCCTCCAACCCGACATTTACAGATGCCTCTCCGACTTACTCCTGGCCCAACACACATTGATGGCAATGGCCAGTTGCAATTGGGAGACCCTGTATTTGTATATGTTCCCTTTACAACTACCGATCTGTTTATTTGGAAGACCCATAACCCCTCATATAAGGACAAACCATAAGCTATGAGTGACTTGGTTACATAAATTATTCAGACCCATAACCCTACATGGGTCGAATGTCAACAGTTACTATTAACTCTATTTAATTCTGAAGAAAGGACCCGTATTAATTAAGTGGCCCTTAAAGCTCTTGAGGAAACTGCCCATACCCAGAACCAAGCAAATCCGGCGGCTTGGACTACTGCCCATTTCCCCAATACTAGACTGACCCTGATAGCTAAAAGCCATGTAACTAATGCTGGACAGAATCTGCTGAACGGTCGGTGAAAACTCCATGGCGATTCGACTGTGTTCATGGGATCTGAGCTATGTTCGCATATATTGAGCGCTCAGATCCAAGCTATCTGGGGATATGTTGAATGTGGGGGTTCAGTTATGTGAAATATAAATGATGTATTTTAATGTGTTTTGTTACAATTGTAAATGGGAAATATTTGTTGTACCTGGAGATAATTAAGTTTACTACGGCCACTTAACCCAATTATCTCCAGGATAGAGAGGAGGGATTTACTGTTTATGTGGGAGTGTTTCACATTGTAACTGTATGTTACATAGTTACATAGTTACATAGTTACATAGTTAGATAGCTGAAAAGAGACTTGCGTCCATCAAGTTCAGCCTTCCTCACACCTGTTTTTTGCTGTTGATCCAAAAGAAAAAAAAAACAAAAAAAAAAACCAGTTTGAAGCACAATTTTGCAACAAGCTAGGACAAAAAAAAAAAAAAAAAAAAAAAAAAAAAAACCTTCTTGACCCCAGAATGGCAGTCAGATTTATCCTTGAATCAATCAGTTATTACCCTACATTGAAATATTATATCCTTGAATATTCTGTCTTTGCAAGTATGCATCTAGTAGCCGTTTGAACATCTGTATGGACTCTGATAGAACCACTTGTTCAGGCAGAGAATTCCACATCCTGATTGTTCTTACAGTAAAAAAACCTTTCCTTTGCCTTAGACGAAATCTTCTTTCTTCCAGTCTAAACGCATGGCCTCGTGTCCTATGTAAAGTCCGGTTTGTGAATAGATTTCCACACAATGGTTTGTATTGGCCCCGAATATATTTGTATAATGTTATCAATGTAAATTGATAACAATTACTGTTACTGTAAATTGTGTCTCAGTCCTCCACAAGGTCCATGTGAGAGTATCCCTCGCTGGAGGACCTGCTTAAAAGGCCAAGTTGTGGCCACCATTAAACAGATAGTTTTACCCCTTCATGAAGTCTTGGCTCATGTTTGGGGGATTGGGAACTATAACTCACTACACCTTCTGCTACACTTGGATTTCAGGAGATTCTGCACGGGGATCCGTTACATTACTTAATTATGTAAAAATATTACATAAATATGCACATAATTTGATATATATATATATATATATATATAATTTCAAGTGTATTTTGATATAAGTATATATATATATATATTAATACAGTTAGAATAAAATTATATATATATATATATTTTTAATTAATTTTACATTTGTTTTATTTATTAATTTATAATTATATATACATATGCACACACACACACACACACACAACATACCATGTGTAATTTTACTTGTTACAAAGTTACAAAGTACCCTCTGTCTGCCACTTTGCTACAATATTTCTATTTATTACCTCGGAATAAAATCACGAAAGGATTCACCAGGGCATTTGTATAAACGAATGACCGACCACCCGGCATATGGAGTGTGCCGTTTATTAAACACCCAGAAGCTCTGGTTTCCCTTGTTAACGTTTGTCACCCTCTAATCACCGAACAAACTGCCAAACAACCGACCACCCTGTATGAGGAGTGCGCCCCTTATTAGCCGCCCAGAAGCTGCGGTTTGCGGTTAACCGCAGCCTAATTGATGAACGGCTAGGTGGTCGTCGTTCGTATGAACGAAGACGTGGCGGCCGCCATCTTTAACTGCCGGGTTTTGTTGTTGACCTCCTGGTACTGTTTTCCTATGGTTATCCGAGAGTGCGTTCCTGATCTTGATTTTCTGGTATTTGACTTTGTTTTGACTTCCCTGATATCTGGTATCCTTGACTTCTGACTTTCCTCATCATTGTGTCCCTTTCTGTGTCCCTGACCTCTGCAAGTATTTTGACTATCTGTAACCAAAACGTTAGACATAAATAAGCATAGATTAACATATATACATATTTAACTCCACACATAGTGTTATACAGTGACCCAACCGTCCTTGCCAGTAAACATACAGTGGTTCCTAATCACCACTTCCTCTCACCTCCCCCATCGTCATAAAAATCATATCTTTCCAATACCTGCCACCAGCCGACCTTATTCACACTCGATGGGCACGACACCTCAGGCAACCTAATGTTAACCGTTTGAAGCAGAGGAGTGTGACAAACTGCCCTTTGCCACTGGGCATTGGAGAGGACTGATCGCTAGCCTCCTGCCCTGCGACTATGGCCCTGGGATGTATTGCCCTTTAGGAATTACATTTGGGCATAGTGGATTTTTGTATGCTGTTCCTGGCCCTTTAAATACTTTGGAGCAGTGTTACAACTTTTAAACTGGCACTTCGAATGCAGTCGAAGTGCCGAAGTCGTCGAAGTGCCGAAGTCGTCGAAGTGGCCCCATTTGACAAACGAACACATGGCGGCAGCCATTTTAACGTATTCGAACGCGGTCAGCGGTGTGTGCAGCCAAATCTATGGAACTTTTGCGGCTACCCAATTGCACAAACACCGCTGACCTGTACCTTCTTCGACACCGCGGCTGGAGACTAAGTCCCGTTCGAAGATTCGAACTCCCGTTCGAATGGGACTTAGTCAATTTCTCGTTGTAAAATAGACCGACCGCACAGCCCAAATCCATGGAACTGTTTTGGGCATGAAAATGCCAGTCAAAAGAGACTTTTTAATATTTCTGGAACCACTGAATGAGTTTTCACGTTTTATTCATGTACGATGTAAAATGAGAAAGCTATAAAAATGTATAAAAAGTATACGTTTTTAGCTTGGAGATAATTGAGTAGATACAGTAAGAAACTTAATTATCTCCCAAGCAGAGGGGAGGGAATCTGTGGGATGTAACCGACATCTGATTGGTTAATGCCTAATTGCCTGTGGGTGTCTCCCTTGCAGGGGAGCACTGCATAAAAGCAGAGTCCCTGTCATTAAACATCAGAGATCTTCTTGACCCTCAATACGTAGCCTTGTCTCGTTATTGGAGGGAACTGCTATATCACACTGGGGATTGCTATGCTCTGCATACTCCATTGAGCTTTAATCACTTAGCCCTTGTTCCTGATACGCTCTCCTGGAGGAGAGGTATTCCTTACACGGTCCTGGAGGACAGAAGCTGATCCAGGGTGGACAGAAGACGGCGAGGCTCCAGTTCAGCTACGGCGGTTATGGAGTCTGCGGTGGTTGTGGTGTCCGGTGCGGTGCTTGTGGTCCTCGGCGCAAGCTAGGAAGCGCCCATCAACGGAAGGTGTCCGTTACAGTGGTGGCAGCAGTGGGATGGCTTCCCTAGTGCAAGGAGCAGCATCCTGGGAACACCAAGCAAGCCTGGAGTACTTTTATAGTCACGTACGGTTTGACGCTATACTGAAGGGGCAGTTGGAGTTCTACGGGCCTAACCCAACGGAGGAACGTGTACACTGAATGAGGAGAGAACTGGCTGAGGGTCTGCAGAAGGAAGCTGAATATTGGGCAGAGATTGCAAAGTATTCTGTCCCTGCGCGCCAACAACAGCGTATCCTTCTTCCCCAGCGGCAGTGCGAGTTACAGGGAGCCAAAGGTGTTGTCCTTCCTCCCCAGCGGCAGTGCAAGTTACAGGGAGACGAAGGTGTCGTCCTTCCTCCCCAGCGGCAGTGTGAAGTCCAGGGGGCCGAATGTGTTGTCCTTCCCCCCCAGCAGCAGTGTGTCCTACAGGGAGCAGAGACAGTTGGTCTCTCTCTCCAGCAGCAGGACAATGTTACGGGAGTGGAGACAGGCGGTCTCCCTCCCCAGCAGCAGTGTGAATTCCAGGGGGCCGAAGGTGTCATTCTTCCCCCCCAGGAGCAGTGTGTCCCGCAGGGAGCAGAGAAAGTTGGTCTCTCTCTCCAGCAGCAGGACAATGTTATGGGAGTGGAGAAAGGCGGTCTCCCTCTCCAGTGGCAGCCTGTGTTTCAGGGAGAGGAGCACAGCACCCTATCTCCCCAGTGGCAGCTTACCCTAACAAGGAGAGACACCAATCTCCCAGACGGCACAGTTGGGACTGTGGTCTCTGTGCCTGCCCTGCAGGGATGCTGGACAGCCTGTCCAGATCCCCAACTATCCTCACAGGGACAACAGAAGGAGGGGGTAAGTATGAATTCTCCTCCCCAGCTAACTCCTAACTTGGCCCCAGGGTTAACAGAGGAGATGTTAACCCCCACTGACTCCCATGTTCCCCTGGCTACTGAGCCAGACTATGTTCCAAGTACCCCAGCAGAAAAGCTGGCAGCTGGGCAGAGTGCAGTCGGCCTCTGCCCTACCTTTGTCCCTTGCCCAGAGCATGATGTCCTGCAGGCTATCCCAGCAGAAGAGCTGGCCTCTGCCCTACCGACCCCCTTGTTACAGGACTGGCCTGCACTTCCTTCACCCCAGCAGAAGCGCTGGCATCAGGGCAGAGCTCCGCTGGCCTCTGCCCCTCAAGTCCCCACAGCGTGTTGCCCCATCACCACAGCGAAATACCCAGGTGCAGTAACTGTTTGTTGTGGGTGGGCTGCTCTTGCACTTTGTTGTTGTGGGGGGGCTGCTCTGGCACTGGTTTATTGTGGGTTGGTGGATCGACTAACGTAGGCACTGACCGACAGAAGGTCAGGTGCCTGGTTAGTCTTACCCCCAAAGGGGAGATATGTGACAAACTACCCTTTGCCACTGGGCATTGGAGAGGACTGATTGCTAGCCTCCTGCCCTGCGACTATGGCCCTGAGATGTATTGCCCTTTAGGAATTACATTTGGGCATAATGGATTTTTTTATGCTGTGCCTGGCCCTTTAAATACTTTGAAGCAGTGTTACAACGTTTAAACTGGCACTTTGAATGCAGTCGAAGTGCCGAAGTCGTCGAAGTGCCGAAGTTGTCGAAGTGCCGAAGTTGTCGAAGTGGCCGCCATTCGACAAACGAACACGTGGCGGCAGCCATTTTAACGTATTTGAACTCGGTCAGCGGTGTGTGCAGCCAAATCTATGGAACTGTTTGCGGCTACCCAATTGCACGAACACCGCTGACCCGTACCTTCTTCGACAAGTTTTTAGCTTGGAGATAATTGAGTAGATACAGTAAGAAACTCAATTATCTCCCAAGCAGAGGGGACGGGATCTGTGGGATGTAACCGATATCTGATTGGTTAATGCCTAATTGCCTGTGGGTGTCTCCCTTGCAGGGGAGCACTGCATAAAAGCAGAGTCCCTGTCATTAAACATCAGAGATCTTCTTGACCCTCAATACATAGCCTTGTCTCGTTATTGGAGGGAACTGCTATATCACACTGGGGATTGCTATGCTCTGCATATTCCCTTGAGCTTTAATCACTTAGCCCTTGTTCCTGATACGCTCTCCTGGAGGAGAGGTCTTCCCCACACGGTCCTAGAGGACAGAAGCTGATCCAGGGTGGACAGAAGACGGTGAGGCTCCAGTTAAGCTACGGCGGTTGTGGAGTCTGCGGTGGTTGTGGTGTCCGGTGCGGTGCTTGTTGTCCTCGGCGCAAGCTAGGAAGCATCCATCAACGGAAGGTGTCTGTTACAGGGAGGTTGAGACCTTAAAAACTTGTTCATCTCATTCCATATACTTAAACGTAACCCCTCAAACTCAATTGGCAAGGGTGGCTAGCTGTGACTAAATATACTAATTTGCTGGCCCGAATACCAAGTGGCACTGAGGTAAGACCTCCCCCACACTAACTTACACAGAACATAAACCCACCCACACATTCTTTCCCAGAACATAATCCCACCCACACATTTTCCCCAACCAATCCCATGCATCTATCCCCACACTCATACATGTGCCCTTGTCCGCTTATCTGCGCTATCTCCCCAGGGCCTGTATTGCGTGCTGGATCAACTTGTAATCCTGACACACACACACACACTGTCATCTCCGCACACACTCTATCATCCCCATTCACATGCTGACACCCCCCCCCAATATCACCACTCCCAATCACCTTCAGCCCCCACACACTGCCCTCCCTTCACCCAGCTATATATATATGCATACGAGCGTATCATTTTTTTTAGGGTGGGAGGTGAATCTTGGTTGAGTTCCCACACTTTTTTCCCCAGGACTTGACCCCTGATTGATAGAGCTACATTACTTTGGGAAAGGAAGTCCGTGGTGGCGATATACTGGTGGTCCGCCACTGTGACAGATCCATCTGTATAGACTAGTATTGCTGGTTCGTCTGTTTGCCTTTACTTTTGCTGGATTTCCTGTCTGTATGCCCCTGTTTGTGTGATTCTGGAATACCGATTGAAACTACCGAACAGACGGCCACCCAGGAGAGGAGTGTGCTGCTGGTTAACCTCTTGGCCCCAATTAGAACGTTGTGGTTAACCGCAGACACCTCTCCATTCCATCCGTACGGGTGGTCATTGTTCGTATGCCGACCCCGAGGCAGCGGCCATTTTGGGACACGAGGATCAGCGGTGTTTGGTGTCGATCCTATGGAACTAAAAACGGACATTTTATCTACCGAACACCGCTGGAAGCTGCCGTCCGCCTTCTATTTCGTCGAGGCGTACGAACACCGGTCAGTTCGGGAGTTTTATAACATCCGTATGGACTTCACCCAGATAGCCGTCCCATGGAGTCATTCGTATACCGAAGGACTTGTGAAAGACTTTGACTCCATGACGATTGAACTATGTACATCGGATCTGAGCGCTATTCGGTAGAAATATGCACTCAGATCCAGGCTATCTGGGGATACGTTACACAAACCATATTTATTCGGTATTTCTTCATTTGTGTATTTTAATGTATTTTTCTTACTGTATTTTAAAATGGCGATTGTCTCTATCCTTGGAGATAATTAGGTTTCTTCCCAATTATCTCTGGGATAGAGAAGGAGGATTTATGGGTAAGATGGGAAGGGCTTATATTGAAGCCACTTCGATTGGCTACTGTCCAATATGTCTTACAGTCTTCCACAAGGTCCCCTAGGGGAGTGTCCACCTTGTGGAGACCTGCATAAATACCGGGCAGGTAGCTCACATTAAACACATTCCTGTTTGACCTTCAAGACAGAGTTTGGTCTCGTTTGTGGGGGAATTATTACTGGGACAGCGCTTTCGTTATTTCTAGCTGTGGAAGGAGTTCGACTGATTTGATGATCGGGAGTTGCAGCGTTCGTATCCTCCGTTCGGGAGTTTGACGGTCGGCTGTATAAAATCTGCATTTCGGGAAAAGGGGAATATTCACTAAACGGCTGCTTCATCTATTTGGCGGTGAGTGTCGTAACAGCCACATTATTTATTCATATTTTGGATAACCAGCTAATTGTGCTGTGTACATGCTAGAAACTGAGGAGGGAAATGATTACACACTGAAATGTTATTTCCTGCCTGCTAATTGACTCTTTCACAGTACTGCTCCCTCCTGGTTTTATTTTGATACAGTTAAATATCCCCCCATCTGGGTAAATGCACCCCCCCCCCATCCTGCGATGATAAAATGAGTTAATTCGGTGCACAACACAAGTGGTTTTATTTAATGTGAGAGACTGTCACAGCACTTAATGTTAATATATCTTCCTATTGGGATTATCTCAAGAGAAAACCACACTTTAAACCTCATTATCTGCCTAATTGATGGTTTATAGGAATCGTGGGCAAGCTTTGCACCTCTCTATTAAACATCAGATTGGATTATAATTAAACATTGTGTTATATAGTTGGACAGGCTGACAAACGGATTGTGTGGGCTGTGTACTGAAAACTTGGGGTCTGAGACACTCCCTGGGGAGACCTGCATTCTGGATGTACAATTGTTTGACCTAATTTCAATCTATTTGGCAGCAAAAATTCTGAATGAAATAAAACCAATCAATCTGTTATGACATAGAATAATGAATGACCCAGTGATGCTGCCACAATTATGTATTCATTCTTGGGATTCGTGTCCTGGGATCTGTCTCTGTGTGCCATTTCTGTAAACTCCTGAGATCGCAGCCAGGGCAGCAACGAACGCACTCATTCTGTGTAAATCAATGAGTCACAACCGAGTAGGATTTCACACCAATTTGGCTCTCACAACTGCTGTCCAGCCAACGCGTCACTGATAACCTGAATGGCAGCACTGTAACACCTTCCCTGGCCCTTCCCATCCTTATTCCATGGGAATTCTGGCATTAAGAGGCATTGAAATATGGAATCCTTGGCTATATGATGAATGGCAATACGGGACAGGCAATAAAACCTAGTTTCTCTGGTGGACCAGCTTCTGTTAGGGCTGATTATCTAAGGGCATAGAACGCAGAACGCAGGGAGTGGTCGATATTCGCTTGGACCATTGATGTGCCAGATTCTGAATGGGCTCTGTGTATTCAGCTGGATTAAATATGCACATTATTACACATACGTTGAACCATTGCTTGAGAGTTTGGTTTCTCAATTTCAGAGTTTACCGAGCAGATAGCTTTAATCTTCTATTGGTCACCGAGCGGATATATTGATGAAAACCATTCATCAAAAAATGAAGAACATTAACTCTAAACATTAGGATCTGCAGCCTTCATTTAAAAGAAGGGTTTTAATTGAATGATTCTCAATGTCGTTCTCGCGGGATGGACCCAATGAGAGGTGGCGTGTGAATTCAATGGGGGGCAACATTTATACTCCTCTCAGATCTCTCGGCCACACGCGACCAGACACCATAACAATGAATGTTGATGGCAATGAATCGACAATCTGTTTACTCGCTGTCTGCCAGGCTGTCTCTAATCCCCCTTTTTTTTTTAAATACGTCCAAATGAGATTTTCAGAAGCCAGCCTTTCAGCCGCAGTTAATGAATCCTTTGTGGACAGGTCGTGCTTTACCATAATGACCAGTTAGTTATCAGAAACAGACCCCATTAAATCACATCTACCCGGGATATTCCTGTAAACACAGCCCAACACTAGCTCTATCCTCTAATAGCAAGTCTATCATTTAGTAATTCTCCCCAACAATCAATTATTAATCTCCTTCTTGTATTAGAATTAAATTTAACTGACTTAACATGTAGCTACTTATAATAATTTTGTCATCTAAAAGGAGCTGCATTTCTAAGCACTATGAAAATGTTAAGTAAATGTCACCGTGCCTTGAAATTATATCCTTGGCTGACAACCTGTCATGTTTTACATGCAATCAAAATTTCAGGACGACTCCATAGTCTGCTATTAAAAAGTTACAGTCGCAGGGGTTTATAATTACGCTCCCTGCATGGTGATACGTGCCGAATAGATTTTCCATTTCATTTTTATTAACTGCACGATTCACGGCGATCTTCCTAAAGCTCTGTAACACATTCTAAACAACAAAAAATACCCAGAATGTATTATAAATGGGTAAATTTGTCATCAGATGTAGATTCTGCAGGTAGTATCTTTCAGTTGGAGCATCCATCATCAAAGACAAACGTGTATTCCTGTCACTATATCTCTAAAACCACCATTTAACTGGTCATCCTCCATTACCCCGGGTTAGAAAGTGATTTACTTACCTTTTTCCAGCTCAGTGTGGGGCTCCATGCTTCTGACCCTACCCTTGGTCCGCCTCCTTGGCTGACATCATCAGAAATGATTACCTCAGCCAATCACAATGATTTCCTATAGAAAGAGAAAGAGGTGGGCTGTGGGTGCAACAAGCACCACCCTGGCCAATCAGCATCTCCTCATAGAGATATGAATCACTGCATCTCTATGAGGAAAGTTCAGTGTCTCCATGCAGAGGGTGGAGACACTGAATATCAGACCTCTAGCGCTATACAATAAGCTCTCCACCGTACATTACATTGTATACTATATGTTACACTGTATCTGGTACATTAAGCAGAATACTATACATTACACAGTATACTATACATTAAGCTTTATACTGTACATTTGTGCTCAAAAGTTTTCATACCCTTGGAGAATTGGTAATATATGTACCATTTTTAAAGAAAACATGAGTGAGCAGGCAAAACACTTTTCTTTTATGTCTTATAAGAGTCATATTAAACGGTACGTTATAACAGAATGGCACAATCATAAACCAAAAAATGGAAACAAATAAAAAAAATGAAATGACCCATTGTGGTGGATCGACTGGCACACCGCCTGGGCACCTCCGCCAATTGATGCTTCCTAGTGCTCACCGAGTACTCCAAGCACTCCACCAGACACCATCAGGACTGTAGTCCCCACTTCCAATGTTAAAGCTTGACTGGGGTCTTGCTGTCTGGACCCAAGACCAGGATCCAGCTTCCCAATCTGGACCCAAGACCAGGATCCAGCTTCCGAACCTCTCCTCCAAGAGAGTGAAGCAATAAAAAGAGCAAGTGATTATAATCCCAGGGGAGTATAGTGAAGCAATCCCCAGAGTGATACAGCTGTTTACCCCCACACATGAGATGAGATTCTATGTTGAGGGTAAGTAAGAATTTGTTTAATGGAAGCCACAACTCGCCTTAAATGCAGGTCTCCATGCAAGGGGCCAAAGTTCCAGCAATGTTCGCACAGTTGTGTGTCCGATTATAGTTCCATGATCTCAATGCCCAAACACCGCACATACGACGATGGCCACCCATCTAACCACTTAGAATGTTGCGGCTAAACATAAGTCAGGGGAAGCTAATGAGCTGCACACTCCTGTTCTGGGTGGTCCAACTGTTTGGTAACCGGACAGAATAAGTACAATCCATTCGGTAAGCCCCATATACCGTGCCACGACAGGGAAAAGGCACGGACAAAACCTTTCCACTGTCCTGAACCAAGGTCTAGTACATGGGCCAAAGTCCTGGGCAAGAGGCTGGCAAGCAGGGCCCTCCAAGAGCCAGTGGCGAGGTTACTTTCACCACACCCATGTTCAAAAGTCTTCATACCCTTAGTACTTAATACTGTGTATTGCCTCCTTTAGCATCAATTATTATTATTATTGCCATTTATATAGCGCCAACAGATTCCGTAGCGCTTTACAATATTATGAGAGGGGGATTTAACTATAAATAGGGCAATTACAAAGAACTTACGGGAACAATAGGTTGAAGAGGACCCTGCTCAATTGAGCTTACGTTCTGTAGGAGGTGGTGTGTGAATCACATTAGGACAGGAATTTGCAGTCAAATAAGGTGGGTTGCCCTTTAGGAGAAAGCAAGAGACAGGTATGTGAGGTAGAGGTTACGCTGGGAGGCCATAAGCTTTCCTAAAGAGATTTGGTTTTAAGGCACTTCTAAAAAGATGCAAGACTAGGGGAGAGTCTGATGGAGGTAGGCAGGCTATTCGATAGGAAGGGAGCCGCCCGCGAGAAGTCCTGCAAGCGTGAGTTGGCCGTACGGGTGCAGACAACGGACAGGAGGTGGTCACGGGCAGAGCGGAGAGACCAAGAAGGGACATACCTATGGATCTGTGAGGAGATATAAGAGGGGCTAGAGTTGTTCGGTGCTTTATAGTGTTGAATTGACTCCTATAGCATACAGGAAGCCAATGTAAGGACTGACAGAGGGGTGAGGTGTGAGAGAAACGACTAGAGAGTAAAATAAGTGTGCAGTCTTTTGTAATATAGTCTAAGAGGCCCCTAATTCTTGCAAGTGCCATAGCTGCCCATTCATCTTGACAAAATGCATCCAGGTCATGCAAAGTCTTTGGTCATCTTGCATGAACCGCATGTTTGAGATCTCCCCAGAGTGGCTCGGTGATATTAAGGTCAGAAGACTGTGATGGCCACTCCAGAACCTTCACCTTTTTCTGCTGTAACAACTCGAGGGTCAACTTGGCCTTGTGGGTCATTGTCATGGTGAAAAGTCAAAGAGCGTCCCATGCACAGTCTTGCATAAGAATGCAAATTGTCTGCCAGTATTTTCTGATAACATGCTGCATTCATCTTGCCACCAATTTTCACAAAATTCCCAGTGCCTTTAGAGCTCACATCCCCCAAAACTGTAACGAATATATACCCCAACACACAGGATTTAACTTAACAAAAGACAACACAAAGGAGAGATACGTCTACCGGACCTTAGAATGGCCGGACTCGACGTATATGAGAGGAGACAGAGTCAGGAACGATCCGAGGTCAAGGGCACAGAGAGACAGCGTAAACTAGAACTAGCCGGGGTCTGGTACACAATAAACAGTAAGCCGGCAAACAGAGCAGATAAGGATAAAGAGATAACGTAATCAGAAACAAAGCCAAGGTCAATACGAAGGAATACAACTGAACACAACAAGCGCTAATGGGAACTGAAACAGAAACCACGATAGGGCTGGGAGTAAAGGGAGAGGTAAGTTTAAATAGCTTCTAAACTAATGTGATTGGCTCCTGTCATATCCACACCCCCAAAAGGTAAGTGTATGGGGTGTGTGGCATGACAGGGGCCAATGGGAGCCTTTTGACAATTTAGGCTCCCACTCCCAATTTAGGCGCGCTCTTACATACAGGCGGGACATGTGACCGTTTCTCGCGGTCACTGCCCGCCTTCCTATTGAAGCCTTCGGATGAGCCGCGCGCGGCTCGTGCAGCCGCAGGACCGCGCGCGGCTCGAAGAGAGGTAAGTAACGCTACAGTACCCCCCCCTGAGGACACGCCCTCCGGGTGGATAGGCCCAGGCCTGGCAGGAAAATGAGAATGGTAAGAACGCACAAGGCGGGGAGCGTGAACAGCATCAGCTGAAATCCAACTACGCTCCTCAGGCCCATAGCCCTTCCAATGCACTAAGTACTGAAGTCGACTCCTAAGGAAACGAGAGTCAAGAACAGCAGAAACTTCGAATTCCTCATGACCCTCCACAGAGACAGGAGGGGGAGGAGGAGTATGCCGGGTATAGCGGTTGCGTACGTAAGGCTTCAACAATGAGGTGTGAAAGACATTAGGAATACGCAGATTTTTAGGAAGACCCAAGGCATATGAAACAGGATTAACCTTATGCAGAATGCGATAAGGGCCAGTAAAGTGGGGAGTCAATTTCATAGAAGGCACCCGGAGGCGAATATTCCGCGTGGAAAGCAAAACCCTGTCCCCTACAACATAAGAAGGAGCCGCTCTACGATGCTTGTCAGCCTGAGCCTTCTGGCGAGCAGCGGAATCCACCAAAGAACGCTGAACCTGCTCCCAAGTATTACGCAAACCAGCCAAATGCTCATCCAGAACTGGCATGCCCTGTGATGAGAATGCAGCCGGAAAAACAACGGGATGCTTGCCATAGACAACGTAAAAAGGGCTGTTGCCGGAAGAATCATGAGTGGCGTTATAAACTCAGCCCAAGGAAGAAGGTCAGACCAATTGTCCTGATGGTGAGACAAAAAACAACGAAGGTACTGCTCCAGAGACTGGTTGGCACGTTCAGCAGCTCCATTAGACTGGGGATGGTAAGCGGAAGAAAATGAGAGAGAAATACCCATTTACGAACAAAAGGCTTTCCAGAACCTGGAAATAAATTGGCTACCCCTATCGGACACAATAGATACGGGAATACCATGTAACCGAAACACTTCTCTAGCGAAGATAAGCGCCAGTTCCTTGGATGTGGGCAACTTGTGAAGAGACACAAAGTGAGCCATTTTGGAAAACCGATCTACTATCATCAGGATGACTGTGTTACCATTTGAAGGGGGTAATTCAACAATAAAATCCATGGATAGGTTAGACCAAGGTCTCTCGGGAACGGGTAACGGATGCAAAAGCCCACAAGGTACTCTACGAGAAGATTTCATACATGCACAAATAGTACAAGCACTTATATAGTCAGTGACATCCTTTCGTAAGGAACCCCACCAAAAATATCGAAAAAAAAAAGTGACATCGTTTTGGTAATACCAGGATGTCCAGCAGTCTTAGTATTATGATATAAAGACAGAATCTCCCGTCTCTCGGGAACATCAACAAACAACTTATCAAAAGGCCTCTCGCTAGGTGCTATGCTTTGTTTCGTAGTAGTAGCTATTATCCTGTCTGGGGGAATGACAGGAGTAACATCAACCTCTTGTTTGTCAGTAGTTTCAAACTGTCTGGACAGAGCGTCTGCTTTAATGTTGCGATCACCTGGCCTATAGGTGATAATATAATTGAAAAGGGACAAAAATAGTGACCACCTAGCCTGCCTAGAAGATAATCTTTTAGCTTCACCAAGGTAGGATAGATTCTTGTGATCCGTAAAAATGAGGATAGGATCCTTAGTTCCTTCTAACAAGTGCCTCCATTCTTTAAGAGCTAAGATAATAGCAAGGAGTTAACGATTACCCACATCATAATTCTTTTCAGCTTTGGACATTTGTCTAGAAAAGAAGCCACAAGGATGCAATGGCTTTTCAGGAGATTCTCTTTGGGACAAAATAGCACCTACCCCGATATCAGAAGTATCAACTTCAAGAATATAAGGCAGTGAGGGGACAGGATGCTGTAAAATAGGTGCAGAGGCGAATGTAGATTTAAGAAAGTCGAAAGCCTGAAGTGCCTCGAGAGACCAGACACGAGTATTACCACCCTTTTTTTTCATACGGGTGATAGGTGCTACAATAGAAGAAAACCCCTTAATAAAGCGTCTATAATAGTTAGAGAAACCAAGATAACGCTGAATTGCTTTCAAACCTTGTGGTAGAGGCCACTCTATGACAGCAGAAAGCTTCTGGGGATCCATACAAAAACCTTTGGCGGAAATCAAATACCCCAAAAACTGGACTTCGGATTGGTCAAATAAACATTTTTCTAGTTTACAATAAAGACCATTAGCAAGAAGGGTCTTCAGGACCGTTGTAACATGTCTGTGATGAGTGTGTAGATCTGTAGAATATATCAGTATGTCGTCCAAATATACAATTACAAATGTGTGAATAAAGTCTCTTAGGGCGTCATTAATGAATTCTTGAAATACTGCTGGGGCATTGCAAAGACCAAATGGCATAACAGTATACACGTAATGACCAGATCTAGTGTTGAATGCAGTCTTCCATTCGTGACCTTTCTTAATACGTATTAAATTGTATGCACCTCTAAGGTCCAATTTAGTGAATACAGTAGCATTTTTCAGCCTGTCAAACAATTCTGTAATCAAAGGTATAGGGTATGCATTTTTGATAGTGATTTTGTTTAGACCTCTGTAATCGATACACGGTCTTAAATCACCCTCTTTCTTAGATACGAAGAAAAACCCCGCTCCAGCCGGAGAAGAGGATCTCCTAATGAACCCCTTTTCTAGTGATTCCTTAACATACTCCTCCATGATACGATTTTCTAGAATAGATAAAGGGTACACCCTGCCCTTTGGAGGTATAGTGCCAGGCAATAAATCGATAGCACAATCATAGGGTCTGTGAGGCGGTCATTTATCAGCTTCCCTTTTATCGAATACAGTCTTGAGAAACAAGTACTGAGGAGGAATAACAGTAGACAAAGGATGAGTAGTAGGAACATTAATGGTATTCAAAGGGGTGACTTTAATCATACAAGATTCGTGGCAGGCTTTGCTCCATGATTTTAATTGTCCCAACTCCCAGTCGAAAAATAGGATTGTGAGAACATAACCATGGGTACCCTAACACGATATGAGAAGAGGGAGAGGTGATAACCTGGAACTGAACGGTCTCAAAGTGTAACACCCCTGTGTACATGAATAATGGCACAGTTTCATGGGTAACGACTGGAGAACTTAAAGGTCAAGGCCAATGGCCAAGGGTATCTCCCTCTCTCTGATGGGAATGTTGTTTTTCGCAACAAACCCAGAGTCTATGAAGTTCTCAGCAGCCCCTGAATCAACCAAGGCTAGTATGCTTTCAGCTATACAAGTCTCTCCCGTATGAAGAGAAACAGGGAGGAGCAAACGGCTAGGAGGCAATTTAGGAGACTTAGATATCACACCCAAGGCCAGTCCCCTATAAGGTCTTAGGTGCGAGAGTTTTCCGAAAGCAAAGGACATTTCTTTACCATATGGTCTCCCCTACCACAGTATAGGCAGAGACTGTCCCTTCTCCTAAGTAATTTTTCAGTATCCGAGAGTTTGGCAACCCCTAATTGCATGGGTTCCTCCTCAGATATTTTAATATTCTCAGGTGTATCAACTCTGGGGTTAATAGGTGTAACCAAATGTCTATTCCTGTTCTTAGTATAGAGCCTGTCACAAATCATATTATCTATATCAATGAGGTAGTCAATAAGGTCCTCTAATGGAATAGGAAGCTCCCTTGCTGCTACCTCATCCAATATAGTGTCAGATAAGCCTTCCATGAACGCAGTAGTTAACCCATTATTGGTCCAATCTACCTGTGAAGCAAGGGTACGAAACTGAATAGCATAATCAGCCACAGACCTAAAACCCTGTTTAATTCTCATTAATGTTCTTTGACCTTTTTGTTGTATCAAAGGTTCTACGGAAAGCTGTAAGAAAACTATTGAAATTATGCACCATAGGTCCATTGGCCTCCCAAATAGGATTTGCCCACTCAAGTGCTTTGTCAGTAAGTTGATGCATCAAAAACCCCACTTTAGACCTATCAGTGGGAAAGGAAGGTGGATACATCTCAAAGTGGAATTCTATTTGATTAATGAAACCTCTGCATGCTTCCCCTCCATACCTTGGAGGGGGTGTTAAATGGGGCAAAGTATTAGGTAAATTGGATACTTCGGGAAGAAGAGGTGTAGGAGTGTTAGGTGCGGTTGCAGAAATAGTTCCAGACAAGAGCGTCTGGAGAGCCTGAGCTATCTGATCCATACGGTGATCCTGCTCTACAAACCTAGCCTCATGAGAAGCCATTTGCTGAGCCAAATCTGCGGGGTCCATGGCCCTATCGTAATGTAACGAATATATACCCCAACACGCAGGATTTAACTTAACAAAAGACAACACAGAGGAGAGATACGTCTGCTGGACCTTAGAATGGCCGGACTCGACGTATATGAGAGGAGACAGGAACGATCCGAGGTCAAGGGCACAGAGAGACAGCGTAAACTAGACTAGCCGGGGTCTGGTACACAATAAACAGTAAGCCGGCAAACAGAGCAGATAAGGATGAAGAGATAACGTAGTCAGAAACAAAGCCAAGGTCAATACGAAGGAATACAACGGAACACAACAAGCGCTAAAGGGAACTGAATCAGAAACCACGATAGGGCAGGGAGTAAAGGGAGAGGTAAGTTGAAATAGCTTCTAAACTAATGTGATTGGCTCCTGTCATATCCACACCCCCAAAAGGTAAGTGTATAGGGTGTGTGGCATGACAGGGGCCAATGGGAGCCTTTTGACAATTTAGGCTCCCACCGTCTCTTTAAGAGCGCGCCCGAGACCCGCGGCGCGCTCTTAGATACAGGCGGGACACGTGACCGTCCTATTGAAGCCGTCCGAAGAGCCGCGCACGGCTCGTGCAGCAGCAGGACCACGCATGGCTCGAAGAGAGGTAAGTAACGCTACAAAAACATCATTGGGACCCCACCATGCTGCACAGTGGGGATGGTATTCTTTTCACTATAGTACTCATTATATCATAGCTGTAACCTTGGACTGGCTATGCTAGTGATCACTACTTCATAGCTGTGACCTTGAACTGGCTGCATTAGTGATCGCTATATTATAGATGCGACCTAGGACTGGCTACGTTAGTGATCACTATATCATAGCTGTGACCTAAGACTGACTACGTTAGTGATCACTAATTCAAAGCTGCGACCTAGGACTGACTACGTTAGTGATCAGTATATCATAGCTACGTCCTCGGTCTGGCTATATTAGTGATCACTATATCATAGCTGTGACCTAGACTGGCTACGCTAGTGATCACTAATTCAAAGCTGAAACCTAGGACTTACTACGTTAGTGATCACTATATCATAGCTACGTCCTCGGTCTGGCTATATTAGTAATCACTATATCATAACTACGACCTAGGACTGGCTACGTTAGTGATCACTAATGCAAAGCTGCGACCTTGGACCGGCTACTTTAGTGATCACTACTTCATTGCTGTGACCTAGGACTTGCTATCACTATATTATAGCTGTGACCTTCGACTGGCTACATTAGTGATCACTATATCATAGCTGTGACCTAGGGCTGGCTACGTTAGTGATCACTAATTCAAAGCTGCGACCTAGGACTGGCTAAGTTAGTGATCACTATATCATAGCTGTGACGTAGGACTGGCTATGTTAATGATCAGCTTATAATAGCTGTGACCTAGGACTGGCTACGTTAGTGATCACTAATTTAAAGCTGTGACCACGACTGTCTACATTAGTGATCACTATATCATAGCTGCGACCTAGGACTGGCTACTTTAGTGATCACTAATTCATAGCTGCGACCTAGGACTGGCTACTTTAGTGATCACTTTAGCATAGCTGCGTCCTCGGTCTGGCTACATTAGTGATCACCTTATAATAGCTGTGACCTTAACTGGCTGCATTAGTGATCGCTATATTATAGATGCGACCTAGGACTGGCTACGTTAGTGATCACTATATCATAGCTGTGACCTAGGACTGGCTACGTTAGTGATCACTAATTCAAAGCTGCGACCTAGGACTGACTTCGTTAGTGATCACTAATTCAAAGCTGCGACCTAGGACTGACTACGTTAGTGATCACTAATTCAAAGCTGCGACCTAGGACTGACTACGTTAGTGATCACTATATCATAGCTACGTCCTCGGTCTGGCTATATTAGTGATCACTATATCATAGATGTGACCTAGACTGGCTACGTTAGTGATCACTAATTCAAAGCTGCGACCTAGGACTTACTACGTTAGTGATCACTATATCATAGCTACGTCCTCGGTCTGGCTATATTAGTGATCACTATATCATAGCTACGTCCTCGGTCTGGCTATATTAGTGATCACTATATCATAACTACGACCTAGGACTGGCTACGTTAGTGATCACTAATGCAAAGTTGCGACCTTGGACTGGCTACTTTGATGATCACTACTTCATAGCTGTGCCCTAGGACTGGCTACGTTAGTGATCACTAATTCAAAGCTGCGACCTAGGACTGGCTACGTTAGTGATCACTAATTCAAAGCTGCGACCTAGGACTGGCTACGTTAGTGATCACTAATTCAAAGCTGCTACCTAGGACTGGCTACATTAGTGATCTCTATATCATAGCTGTGACCTAGGACTGGCTATGTTAGTGATCACCTTATAATAGCTGTGACCTAGGACTGGCTACGTTAGTGATCACCTTATAATAGCTGTGACCTAGGACTGGCTACGTTAGTGATCACCTTATAATAGCTGTGACCTTGAACTGGCTGCATTAGTGATCGCTATATTATAGATGCGACCTAGGACTGGCTACGTTAGTGATCACTAATTCAAAGCTGCGACCTAGGACTGACTTCGTTAGTGATCACTAATTCAAAGCTGCGACCTAGGACTGACTACGTTAGTGATCACTAATTCAAAGCTGCGACCTAGGACTGACTTCGTTAGTGATCACTATTTCAAAGCTGCGACCTAGGACTGACTATGTTAGTGATCACTATATCATAGCTACGTCCTCGGTCTGGCTATATTAGTGATCACTATATCATAGCTGTGACCTAGGACTGGCTACGTTAGTGATCACTAATGCAAAGCTGCGACCTTGGACTGGCTACTTTAATGATCACTACTTCATAGCTGTGACCTTTGACTGGCTACGTTAGTGATCACTAATTCAAAGCTGCGACCTAGGACTGGCTTCGTTAGTGATCACTAATTCAAAGCTGCGACCTAGGACTGGCTACGTTAGTGATCACTAATTCAAAGCTGCTACCTAGGACTGGCTACGTTAGTGATCACTATATCATAGCTGTGACCTAGGCCTGGCTATGTTAGTGATCACCTTATAATAGCTGTGACCTAGGACTGGCTAAGTTAGTGATCACCCTATAATAGCTGTGACCTTGAACTGGCTGCATTAGTGATCGCTATATTATAGATGCGACCTAGGACTGGCTACGTTAGTGATCACTATATCATAGCTGTGAACTAGGACTGGCTACGTTAGTGATCACTAATTCAAAGCTGCGACCTAGGACTGGCTACGTTAGTGATCACTAATTCAAAGCTGCTACCTAGGACTGGCTACATTAGTGATCACTATATCATAGCTGTGACCTAGGACTGGCTATGTTAGTGATCACCTTATAATAGCTGTGACCTAGGACTGGCTACGTTAGTGATCACCTTATAATAGCTGTGACCTAGGACTGGCTACGTTAGTGATCACCTTATAATAGCTGTGACCTTGAACTGGCTGCATTAGTGATCGCTATATTATAGATGCGACCTAGGACTGGCTACGTTAGTGATCACTAATTCAAAGCTGCGACCTAGGACTGACTTCGTTAGTGATCACTAATTCAAAGCTGCAACCATTACTGGCTACGTTAGTGATCACTTATTCAAATCTGCTACCTTGGACTGGCTACGTTAGTGATCACTAATTCAAAGCTGCGACCTAGGACTGGCTACGTTAGTGATCACTAATTCAAAGCTGCTACCTAGGACTGGCTACATTAGTGATCACTATATCATAGATGTGACCTAGACTGGCTACGTTAGTGATCACTAATTCAAAGCTGCGACCTAGGACTTACTACGTTAGTGATCACTATATCATAGCTACGTCCTCGGTCGGGCTATATTAGTGATCACTATATCATAACTACGACCTAGGACTGGCTACGTTAGTGATCACTAATGCAAAGTTGCGACCTTGGACTGGCTACTTTGATGATCACTACTTCATAGCTGTGCCCTAGGACTGGCTACGTTAGTGATCACTAATTCAAAGCTGCGACCTAGGACTGGCTACGTTAGTGATCACTAATTCAAAGCTGCGACCTAGGACTGGCTACATTAGTGATCACTATATCATAGCTGTGACCTAGGACTGGCTATGTTAGTGATCACCTTATAATAGCTGTGACCTAGGACTGGCTACGTTAGTGATCACCTTATAATAGCTGTGACCTAGGACTGGCTACGTTAGTGATCACCTTATAATAGCTGTGACCTTGAACTGGCTGCATTAGTGATCGCTATATTATAGATGCGACCTAGGACTGGCTACGTTAGTGATCACTATATCATAGCTGTGAACTAGGACTGGCTACGTTAGTGATCACCTTATAATAGCTGTGACCTAGGACTGACTACGTTAGTGATCACCCTATAATAGCTGTGACCTTGAACTGGCTGCATTAGTGATCGCTATATTATAGATGCGACCTAGGACTGGCTACGTTAGTGATCACTATATCATAGCTGTGAACTAGGACTGGCTACGTTAGTGATCACTAATTCAAAGCTGCGACCTAGGACTGGCTACGTTAGTGATCACTAATTCAAAGCTGCTACCTAGGACTGGCTACATTAGTGATCACTATATCATAGCTGTGACCTAGGACTGGCTATGTTAGTGATCACCTTATAATAGCTGTGACCTAGGACTGGCTACGTTAGTGATCACCTTATAATAGCTGTGACCTAGGACTGGCTACGTTAGTGATCACCTTATAATAGCTGTGACCTTGAACTGGCTGCATTAGTGATCGCTATATTATAGATGCGACCTAGGACTGGCTACGTTAGTGATCACTAATTCAAAGCTGCGACCTAGGACTGACTTCGTTAGTGATCACTAATTCAAAGCTGCAACCATTACTGGCTACGTTAGTGATCACTAATTCAAATCTGCTACCTTGGACTGGCTACGTTAGTGATCACTATATCATAGCTGTGACCTAGGACTGGCTATGTTAGTGATCACCTTATAATAGCTGTGACCTAGGACTGGCTACGTTAGTGATCACCTTATAATAGCTGTGACCTTGAACTGGCTGCATTAGTGATCGCTATATTATAGTTGTGTACGGCACATTTCGAGGACGTAAGGAAAACAGGGTTTAAAATAAGTAGTTCCTTAATAGCAAGTCAGTTGAGGTGTGCCGAAACTGACGTAAGGTTAGGCCTGTAAAAGAGGGCCCACCTAGGAAAATGATAAAATTGAGGGTGCGGTGGGAGGGGCACTTCCGAGATCGTCGAAGACAGGTAAGCAGGGGCTTACTGGGTTTAAATAGGGAAATTAAGTGCCTCCCACAATTACAGGCCAAGCCTTCTATTTGTGTACGGCACATTTCGAGGACGTAAGGAAAACAGGGTTTAAAATAAGTAGTTCCTTAATAGCAAGTCAGTTGAGGTGTGCCGAAACTGACGTAAGGTTAGGCCTGTAAAAGAGGGCAAAAATAATAACCAATGAAAACAAAATGCGTTTATTAAGCGGTACATCATTTAGTCATATCACAGAAAGCCATCCTTATCTCTTTCTCTGGATTGGGAATGTATCTGTTGTATGCGGATGATTTCCACCTCCCCATGTTTTTAATTATGTGTGTCGGTACATGATTACCTGAGGCAGCTGTGGCTGCTCCAATGCGAAAAGAATGGCCCGAGAATGACCGAGGGTTTTGTCCCAAACGGAGTAAAAGGGTGCGTATGTAAAGCATGAAAATTTTTGTGGTCAGGGGTTTCCCTAGAATGTCTAGAAGTGGGCTATCGGGAGCGGAATTAGCTTGGGCTGCTACAAGCTTATCCAATACACGAACGGGACACCATTTGGTTGAAGTGGGATAAAAGTTAATCTCCACTGGTGGGCCTGATTGGCTTGTTTTGGTGCGGGTAACGGACAGAGTGTAGTGATCTAGATTTTTAACTAAGTGTTTCTTCTGTAGGCACGAGCTGAAATCAGAGGCTCTCTCTACGGTGAACTCTTTGGGTCTCAGGAAACCGTAAAAGGCTAGATAAGCCGCTGATTTGACAACGAGGTTTGTGATATGTTCGAAAGGGGACGTGTCGAGTATATCGGATAAGTTTTTAAACAGCTTACTATCTATGGGAAGGCGTTTAGTGGGTATGTGTACTGACAAGTTATGGATGCCTTTGAGGACACTTTTAAGAGGGTAGGAAGACAGGAAAGGAGACTTGTTGGGAAAGGAGGTTAACATGTAGTGTTGGATTCCCGTTAAGTAGAGTTTGATTGTGTTGTAAGATAGATTAAGAGAAAAGTGGCAAAAAGTTGTGAAAGCAACCATGGTTTCAACAGAAAAAACATTTATTACACAGTAATTACGAATGAAACACATAAACAGTTCATATGCTCTGTAATAGGCTTTCCTCGTGTTGAGGGATAAACCCGCCTGAGCAAGCGTGCCGCTCAGATGTAGGAGAGAGCTTAATGCATTACCAGGTCTTCGAATTTTGGAGGTACCCTGGGTTGCTGGGAAGCTGTAGGATGTAGTCTGAAGAACTCCTGCAAATTGAAGCGTGACAGAGCATCAGCGGCAGTATTTTGTATACCTGGGACGTGAACACAGGATATGCAGAACTGGAGATTAGCTGCTAGCCAAGTGAGTCTCCTGACTAGGTTCATGATCGTGAGGGACTGAGAGCGGCCCTTGTTGATGATGTTACAGGTAGCTAAGTTGTCACAAAAACACCTGACTGACTGCCCCCTCCACTCTACCCCCCACGTGTAAGCTGCTGCTACGATAGGGTAGATCTCAAAAAGAGAGGAGGTGGTACTGAATCTCTCTAGTGACGTGGTTTCGACCGGCCAGGAGTCGTATAGCCACTCATCTCCAAAAATGGCCGCATATCCTAAGGCCCCTGAAGCGTCAGTCCAGAGTACTGGGGAATCGTCGGAAACGGGGGGAACGAACAGCGACCTGCCGTTCCACGAGGAAAGGAACAGCTGCCACATTCTCAGGTCAGCTGTAGCTGACTCGTCTAGGGTTGTAGTGGAGTCATCGTCAGGGAGACCGTGCAAAAGTGAAAGGATCCTGGAAATGAAAGACCTACCCTGTGGAATTATTCTCATGGCAAAATTAAGTGAGCCTAAAAGTGACTGTAGCTGTTTCCTGGTGCAAGTGCCTAGTGACATGCAGGTGCTAATGTAAGATAGAATACGGTCTACTTTCTCCTGGGGCAGGCTGGCGTGCATGGTGACAGAATTGAGTGTAATCCCCAGAAAAGTAATTTCGGTTTTGGGACCTTCAGTTTTGTCCTGGGCTACGGGGACACCTAAATCTTTGAAGAGCGTGAGCAAGAGATGAAGGCTGCGTGGAGTGCAGTGGTGAGGTTCTATGGCGAGGAAGTCATCTAAATAATGTATAACAACTGGGCATCTGCAGAAGTTAAGGAGAAGCCATGTCAAGGTTTCGGCGAACAGGTCGAATAACTTGGGGCTACTTTTGGAGCCGAAAGTAAGCCTGGTAGCGAAATAGTAGTTGTCTAGCCACTTAACTCCGTGCAGATGCCAGAGTGATTGATGGATGGGAAGTAACTTAAAGGCGTTGGTAATATCTGACTTACTTAACCAGGCTGCCTTCCCGGAGTTAATAATCGCCTGAATGGCATCATCGATTCTAGCGTACTGAAGAGAAAAATCTTCTGACGGGATTAGTGCATTCAGGCTAGGTGTGGGAGAGGCGTGTGGTGCAGAAAAATCAATAATAAGTCTCTTTTTGTTGTTAAACTTCCCAGTGGCGATACCTAGAGGGTTAGTCCTCCATGAGGAGAAAGGAGGAGTAGTGAAAGGGCCTATCATGAAGCCGTTATCCACTTCTTTCTGTAAGAGTACTTGTAGGGTATCGGGGTCTGTGAGAGCTGACTGAAGGTTGGGGCACTCGAGGATGCCTGAGGGGAGAGAGACAAAGCCTGTGTGAAACCCGTGAGTGAACCCTGACGTGAGAAATTCCACCAGATGTAAAGAAGGATGATTAGCCAGGTAACGTTGCAAACTCGGTATGTTTATTGGAGTAGAAGCCTTTTTAGGGTACAACTTGTTAGGGCACATCGTCTTGGCATGTGCCCTGAAACAAAGCGAGCACACATGCAGCAGCCTACAAGCACTGTAACTACAACCCCCAGCATTAAAATTATTACAGACCTGAGCTTTTCCCAAGAACACTATTGGTCTGCCTAATTTATCTTTAATCTCCTTCTGGTTGGAAGTTGACTGGAATTCGGAGTTGGCGTTGCTGGTAGAGGGGATAGCTACATTCTCAGGACAGAAGTTAATAGAGTGAGCTGCAGACGAGCAAATGGCACAGGAAGGGGTTTTGAGACCTGCAAAATGCATAAGAAACAATTCTGTATCTAACTGACCCCAGTCCGTAACTGTATTATACTGGGACAATGAAGCGGCTGACCTAGCGGAGAACGACTTGTGATAGTCGTAAAAGGCAAAGCCCCCGTACTTATAAGCCAGCTCTATCACCTTGTGAAGGTACAAATCTAGCTCCTCTCTGCGGAGGGGAAAAGCAGTACAGATAACGTCTCTGTATAGGCCAAATGCCAAGACAAACTCAGGGATGTTAAGTTTCCTATTCAACCTAGGGTCCCTGGCCCTCATCACTACTGATAGGTCCTCAAACGTGTATGCCCTGTTTTCAACCACGTCTTGAGCCGCTATCAGTAGCGAGGCCAAGTTAACATCCTTTCCCTCTATGATGTCACGTCTGAGAGACTGCGGTATCAGGTGAATAGGATTAATAACGTTGGAAACTTTCCTAGCCGGTGGAGGGTCACTGTTACCTCCTAGAGCGGGCGTGGGTTGGACAACCGGCCCGGGAATCTCGGGGACTGAAGGAACGTTATTAGCTTCCAGGTTATCCAATCTGTTATTGATGGTGGCAACTGAGGACACTAGGGAGGCCATCATGGCGTGTAATTCAGCCAGGCTATTAAGTACGTTAACCTGTGAACTAGGGCCAGGCCTTTCGTTATCCTCAGTAGAGTTCAATAAACGAAAAAGTTCATTCTTCCTAGCTGAAGCCGGATAAGGGATATTTCTCTTTTTAAGTTCAGCGGTAATCTTAGGAATAGTCCAGGAGCGATAGCTGGAAGCTGGACTTGGAGGGGTTGGTTGCGTTCTCTGCGTGCCCGACCTGAGCGGGGTGCTGGTAACCGACAGATTGTCTTCTAACACCGAAGCGTTGGACATTCTAAGGGGCAGAGAGGGCGAGTTTAGTACTGAAAAAAAAAAAAAACTGGAGGGACCCCACTCACTAGGCTAGTGCCCATAGGCGAAATTGTATTAGCTTAGCTTTCGTTGGTGGCAGATGAGGCCCTAACTACTTGCCAAGTGGCTATGAGAGGCACTAACTATGATTTGGCGCGTGGGGCCTTGGTGCCACTGAGGTGGGTGGCGGGGAGTTGGCCTCTCGGTGACATGAAAAAGAAGCAATATGATTGGCCGTGACTGGTGAGGCCCTAACTAATTTTGAAGCAAGGCTATAGCTATGCGTTGGGACGATTGGCCTGAACCTCCGAACGTAAGGGCTGACCTATGCCTTGTTAGTGATCACTAATTCAAAGCTGCGACCTAGGACTGGCTACGTTAGTGATCACTAATTCAAAGCTGCTACCTAGGACTGGCTACATTAGTGATCACTATATCATAGATGTGACCTAGACTGGCTACGTTAGTGATCACTAATTCAAAGCTGCGACCTAGGACTGGCTACGTTAGTGATCACTATATCATAGCTGTGACCTAGGACTGGCTATGTTAGTGATCACCTTATAATAGCTGTGACCTAGGACTGGCTACGTTAGTGATCACCTTATAATAGCTGTGACCTTGAACTGGCTGCATTAGTGATCGCTATATTATAGATGCGACCTAGGACTGGCTACGTTAGTGATCACTATATCATAGCTGTGACCTAGGACTTGCTACGTTAGTGATCACTAATTCAAAGCTGCGACCTAGGACTGCCTTCGTTAGTGATCACTAATTCAAAGCTGCAACCTAGGACTGACTACGTTAGTGATCACTAATTCAAAGCTGCGACCTAGGACTGACTTCGTTAGTTATCACTAATTCAAAGCTGCGACCTAGGACTGACTACGTTAGTGATCACTATATCATAGCTACGTCCTCGGTCTGGCTATATTAGTGATCACTATATCATAGCTGTGACCTAGACTGGCTACGTTAGTGATCACTAATTCAAAGCTGCGACCTAGGACTTACTACGTTAGTGATCACTATATCATAGCTACGTCCTCGGTCTGGCTATATTAGTGATCACTATATCATAACTACGACCTAGGACTGGCTACGTTAGTGATCACTAATGCAAAGTTGCGACCTTGGACTGGCTACTTTAATGATCACTACTTCATAGCTGTGACCTAGGACTTGCTATGTTAGTGATCACTATTTTATAGCTGTGACCTTTGACTGGCTATGTTAGTGATCACTATAACATAGCTGTGACCTAGGACTGGCTACGTTAGTGATCACTAATTCAAAGCTGCGACCTAGGACTGGCTACGTTAGTGATCACTAATTCAAAGCTGCGACCTAGGACTGGCTACGTTAGTGATCACTAATTCAAAGCTGCGACCTAGGACTGGCTACGTTAGTGATCACTAATTCAAAGCTGCTACCTAGGACTGGCTATGTTAGTGATCAGCTTATAATAGCTGTGACCTAGGACTGGCTACGTTAGTGATCACTAATTCAAAGCTGCTACCTAGGACTGGCTACGTTAGTGATCACTATATCATAGCTGTGACCTAGGACTGGCTATGTTAGTGATCACCTTATAATAGCTGTGACCTAGGACTGGTTACGTTAGTGATCACTATATCATAGCTGCTACCTAGGACTGGCTACGTTAGTGATCACTAATTCAAAGCTGCTACCTAGGACTGGCTATGTTAGTGATCACTATATCATAGCTGTGACCTAGGACTGGCTATGTTAGTGATCACCTTATAATAGCTGTGACCTAGGACTGGTTACGTTAGTGATCACTATATCATAGCTGCGACCTAGGACTGGCTACTTTAGTGATCACTATATCATAGCTGCGACCTAGGACTGGCTACTTTATTGATCACTACTTCATAGCTGTGACTTAGGACTGGCTACTTTAGTGATCACTATATCATAGCTGCGACCTAGGACTGGCTACTTTAGTGATCACTATATCATAGCTGCGACCTAGGACTGGCTACTTTATTGATCACTACTTCATTGCTGCGACCTAGGACTGGCTACTTTAGTGATCACTACTTCATAGCTGCGACCTAGGACTGGCTGTTGGAGAATCTATCACTAACTTTAGATGGCGATCACAATCTTATTGATAAGATCTAGCTTCAGGAGCAAGAGAAGTAATTACTCTTCGTCTCTGGTTGTCCGTCATTTCTCCTCCTGTAGTAGGCAGTCCGTGATGGCCCTCACAGTGCCAGCTCTCATATCTCCTGTAACTCTTCACTCTTTTCCCTCATTTCCCTTATTCTGTGCTAGCCCTTATTTATTCACAGTTTCTATAGCAGCTTAAGGTCAAATAATGATAAAAAATATTAACATTTCCATGTTCCAGATAGAATAGAGGAAATAATGCATAATAATTATTTTGACAAAATAAAATACTCTGATGTTTTTACCATTATTTATCACATTTCAGGCACGGATCCCGTAAGTGCTATTTTCCTTTTTATTTGTATTAGTGTTGTGTTTGGAAAAAAGGTCACCGTGATCCTTGGCGCTTTGCTGCCTGAATGCCCTGAATTCCATTTGCTTTCATTTACTGTGAGTGTTTTTCATGACCTGATAGAAATCTGGAAACGGCGGACTCAGAGAGACGCAATGAGATGACATTTATTAGAATGCTGGCTCGCCGTTCTCGTATAGGTTTCTAGACGTGTAACCGGATCTGTTAGGATAAACAACTCTGCTCATTCTGTTATTGTGTGTGCAATATAAGTTATAATAATATATATTAAAAGCATTATAATAATAAATAAGGTAAACAAATCCATACACAAACTAGATACAGGTTTGCTGTGTTCACCTGCCATTTGCATTTTTTTCATTTATTGCACCAACACATATTATATACTGAGCTTTATCTGATGTGACATATGCTCTTTTTTAATAGAACAAGCAGCTGGTCCCTCCCATTGGGGTGTGTGGCTAGGGGGAGGGAGTGCAGGGAGAAAGATGCAGGAACCGCCCCAACGCAGGTTCCACAGGCTAAGCAGGAGGTGGTGCCCCTGAGGAGTTCAGTGGTGGCAGACTAGATGGAATCCATTGGTTTGGGGCAAGAGCACAGAATGTAGGTGGGTTGGCTGGATCGCACTTTGGGCACTGTGGCAGACATTGCAGGAGTCATTCTTTGGCTAGGAGCCGTGAGTATGGTGCATGGGGTGGCAGCAATCACACAAGACAATGGGCAGATCAAGGAGTAGCTGGTTCCCTGGCGCTGTTAGGAGGAGTGAAGTGAATCCAGTGGACAGTAGGGGGCATTTCATGTTGGGTTCAGATGAAAGAGTCAACGAGGAGACCGCTATGCTTCTGGGTTGGTGTCGGCCGCTAGCAGCTTCTCTGGTAGCACTCAGGGTTTTCAAATTGGGATCGCAGTGCAGGCCTGTTCATGCATGCATGCATTTGATGTCGTATAGTCAGGGGGATAGCTAGTGGGGCTTCTAGGTCCTAATGAGGCTGGACAGGCAAGGAATGTGGGGGAGATGCTAGGGAGGCAGCCCATAAATACTAAGTATGTAGTGTAAAGGAAACACTGCAATCTGTCTAGGAGTTCTTTTTCTTGTTTTTCTTGCAGCGGATCATCCTCTGGTCATTCCTGTCACCGGGTGGTTCATTAGAATCTAGTGGACTCCAAGGAGCAGTCTGGAGGCCTTTGCTGGTTGATAACTAGACTTGGTTTATAAGTCAGATGTCACCTGGTTTATTGACATTGTTGCAACATCTTATTGATTCTTGGGGCATAATATTTACGTCTCCTTTGCGAGTCCCCTGGGGGTCCATTTAAAGCATGACATGAAAGATAGAATATGGAAAGGGAAGTTTTCATGCTCCTTCCACTGGAAGAATTTATTGACCTCAAGGAGGAAGATAAGAAGGACGCCAAGAAAGAAGAGGAGGAGAAACAAAAGAGGTATCGTAAGATTTCCAAATTGTTTGGAAATTGGCTTCAGGTGTTTTGTATCCTTGCCAGTCTGCTTGGTGAGAAGTCGCCTGGCCTTTGTTTCTCCTTATTTTGCTGTCTGGATGGGCTCTGGGAGTTGTATCATATGGATGTCGGGATGTTGTGGTGGAAGAACGATGAACAGTTTAAGCAGCAGTTGTCGGCTATTTCTGGTATGAGGGGTGACCAAATGATCTCCCTCTGCAGATGAAGCTGATGATGGCTCAGAGAGTATTTCCTTTTCAGCTAACCACAGGAAAAGACTTTGCTAGCTCTTTAACGAGGGCCAGTACAAGTGGGGTGGCACATGCAAATTTAAGCACAAATTTAAGCATGCTGCCCCGTTGCATAAGCTCGTTGAAGCTGGCCACGATCTTGACATGGCTAAGCCTTTACGATAACAAGGGTGATGCGGAAATGTTGTAGTTGGGTTTTACCCATAGTTTTTTATACTGTTTCTGATGAGGAAGTTTAAGTGGTGTTATCGTAATTTAAAATTGTTTTTGGACTTTCCTGATGGGGTTCAGGAAAAGCTTCTCAAGGAAGTTTAATTGGGTAGGATTACGGGGCCTTTCATGGATGCCCCGCTGTCTAACCTGAGGTTATCCTTGTTAGGTGGTGGTCCCCAAGAAAGAAATGGGTAAATACAGTCTCATCCATTATCTTTCCCATCCTAAGGGAGCTTTGTGAAAGATGACATTGACAGGAAGCTGTGCTCAGTCTATTGTGCATCATTTGACCATGCGGTCAAATTGTTTAAGAAGGCCGGGCATGGCGGATTGATAGCCAAGGTGGATATTTAGGTGGCTTTTTCGGTTGTTGCCTGTTCACCCCGAGGGTCTTCACATACTGTTTTTTTATTAATTTTTTTTAAGGGCAACTACTTTGAGGCTTTTACCTTCCGATGGGCTGTACCAATTCTTGTTCATATTTTGAGAGGTTCAGCTCCTTTTTTGGAAAAACAGGTGGTTCAGAGGAAGCGTTTGGTTGTGCGCTACTTGGCTGCTTTTCTGTGTGTGGGTCCGGCGGACACCCCGTTATGCCGCTACCTGCTGAACACCATCTAGTGGATGGCTGGATTGTTTGAGTTGCTACTTTGGGGTGCAGCTGACTCCTTGAGGGATGAGTGTTGGCTACCCCAGGAGAAGCAGCTTGGGCTGTGTGCGGCTGTGGTGGTGGTCCAGCGGTTCTGGAAGGTCACTTTGAAGCAACTGCAGTTGCTAATTGCTAAGCTTAACTTTGCTTGTCAGGTGATTCCGATGAAAAGGGTCTTCAGTGGGGTGATTTCCATGCCAGCTCATGTGCTGTGCATGCCTGTTACTGTGTGTTTTGCATTGTGGAGTTATTTTCCAAGCCAGCTCATGTGCTGTGCATGACGTTTACTGTGGTTTCCATGCCAGCTCATGTGCTGTGCATGCTTGTTACAGCTCATGAGCTTTGCATGCCTTTTACTGTTTGTTTTGCATTGTGGGGCTGTTTTCCATGCCAGCTCATGTGGGTGTAAAGCATTTTTTTTTTTTTCATATTTGGCTACGGTGGTGTAATGGCACCCAAGAAAGCAGAGGAAGCTGGTTAGAGGAAGAAGGAGATGATTCTGCTTGAGGACAAGAAAGAAATCATCAGGAAGCATGAAGGAGGAATGCGATTGACTGACCTCGTCAAAGAGTATGGATGGAGTGCATCCACAATCTGTACAATCCTAAAGATGAAAGAGAAGATAACTGGGAGAGATGCAGCCAAGGGAGTCACCAGGGTCTCCAAGCAACGGCCACCTGTTCTGGAGGAGGTCGAGAAATTGCTCCTGCTCTGGATTGAACAGAAGCAGCGTGCAGGGGACTCAGTGACCAAGGCGATCATCTGCGAAAAAGCCAAGGCCTTGCACGCTGACCTCCTCAAACAACAGCCAGGAATGTCAGCAGATGCAGCCAGCAGGGGGTGGTTCAAAAGGTTCAAGACCAGATCTGGCATCCACAGTGTTGTCAGGCATGGAGAGGCTGCAAGTTCCTATTTTGCCACAGCTGAGGAATTTTCTACGGAGTTCCTGGAGGTCATGGTTTCAGAGGGCTACCTTCCTCAGCAGGACTTCAACTACGATGAGACTGGACTCTTCTGGAAGAGGGTGCCAAAGCGTACCTTCATCACAGATGAGGAGACCTAATTGCCTGGCCACAAACCGATGAAGGACCGTCTCACCCTCCTGTTCTGCGTCAACGCCAGTGGGACCTTAACATCAAGCCCATGCTTGTCTACCATTCAGAGAACCCACGAGCCTTCAAGAAACACAAGGTGAACAAGAAGCAGTTGAGCATTTTGTGGCAGTCTAACCCCTTTGGGTCACACGCCTCTAGTTTGTGAAGTGGGTCAATGTGGTTTTTGGTCCTGCTGTGAAGAAGTACCTTGTGGACAATAACCTGCCACTCAAGGCCATGCTGCTCATGGAAAATGCTCCTGTCCATCCTCCAGGCCTTGAGGAAGACTTGCTGGAGGACTTTAATTTCATCAAAGAAATATTCCTTCCGCCTAACATCACCCCACTACTCCAGCCAATGGACCAGCAGGTCATCTCCAATTTTAAAAAAACTCTATATAAGGGAGCTTTTCCGGCAATGTTTTGAGATGACAGATCGCTCAAGCCTCACCCTCCATGAATTTTGGAGAGAGCATTTTGACATTGTGAGCTGTCTGCAGATTATCACCATTGCCTGGGCCGGGGTCAGCCAGACAAACATAAATTCTGCTTGGCGCAACCTGCCTCCAGTGCTTCTGCACCTGCACCAGAGTCAACAGTGTTGGAGGAAATTGTTTCCTTGGGGAGGACTATGGGCCTAGAGGTGACTGAGGAGGATGACTACGAGCTGGTGGAGGAACACGACCGTGACCTAATCACTGAGGAGCTGGTGGTATTGCAGAAGGAGGTGATGGAGGAGCAGATCGCATTTGAGGAGGAGGAAATGAAAAAAAGCATCTTCACCTGTATGCTTCTTAACCCACCTTTTGTTTCTTATCCCCTTTTTAAATGTCTATCCCCCTTTACTGTATCTTATCCCCTATTTTCCCCATTTTGAGTCTTACACCTCCCTTGTGTATCTCTTACAACCCCCCTTTGTGTGTCTTACATCCCCCAGCCCCTTTGTGTGTCTCCTTCTCTCCCAGCTCCTCTGTCTCTTGTTTTCCTCTTCTCCAGCCCCTCTGTATCTCTTTCACCCCAGCCCCTTTGTATTTCCCCCCAGACCCTCTTGTGTGTGTTGCTTTCACCCCCCAGGCCAATCTGTGTCCCCCCCTCATGTCCCTCTGTGTGTCTTTCTCCATGCTCAGCCCCCCCCCCCCTGTGTGCCACTCTTGTCCCTTAGTGTTCCTCTCCCCTCCATGTCCCTTAGTGGTCCTCTCCTCTTCCTGTTCCTTAGTGTTCTTTTTCCCTCCCCTTCCTGTCCTTTAATTGTCCTGTCCCCTCCCCTTCCTGTCCCTTAATGGTCCTCTTCCTTGTTCCTTAGTGTTCCTCTCCCCTCCTTTCCCTGTCCCTTAGTGTTCCTCTCCCTCCCTCTCCTGTCCCTTAGTGTTCTTCCTTCCCCTCCCCTGTCTCTTAGTGTCCCTCTCCCCTCTCTCCCCTGTCCCTTAGTGTTCCTCTCCCATCCCTCCCCTGCCCTTTAAGATTCCTCTCCCATCCCTCTCCTGTCCCTTAGTATCTCTCTCCCCTCCCTCCCCTGTCCCTTAGTGTCACTCTCCCCTCCCTTCCCTGTCCCTTAGTGTTCCCTTCCAATCTTACCTGTCTCTTAGTGCCCCCCACCCTCCTTAATGTTCCTCCCACCCCCTCCCTCTAAGTGTTCCTTTCCCCTCCCTTCCCTCTCTTTTAGTGGTCCTCCCCCACCCCAGTGTTCCTTTTTCCTTCTCTCCCCTGTAGTGCCTCCCCCTTAATGTTCCTCTCTCTCCCCCCAGTGTTCCACTCCCCTCCCTCTCTTTTAGTGGTTCCCCCCCTCCCCTGTCCCTTAGTGTTCCTCCCCCCAGTCCTTTAGTGCCCCCCATCCATTAGTGCTCCCCCCTCCCCCTCTTGGTTCACTCCCCTCCCTGGTGTGTCTCCTACCTATTTTGTAGCGTGGCTGATGGGAAGTGCTCTCTCAGTGAGCACTTGCTGTCAGTCCAGCCGGTACAGGAAACAGAAACTCCTGTACCACAGTCCACTCCGCTCGGCCACGCTACACTAAGTGACTGGTAGGAGGGAGCGCTGCTGGTCACCCTTAGGCGGCTGCCTGTGCCTCCTTATGGACGCGCCGGCCCTGCCTGTTTGCTGAGAACATATCCAACATGCAGAATTACCATTTGGGAATGTTTTCTTCATTTGGTTTGGAGTCATATACGATCCGTGTGTTAGTTTTAGATAATTTTCTAACATCTAAACACAATGAACTTGCGGATTTACGGATTTAATGTTTTCAACTGCTGATCACTAAGATTCATCCACCTCTATTTTAACTACTTTTCCATTTTTGAATGGATATTTGTGATTTTAATCTACTTTTACTTTCAATTATTTTCAGAAGAATTTTTATTTCACAGTTATTTTTTTTTGCCATTTATTAAGAAGCATATAATCTAGTTTATTTTTTAATATGATTTCTAAATCAAATGTATTAATTAATTCCTGAGAGAGTATCACTTTCCCTACTGAAATCATATTTTGATACTATTTTCTTGCCAGTTTATTAATAAGATTTTTTTTTTAATATTAAGTTCTAGAATTCTAGGGGTCTGTGTAGATCAATATTTTATGTCAAGCTGTATTTTGTTTTCTAATTTTACTCAGCGTAGATATATTAAATGAATTTGAATCTGATTTTGTTTTATTTCATGTTTTCTTCCCACATCACCATATTGCAATTTTCTTTTTCAATTTTAGACCATGGAAAATGATTTGTTGTGACATATACTGCATCATCAATTTTCCCTCCTTGTTTATCTCCTATCGATAAAGGTTGAAATTCGATTTTTAGACGTTCCACGGCCTAGATACATTTATTAGAAAGCTTTTGAAACTCCATCAAGAGGTTCGATTTAACTTTTAGAGTGATTTATTGCAGAACAAAAAGCAATGTTGGCGTTACATAATCATTAATCGTATTGTCTCTACCTAACCATCAAGGCATTTGTCTGGGAGCTTGGGGTGGCATTTTTTGGCACCCCCCCCTGAAAGTGCCGCCCTAGGCAAATGCCTTGTTTGTCTTGTGGTAAATACATCCCTGGGCAGGGGTACTAGACACAGGCTTGCCTGCTACCTATTGTAATAAGTCCAAATGGGCCTGGTCAGGACCAGTGTAATGTCGTCTAGAAGTTGAAGGTAGACTAATCTGGGGAGCAGGGCGGGCTGCACGAATCTGCCTAGGTGCAGAATGAGAATCCTGAGAGTCATTATTACCATACCCATCAGCAGGGGCTGATGGGGGTGGCGGTGGGGCTTGGGAATACTCAGGAGGAGGAGGAACATATGGGACGGGTGGAGGTGGTGGTGGTTGCAAATATCCAGGGGGAAAGTATCCAAAGGCAGCGGCAGCAGGATTAGAGAACCGTGGGAGCTGTGGCCTAAAGTATCTGGGATTGGGGCATTCCCTTCTGAAATGGCCAACCTGGTTGCAGTTAAAACAAGTCCTGGGCACAGTTGGGGTTCTACCCTGCGTGAAATTCATAGTCTGTGGTTGTGTTGGTTGTACAGGGTACACCTGGGGAGCAGTGGTGGGCACAGGAGTTGGAGCAAGGGCAGCGAGCATCAGGGGGCTATTCCTCCTCTGCGTAGGTTGTAATACGGACTCCAGACCTTTAGCAACCAACAAGAGAGTATCTAGGGGAATTATTCTATACTCAGAGCGTGCGAGTATCAAGCCCTTACGAATATTTTCTTTTAGACCGTCCACAAAGGCAGCAGACAACATCTGAGTGTGTGCTTTATTATAAACACTAAAGCCTAGGTCAGAAAATGTTTGGGTTAGGCGTGAATGATACTTTTCTACAGATTCAAGTTTGTCCTGGACAATATCATTTATACAAGTGGCCTGGTCAGCCAGTTTGTCTTGGGCCCAGGCACGGAGCTGTTCACAAAAGGTGATTGCGGACTGGAAGTCCATGTCAGTAGTGAGAGGGGCATCATTGAAACTCCTTGCCATGATTGGCCAATATGCATCTCCAGCTTTAATTTCACACAAACTGTATAAATCCCGCCAGGCAGCGGAATATGTCTTGTGTATCTGAGCCATTCTATGAAAGAATGGCATGGGCTGTTTTTCAGGGTCTGGGAGGGAAGTAACCAGAGTGGCCGCCTGTGATGGGTTAAAGGTAACATACATCGGTGGGGCACCTTTGGTGGCCAGGGGCACCTGTAAATGCAAGCAGGAGGGGGCTTGTCTCTGTGAGGGTCTATTCTCATCCGCAAGGGGAACTGGGTTTGGGAGACCATGATAGGATGCTACATCGAGGGAGGCAGGAGCTTGCATAGCTGAGGGCCCAGGAGCAGGGGGAACTGTGACAATATTACGGGGGGTGACCATCTGTGATGTAGTGGGATGGAAGCCAGAGGCTGCCGGGGAATTGCCAACAGCATAGGCGTGATCTGAAGTGGCAGGCTCGTCTGAGCCGACCACTATGAGTGGGAGACTTGGATCTGTGGCCGGGGAGTACGGGACAAGGGCCATGGAAGAGGCAGAGGTCGTTGCCGCTGGGGTTGAGCATGAAAGACAAGCAGACAGGGCGGAGGTCAATACGGACAGAGGGTCAGAGGGAACAGGGAAAGATACAGGAGGAATGGAGGAAGGAGGAGGAGTAGGAGCCATGGGACGGGCTTGGATGGAGAAGGCAGAGAGGAGTGAGGTTAAGTCCACAGGAGGAGATATGGGAGGAATGCCGGGTGGTGGAGTAGGAGGAGCAGGGGTAGTGGGATGGGACGAAGCAGAGAGGAAGGATGAGAGAAGAGACGATAGATCAGTGGGAGGAGGAAGAACGGAATGAGTGACAGGAGGTGGAGGAGGAGGAACAGGGGTAGTGGGATGGGACAAGGCAGAGAGGAAGGATGAAAGAAGAGATGATAGATCAGTGGGAGGAGGAAGAACGGAAGGAGTGTCAGGAGGTGGAGGAGGAGGAACGGGGTAGTGGGATGGGATGAGGCAGAGAGGAAGGATGAGAGAAGAGATGATAGATCAGTGGGAGGAGGAAGAACGGAAGGAGTGTCAGGAGTTGGAGGAGGAAGAACAGGGGTAGTGGGATGGGACGAAGCAGAGCTGTGCTAGACTGCCACTGGGGAGCAAGGACGGCACCTTCAGCCCCCTGTAACACACACTGCCGCTGGGGATCTGGGCCGACTGCCCAGCATCCCTGTAGGGCCTGTAGAGAGACCTCGGTCCCATCTCCACCTGCCCTCTGTGGGTCTTCCCAGGACCAGTCTATGAGGTCCCTCATTTCTGGGGCTGGTTGGGGAGTAGATGGTACAGACTCCAGGTCTCCTGATGACGGGCTTGGTGATTGGGGAGGAAGGACGAAACCCAATGGTGTACAGTCCATAAGCCCCCTCAGGTTAGAATCAGGCAGGGTTATGGTATCAAATAGAAGGGTATAATCCTGTTCGAACTCCCCCTGCTCTGGTGGTACCTGCAGAGTATAAGATGACTGACTGGAGCTGAACAGGTGCTGGTAATACTGCTCCAGTTCCCATTCCTGGACAGCCATTTCAATCAGGTCTGGCCTTAGGTCTTCGGCCATAGGGAGATCCAGCACGGCCTCTCTGTAGTCAAATATGTCCCAAAGCCGTGACTCTGCCGCACTCCCAAATTCCGGTTCTGCAAAGGTCCCCCATAATAAGCCAGGGCCATTATAATCCTTGCCCTCGGGTTTGTCAAATTTGGCCATTCCGGGAACCCACTGAACCGCGTACCAATGTAGTGCTTGGTACGCATCATCGAGACCCAGTTCCCTCCATGCCAGTGAATTAAGTTGCATCACCAATTCCTCCTGGGGCTGTTCTCACAGCATAGGTATCCATAGGGCCACTCTGGCTTGTAATCTCTGCTCCCTGCTGGGGAGACGCTCACCTCGCCAACGCTGGACACCCTCTAGGGTTTCTTCCCACATCTCTTGTCAGGCGCCCTGTCTGCAGTCCAACCTGGTTGCCTCTGCTATTGGCTTGACCATTGGCGAGACTTACACTGGGAGCTGACCGAGGTGCTGAACGGACGGCGCGGAGGAGAAGGGAGCTGACAGGAGCTGCAGGACAGGTAAGTAAATGCTCTGCAGCCCCCACAACCCCTGTCTGTATTATGGCAATGCAAATTGCCATAATACAGACTATTGACTCGAGTATAAGCCGAGTTGGGGTTTTTCAGCACAAAAAATGTGCTGAAAAACTCGGCTTATACTCGAGTATATACGGTAAATCCTCTCAAGCATATGAATGCTGTAGACAGTTGAATAGGAAACCATACGAATAGGTTTACACTCCTAGCAGTCAAACTGGAACAGCATACAATAAATTCTCCCCCAAGAATGAGACGACACTTCACTTTGAGGGTTAAAACAGGAACTCAAGATTTATTCACATCACCTTCTTTTAAGACATTATCCCATGCAAGGGAGGGATTTACAGTATACCAATAGCATAACGGTTACAACCCACAGATTCCCTCCCATCAGATAACCAGTTAACATAATTAACATGTACATAGTTTTACCCGAGTTTTGGATGTACCCTAAATACTTGGGGTACATCCACAAATCCAGTATCTCCAGATAACCCTAGTCTGGAGGAACAACATATGTGAAAATCAGCCCATTTGGATAAAGGGTTCAGTTGTTATGGGACTTTAAAGTTTTGACCGACCGCACAGGCAAAGTAACCGAAAATAGTTCCATGAGGTTTGGCCTTGCGGTCGGTCTCAGATCATGCGTTAAAAGTCCCGAACGGATTGCCATCCAGAGTTATAACGAAGTCCGGATGAATCCCCATATATACATTAGTCTTTCTACCGAACGGCGGCTCGTTCGGTAGTTATGGTACGAATCCATGGTCTGGAGGTCTCAGCGGTGTTTGCCTAGTCGAGTGTCCGATTTTAGTTCCAGACACTCGACGGCAAAACACCGCTGTTCGGGAGTCAAAGATGGCTGCCACCACGTGTTCGTTTTACGAACAAAGGCCACCCAGCGCTCGTCAATTAAGCTGCAGTTAACCGCAGCTGCTGGGTGGTCAATTGATGGCACACTCCAGTTCCCAGGTGGTCCTTAGATCGGTACTTTGTTCGGTAGATTGGATCTACCGAACACTCTGGCAGAAAGGCACGAATAAGCCTTTCTGCAGGGAAAATAAAGGTTTGAACTGCAGGGCCATAATCCAAAGGGAGCAGGCGGGCAATCAGGCTTCTCCAGTTCACAGTGGCGAGGGTAGTTCCGCCACAGTCATATTATTACTTTGGTAGTGCTCCCACCTTTAGGCGGTGTTCAACGTCACCGTTTGTTTAAATTGTTCTTCCCTTTTTCTTGCCCTTCATGTACCGCTTGGTTGTGGTTGGCATTGGCGGGGCGTATAGGTTTTTTCGGTTTACTTCAGGTACCGACATGACGGGCGTTTTTCTCCAAGACATTGTACACTTTCCTGCCGGTTACGAGGGGCTATCTTCACAGAGTTTAGGTTGGTACAGCGGATTGTGTTTCTTTGGTCTTTGCTGTCCGAGCGTTAAAACAGCAAATATGAAGCCTCCTGTCATGCTATAAAATTGTAGATTATACTAGCTTTAGTGTAACTATAATCTTACATAGTTACATAGTTACATAGCTGAAAAGAGACTTGCGTCCATCAAGTTCAGCCTTCCTCACATATGCCTTTCCTATTGATCCAAAAGAAGGCAAAAAACCCAGTCTGAAGTGCTTCCAATTTTGCAACAAACTAGGAAAAAATTAATTCTTGACCCCAAAATAGCAGTCAGATGTCTCCTTGGATCAAGCAGCTATTACCCCACTAATTAGAAATTATATCCCTGTATGTTATATTTTTGCAAGTATTTATCCAATTGCAGTTTAAACATCTGTATAGACTCTGACAAAACCACCTCTTCAGGCATAGAATTCCATATCCTTATTGCTCTTACTGTAAAAAAACATTTTCTTTGCCTTAGATGAAATCTCCTTTCTTCAAACCTAAATGTGTGACATCGTGTCCTATGTATAGCCCTGTTTATGAATAGATTTCCAGATAATGGTTTGTACTGGCCCCGGATATATTTGTATAATGTTATCATATCCCATCTCAGGCGCCGTTTTTCCAAACTAAAGAGATTTAAATTTTTTAACCTTTCTTCATAACTAAAATGCTCCATTCCTTTTATCAATTTTGTAGCTCGTCTCTGCACTTTTTCTAGTGCCATGATATCTTTCTTTAGAACAGGTGCCCAAAATTGCACAGCATATTCAAGGTGTGGTCTTACCAGCGATTTATAAAGAGGCAAAATTATATTTTCATCTCGAGAATTTATGCCCCTATTTATACATGACAAAACCTTACTGGCCTTAGCAACGACAGATTGACATTGCATATTGCTACCTAATTTATTGTCTATAACAATTCCCAAATCATTCTCGTGTGTGGTTATCCCTAGTTCACTACCATTTAGGGTGTACATTGCTTGTGCATTCTTAACCCCGAAGTGCATAACTTTGCATTTTTCTATGTTAAAGTTCATCTGCCATTTTAGTGCCCAGTCCCCCAATCTATCCAAATCCGTCTGCAGCAAGGCAATATCCTGCTCACATTTTATTACTTTACAAAGTTTTGTGTAATCTGAAAACACTGATACATGGCTTTCAATGCCTATTTCAAGATCATTTATAAATATGTTAAATAGATGCGGTCAAAAAACAGAACCCTGAGGGACACCACTTACCACTTTTGTCCAGCTTAAAAATTTACAATTTATGACAACTCGTTGTACTCTATCCTTAAGCCAATGTTCTACCCAAGAACAAGAATATTCATCTAGACCAATTTCTTTTAGTTTGAAGACTAACCTATTGTGAGGAACCGTATCAAATGCATTGGCAAAATCCAAGTAGATCACATCCACTGCAACACCCTGATCTATATTTCTACTTACTTCTTCATAGAATTAAATTAGGTTAGTTTGACATGACCTATGTTTCATAAAACCATGCTGATTATTGCTAATAACACAGTTCTTCCCAATGAATTCCTGAATATTATCCCTTAATAGCCATTCAAATAATTTCCCAGTCACAGAAGTTAAGCTCACAGGTCTATAATTTCCAGGCAAGGATTTTGAACCCTTTTTAAATATAGGAACAACATCTGCCTTCCTCCAATCCTCCGGTACAATACCTGAAACAAAAGAATCTTGAAATATTTTATACAGAGGTTCACTTGTTTCCCCACTTAGCTCCTTAAGTACTCGTGGGTGGATACCGTCAGGCCCCGGAGCTTTATTTACATTAATTTTCTTTTATAGCTGTAGCACCTTGTCTCGAGTTATCCAATCACAAGTTATCTGCAAGTTTGTTGCAGCAATCATATGCATATCTCTTCCCATAGGATCCTCATTAATAAATACTGAAGAAAAAATGTTATTTAAAATTTCTGCCTTTTCCTGGTCTTCATTGACTAACAGACCCATCTCTGTTTTCAGTGTACCTACACTTTCATTTTTGTTTTGTTTTTAGAATTAATGTACTTGAAAACATTTTTGGGGTTGGTTTTGCATTCTTTGGCTATTAATTTCTCATTTTCAAGTTTAGCCACTTTAATTGCCTTTTTGCAAGCATTATTTGCTTCCTTATATCTTATATAGGATGCCTCCGATTTGTCAGATTTAAATGCTTTAAATGCCCTTTTCTTATTTTTAATCTCTTGTTTTACTTCTCTACTAAGCCACATTGGTTTTAATTAGTTTCTTTTATATTTATTACCCAATGGTACATACTGAGAAATGTACCTTTCTAATATTTGAATAGTTTCCATTTATCCTCAGTGTTTCTTTCACTAAGGAGTTAATGCCAGTCGATATGTTGTAGAGCTGCCCTAATCTTATTAAAATTGGCTTTTTTAAATGATACGTTTTAATATACCCCTCTTGCTTTTGCTTTTTTGAGTTCATTTCAAAATTTACCATATTGTGATCACTATTTCCCAAACGCTCCCCTACTTGAATGTTGGTTAAAAGATTAACATTGTTTGTTATGACGAGATCCAGACAACCATCCTTTCTAGTTGGTCCTTGTACCAGTTGTGACATAAAGGTGTCATTTAACACATTCAAAAACCTGATTCCCCTTGCTGAAGTACTAGTCCCTCTGTCCCAATTTCTGTCCGGGTAATTAAATTCTCCAATAACTAACGTGTTACCCCGATTTGCAGCTTTCCCAATTTGCTCTAACAGCAGTTCTTCCTCATTAATATTTAAATTTGGTGGTTTATAACATATCCCAACCAATAACGTATTTCCCTTTGTTTGCCCCAAGCAGATATCTACCCATAAAGCTTAATTTTATTAATGACAGGAGGCGAATATTTCCCTCCCAGTTTCTCCCTCCCCTTGTTGTTTGTTGGTTTGACTGACTTGTTGTTTATTCACCTGGTCTCCTGGGCTAGGTTGGTTATCTGGGGGAGTTTGGGTTTATCTGGCATATGGTACCGTCAGTATTTTATGATGGGGATTCAGGTTTTCTCACTTTCTGGGATATTATACTGTCAGTATTTACGATGGGGATTCATGTTTTCTCACTTTCTGGGATATTATACTGTCAGTATTTACGATGGGGATTCATGTTTTCTCAGTACATTTCATTTGCTAATCAGTGTTTTTGACTCTGTTTCTCTCGTTTCAGTTTAACGGTTTGGCTACAGTTCTTAGATCCGACTACTCTACAGGATAAAGGTCAAGGCTTCACCCACTGGTTCCACGGTTTCTAGTTCGCATGGCATTCATCGTTAGGTCATGTTTGTTTCTCCTGTTATTGTATTTGTGGTGTATCGTTCATGTACTTTGTCGCAGCGTGAAAGAGGAAATAGTTAGTTGGGAGAAGCCTTTTATAGATTCCTGATTATTTTGTCTCTGGTGTTTTTATCTCTATGTTAATGTGCTGCTGTGGAGTCCTAGTAAAGAGAGACTTAAGCAAATATTCGCCTCCTGTCATTAATAAAATTAAGATTATAGTTACACTAAAGCTAGTATAATCTACAATTTGGTGAAAACATTCTTTAATCTATCAGACAAAATCACAGAATACATTTTGATGTCCACGTTGATCAATGTTACTGGCCTAAATATTTTAATTTGAGTATTATCCTTATCCGCTTTTGGTATTGGGCCGATATTATCCAAAGTTACTTCTCCTGAAGCAATTATTTCTTTAAAGATATCTAGCATAAATGGAGCTAACTCTTTTCATAGATTTTATAGAACAGATTTGAGAAGCCATCAGATCCTGGGGATTTATTAATTGTGTAATTTCTTTATTCTGTTTGTTTTATTGTGCTGATAAGTCATTATTATAGTTATTTTATAGCAGTAAAATTGTCACTTTTAGAGAGGTCTGTGGTTGCCCGCTCACACGCTCCCCATAAAACTGGCAAAATTGAATTGAAGAGAATGAATGAGACGTATTAGGCGGAGGGTGGCTGCACATATGCAGTAGGTCCCAGTTCTTTTATATGAGGATCTTTGGATTGGAGCCAAAATCATTGAGTATCTCGATGGTGAAATAAAGCGTAAGTTTATTATCAAGCAGTCACTTTTTCAAGTCTGTCACTTGTGTTTTTTCCTTTTTTCGTTACGTTCATTCAATTAAAACGCTTAGTTTACTAATCAGTGCAATAATCTATTATCCTTCCTCTCAGGACGTACAAAGATCTAGAGTCTAATATCCGGCTTACAATGTTTCAAACCTCGCAGGATCCAACGTACTGAGCTGGCTTCATGCTCAGCGTTTCACAGAGATATTTCACGCACGGTGAACGGGGGATTAATTCTGCTGGTTTGCATCAAAACACTCACTATATTATCATCGCTCCTTTGGAACTGTTGAAGGAATCTGAGCCGGGAGACATACCAGCTCCTCACTCAGAGTCTGTAATATGGAAACTGAATGGCTGCCATTTCTAATATTGGTTTCACTGCTCTCTCTGTGCATAGAGAACAAAGCCGCGCTGGGCTGACAGTCGCAAGTGAAGTGTTATTACAGAGACAAGCTGTAACTATCCTCCCACAGACTGGAGACCCAGCCAAGACGGCAGCCGGGGGAACCTTGTTAAATATGTTTTTACTAAAAGCTAATTTGTGAGATGTTAAGGCAGGAGGCTTGGACAGGAGAGCTAGACACTGAGCGAGACAGAAGAAAGTATATTATCATTATACGCACAGGCCTGCGAGTGCTTGCAATGAGAATCCCCAGCCAAATTATATTTACACGTTATATCGCTATATGATTCCAGTTTTAGATGGAAATACGTTAATTATCTATCTATCCGGTATAAATATTCTATCACTTTACTGTGTTAAACTGCTGGAAAATATTCTAAAAGTATACGAGAAAGAAAACTCTATATCAGTTCAAAACTCTGTTTACATAATTCGAGCGGAGTCACTCGCCCTGTGTGACCAGTAACAGAACCTTTCAGCACGCAGTGGAGAGATTAATTATAAAATATAAATTAGATTGCACGTTTCACATACCAGGTACATCATTATATAACTGCTTATCGGGTGTTAACCCCCTCAGAGCTAGCATGATGTTGGCAGATATGGTATAAACCCGCTGGGAGGAATTGAGAAAAGAAACCGCCACTGACAAACATATACAAAGCACAAAGCACCGACACTTATGGTAACAATGTAATAATGGAGCAACACATTTACTGTGTCACACACAAAGGGTCAATGTAACATGTACTCAGGGCTGGTACCAGAATTTTTGGCTACACAGACAAGATGTCCTTAAAATGTGTCTTCACCTGCATGTCGCATAACCCCCCTACATGTCTCTCAACCCCCCTAATGTCTTGTAGCCCCCAGGGGCGGACTGAGAGCCTTTGGGGCCCCCGGGCAAAATTAGATCCCAGGCCCTTTGAATGCACAAATATATGTGCATTAAATATATGTTAAAGGATCACTATAGTGTCAGGAAAACCGCTTTGTTTTCCTGACACTATAGTGCCCTAAGGGTGCTCCCACCCTCAGGGTCCCCCTCCCGTAGTGCTGAATTGGTTAAAACCCCTTCAGCAGCTTACCTTTATCCAGCACCGGGCCCCCTCGGCGCTGGTGACCTCTCCTCCCCCGCTGACGTCAGCTCATGAGTGGAGCGAAATGCGCATGTGCGGCAAGTGCGCTTTCAAACAGTCCATAGGAAAGCATTTCTCAATGCTTTCCTATAGACGTTCTGCACGTCAGGATGACACCCACTAGAGGTTTGATTAACCCTGCTAAGTAAACATAGCAGTTTCTCTGAAACTGCTATGTTTACATCTGAAGGGTTAAAACCTGAGGGACCTGGCACCCAGACCACTTCATTGAGCTGAAGTGGTCTGGGTGACTATAGTGTCCCTTTAAATACAACTCTCATATAATTCCTTTGGATGTGTATATTGTGAAGACCTGTGTATTAATGCATGTTTGTATTTGAGTCTGTGTGAATGCACTTGTGCATGTCTGGATGTAGTGTCAGTGTGAATGCATATGTGACAGGTGACAGAGTGTGTGAGGGAGAGGGTGACAGGTGGCAGAGTGAGGGGGTACCTGGAGGCAGAGTCAGGGAGGGAGGGGGTGACTAGTGACAGAGTGAGGGAGGGGGTGACTGTCCCCCTTACTCTGTCACTAGTCACCACCTCCCTCCCTCACTCTGTCACCAGTCATCCCCTCACTCACTCTGTCACTAGAGTGAGGGGGTGACTACTGACAGAGTGAGGGAGGGGGTGACTAGTGACAGAGTAAGGAAGGGAAGGGGTGACTAGTGACAGTGACAGAGTGAGTGAGGGGGTGACTAGTGACAGAGTGAGGGGGTGACTAGAGGGGGTGACTAGTGACAGAGTGAGTGAGGGGGGTGACTAGTGACAGAGTAATGGAGGGAAGGGTTGACTAGTGACAGAGGGAAGAGAGGGTGACTGTCACTAGTCACACCCTCCCTCTGTCCCTAGTCACCCCCTCCCTCCCTCACTCTGTCACTAGTCACCCCCTCCCTCCCTCTGTCACTAGTCACCCCCTCCCTCCCTCTGTCACTAGTCACCCTATGCCTCCCTCACTCTGTCACTAGTCATCTCCTCCCTCTATCACTAGTCACACCCTCCCCCTCCCTCACTGTCACTAGAGTGAGGGGGTGACTAGTGACAGAGTGAGGGAGGGGGTGACTAGTGACAGAGTGAGGGAGGGAGGGGGTGACACAGTGACAGAGGGAGGGGTGACTAGTGACAGAGGGAGGGAGGGGGTGACACAGTGACAGAGGGAGGGGTGACTAGTGACAGAGGGAGGGATGGGGTGACTAGTGACGGAGGGAGGGGGTGACTAAGGACAGAGTGAGGGAGGGAAGGGGTGACTAATGACAGAGAGAGGGGGTGACTAGTGACAGAGGGAGGGGTGACTAATGACAGAGGGAGGGGGTGACACAATGACAGAGGGAGGGAAGGGGTGACAGAGGGTGGGGTGACTAGTGACAGAGGGAGGGTGGGGGTGACACAGTGACACAGGGAGGGAGTGATTAGTGACACAGTGACGGAGGGAGTGAGTGATTAGTGACACAGTGACGGAGGGAGTGGTGACTTGTGGCAGTGAGGGAGGGGGTGACACAGTGACAGAGAGAGGGGGTGACTAGTGACAGAGGGGGGTGACTAGTGACAGAGGGGGGTGACTAGTGACAGAGGGAGGGGTGACTAGTGACAGAGGGAGGGGTGACAGTGACAGGGGAGGGGTGACAGTGACAGGGGGAGGGGTGACAGTGACAGAGAGGGGGTGACACAGTGACAGAGTGGGGGTGACAGTGACAGAGGGGGGTGACAGTGACGGGGGGGTGACAGTGACAGAGGGGGGGTGACAGTGACAGAGGTGGGGTGACAGTGACAGAGGGGGGGTGACAGTGACAGAGGGAGGGGTGACAGTGACAGAGGGGGGGTAACCAGTGACAGGGGTGTGACCAGTGACAGAGGGAGGGGTGACTAGTGACAGAGGGGGGTGACAGTGACAGGGGGGTGACAGTGACAGAGGGGGGTGACTAGTGACAGAGGGAGGGGTGACAGTGACAGGGGGGTGACAGTGACAGAGCGGGGGTGACAGTGACAGAGCGGGGGTGACAGTGACAGAGGGGGGGTGACAGTGACAGAGGGGGGGTGACAGTGAAAGGGGGGGTGACTAGTGACAGAGGGAGGGGTGACCGTGACAGGGGGGGGTGACCAATGACAGAGGGGGGTTGGCCAGTGAAAGAGGGGGGGTGACTAGTGACAGAGGGAGGGTGACAGTGACAGGGGGGTGACTAGTGACAGAGTGCCTACCTGTCTCTCTGCTCCCTCTTCTCTCCCAGGCTGCTGCTCCCTCCCCTGGTGGCTGTGATCGGGCTCTGTGTGAGAGGAGAATACAGGAAGTGATGTCACTTCCTGGCTCCGCCTCTCCCATCACACAGAGCCGCATGGGACAGGAAGGAGGAGACCTGGCAGAGAGGAGGTGAAGCTGCCAGGTCTCGGGTGAGGGTGAGAGGGGGGTGATTTAAAGAGCGGTAGGTTGCTGGGGCCCTGCGCTGCATCAGGGGCCCCAGCAACCTAATAAAGGAAAATACTTTTTTTATTTTTTTGCCGTTCCAGTTGGAGAGATCTCTCCAGCTGGAGCATGGCTTTGCTGCCGGGCCCCTGGCTGCCTCGGGCCCTCGGTCCATGACCGATATGCCCGAGTGGTCAGTCCGCCCCTGGTAGCCCCCCTGCATGTCTCGTATCCCAACTGCATGTCTTGTAAACCCCCGGAAGCGGAACTCCGATACCACGACTAGGTACCTCCGCTGTTCTGTCCTCAAAGCTGTAAGAAGTGCTGTAGGGATTATAGCCTTTCCCCCCAGAAACTAGCCACACTCGGCTTTTTATGCACAGACCCCAAGCATGGGTTCTCCATAGAGAAATGCACAAGTCCCTCCCAGGCACCTGTGTGTCTGAGAGATAATTGAGAGATATTTTTTTTAAATCAATTACAGGACAGGAGTTACAGGACATAATATAGAATCACACAAAAACCCCAAAACATATTAAAATTATACAAGAACCCTAAAAAAAGCTGACTGGTCGCCATGAGGTGATGTCCCAAAACAGTTCCACAGAAAATAAGTAGATGGCCGGTCTTCTTTGGGGGCTCCTGTACAAACACAGACAAATGCTCCCCCTGGCTTATAGGGATTGAATGCTCCACCTGTTCAGTAGTTCCTTTCTCCCAAACATTGCATTCTCCTAACTGTTCGGGAAGTTCAACGGGCAGCAGTACAAGATTCCCCGGCGTTCACAGGGTCATATATTTGACATAGAGTTCCATACACTCGTCGACCAAGTACCGCTACTTGCGTTCGGTAGATAAAATGTCCGCCACTCTTTGGAGCACGTGTATTCAGATGATACCTGTGGCGAAAGTAACCTCACCACTTGTACTTGGAGAGGCCTGCTTGCCAGCCTCTTGCCCTGTGACTATGGCCCCTGGGATGTATTGCCATTTTTTTTTTTATTCTTTATTTTTATTGTGCATGGGATTTACAGCAGTGCTTGCATAGCCACAACAGCTTCCACAAGCGCAATAGTATTTGAACATAGGTACGTTATGCGTTAAACTTGCACATTTTTACATTTAGTGGTTTGTATAAAGGGATTGTGTTAAAGAATCTCCTGTGGGAGATTTGCCTTATGTTGATAGATCTTATATGTTAGTCAGGTATGCCTAGATTGGGTGGGTGTGTAGTGTTGGTTCGTCTGAGAGAGTCTAGGCAGGTGCTTAGGGGGTTTAAGCTGTTTGTCAGCTTACGTTTGGTTGGTGGAGGCTGAGGGGCCCCTGTATAGGCGCTACATATTGGTTCCATAGAGGGTATGGATCGTTCCTTAGGGGTTTGGAGGAGTTGTGCGTATAGATTTGCTATGTATGGAGCGCTACGTACATCTGGCTGAACAGGCTCATACGCAGCCAACTGTTAGGGATTGCGATAGTAGGGTATCTTATTGTGTGGCAGGTGGGTTAGTAATTCCCGTACTTGTCGGCTAGCATAGACCCCGCTGTGTCAGAGGGAGGGAGGGAGGGGAGTGTGGGTGCTTGGGCCCCTCGGAGTAGTTCGCCCTCATTTGAGAGGGGTGTTAGTGGGGGGTTGTGGGGGGTGGGTGCCATCTCGGTTCTTTATATTTTTAGCCCATTTTTGGGACGTTCATAGCTAGCTGTTGTGCGCCTTAAAAACATATGCATGAACTGAAAATATTAAACGTTAAACACATTCTAAACCAGATTGTGATGCGTTGAGCTCTGTGCGGGTTTTCAGCCACCTTGTCTAGTTGTTTCAGGGTGAATTATGCTCAGTCCTGCCAGGGTTCAGATTCCCCGGATGTGGTGGCTCTTGGTGTGAACGTGGTTGTGGTCGTTGGGTCCCATGTGATGGGTGGCTTGTCTCGAGGTGCGCTCGTCTCGAGGCCTTCTATGCCTAATGATGTAAGGAAGGTGGGTATGTCTGCTCCAGATTCTAGCGTGCGAACAGTCCCGTTGTGTGTAGCTAGCAGAGTTCCAGGGGGGCCCCATCTGTATACCACCCCTGCGGACCTGAGTTGGGAGGTGACCGGTGCTAGTGATTTGCGCCATAGCAGTGTTGCTCTTGTTAAGTCCTGGTAAAAGGTTAGCGAGGCGCCTTAAAAGGACAGCGGTGTTTTATCCTTCAGGGCCAGCATAATGTGGGTTTTATCTTGCGAGGTGGAGCAGCGGAGTATGACGCCCCGTATTTGGCCAGGTTTTGCCGTGGGCGAGCCTGGTATTCTGTGTGCTCCTTCAATGGATAGTTTCCTGGCCATTGGGTGGGGTAGAATGGTTGCCAGCAGTCGCCTGGTGTAGTTTGGTAGCTCGTCTACTGTGATGTTGGCAGGGACGCCCTTTATCTTGATGTGGTTGCAGCGTTGTCTGTCTTCGAATGCCGTCATCCTGAGGGACAGGGCTGATTGATGGACCTGTAGTTGGGTGACTGTGTCTTTAATTGTGGTCAGTTCAGAGTTGATGTTGCTGATGTTAGTTTCTGTTTGTGTTACTCGGCCTGTGACTGCCTGTATGTCTGATCTGAGTTGCTGGAGGTCTGCAGCCCAGACCTTGTGGATGTCTGCCAGCAGTGCTTTTAAATCTGCTTTGGTGGTGGGGGCAGTGCCATCATAGGGCTCTGGTGGTGAAGCCTGACCTTTCTGAGGGCCCTGTGTGGCCCCTACCTCGTCGCTTGTCCCTGTGGCCTCCAGGTGTGAGGGCTGCTGTGCGTCCGTGGGAGTTTTGGCCTGTGCCGGCCTTTGCAGCATGGAGCTGATGTCTCTGCCCTCAGCTGCCGGATTCGGTTTTTGGGATCAACGTCCCATTGCTGGCATCAGGGTTTGTTGCGGGGGCGAGGTGTCCGACCCGCACAGACTGATTCCCGCGTTTCGGATAGCCAGGAGATCGCCCATGCTGTAGGCTTGTAGTGCGCGGTAGGCCCCAGGCCTGCGTTTTCCCTTAGGCTGCTTGGGCGGCTGAAAAAATGGCATTGGCGGGTGCCGGACCGCTCCGTGAGGCAGGTCAGTCTGGTTGGGATGCTAGATGGGGCAGGATGCCTTAGATTTTGGGGTATAATGTGGGCTATTTGCGCGGAGCTGGCCGAGATGGCGTCCGACCCAGTTGGTGGCAAGCTCCGCCCCCGATGTATTGCTCTTTAAAAGCTCTATTTGGGCATATTGGATTTTAAAATACTTTTTCTGCCCCTTTAAATCCGTGGGAAAATGTGCCTCTTCCCCTCCTCCTTTTTCCTGTCCTATTGTTTCTCCAGCAGGGCGTTGTCCCAGGGACACTGCCAGACCAGTTTAAACTGGCTGCTTTGTCCCTCCTCAATCTCCCATTAGCCTTTACTGTTTTCAGACCTCACCCTTCCTTGTACTATAGGGCACTTTTAACATTGGATATATTGAGTGCTCAGATCCAAGCTATCTGGGGATTTGTTGGACATATAGGTTAAACATTGTATTATAAGAGTTATGTATTTTTATGTGGTTTTTGTAATAGTTTCTGACTTAGAGATATTTCCTGTTACTGGAGATAATTAAGTTACCATACCCATTTAACCCCTTAAAGACCAAACTTCTGGAATAAAAGGGAATCATGACATGTCACACATGTCATGTGTCCTTAAGGGGTTAAGCCAATTATCTCCAGGATAGAGGAGAAGATAGACCGGCCGCACAGCCTAAATCTGTGTAACTGTTTTGGGCATGAAAGCCATGCTTGCGGTCTGTCAAATGTGACTTCCATAAAACTTTTGAACCCCTGCCCTGATCTGGGTGATTTTTGGATATGTTGCTCACCCAGACCAGATTTGTGGGGGTGTGTTATGTTTTAGGGTGTTCTCTGAACTTTGGGGAAAATGTGTGTTTTTATGCCTGTGGATAATTAGGTTATTGTATTAGCTGCTTTAATTATATCCTAGGCAGAGGGGAGGGCTTGTGTGCTGTATGTGGGAGTGTCGGACATTGTTGTATTGTTTTGATTGGTTTATGTCCCTTGTGTGCCTGTGTACCATCAGGTCAAGGGGGTGTGACTCTGGCCTGAAGAATTGTATAAATTGTGAATGCTGGCTTACATTAAACAGCCCTGCTTGATCCCTTCTTGAAGCCTTGGCTCATGTTTGGGGGATGGGATAACTACACTCTTAGGGATTGCTATAATCACAATTCTCTCCTGAGTATAAGCTCTTGTAAGAGCTTGTTCCTGTTACGTTCTCTGGATTAGGAAGCTGGATCCTGGTCTTGGGTCCAGGATGGGTGGAGAACGGCGAGACCCCAGCGCAGCTGCATCGCTGGAAGTGGGGTCTGCAAGCACTAGGAGCATCGATTGGCGGAGGTACTCGGTCGGAGTGCCAGCGGTCTATCACAATACCAATGGCAGCAACCCAGGTAAAATGTGGTGGAGCTCCTGTACTCCGACCGAGTACCTTCACCCAGTCCGCTTCCTAGCCACTTACCCTAGAACACTTCAGCTCCAGTTGCCGAAGCTTGACTGGGGGTCCTTCAGGGGCATTTCCACCCAACCAGGCTGCAGCTCTCCTTCCAGGCACGTATCGTCCCCTCTGCCTCATACACTACAACCCTGCTTCCAGGCACTTATCGTCCCCTCTGCCTCTTCCGCTGCAGTCTTCCAGGCAGGTATCCACATCCGCCTGCAAGGTCTTTAAAAAGACATTTGCGCCTCTCAGGCCTAGCTCTCTTGCTTTATCCCAGGGCAAACAGCTCAAAAGACTGTCACTGGGATCACTACAAATTCACACAGGACACAAATTCCAAAAAGAACTGACATACAAAACTTTATTTTACTTGGTGCTAGCTCATATGATCATTACATATACATTGCTGTGACAAACATAATAAAATTCAAATAGCAAAATATGTCACAAAATATGCAGGAAATTATAATAGCATAACATATTTATAAAGGGATGGGGAAGACAATAATTAGCACAAAATATCTCTCCTGTTTGCAGAATTTGCAATATGCAAATCCACCTGAATATGCACATTAACTTGCCTTGCTATTAAGGTAGTGCATATTACTGTGCTACCAAAAGAGGGCGCTACACAGGCTCCATAGCAAAATCCACCTAGTTGGTAGCAATCCTCAGCAGTATAGAAGAGCAGGCAAAACATTTAACAGTATACATACACACATTATAAACACCCTTGTGGCAAAAGTAACCTCGCAGCGAAAGTAACCTAGTGTAACGGAACGCCTGGCACCCGACTGGGTAATTTCCGTTGACGGATGCTCCTAGTGCTTCCCGAGGGCTCCACAAACCGCTGCAGCTTGGTTGGGATCTCGCTGTCTCCACCCACTCTGGACCCAAGACCAGGGCCCAGCTTCCAGCAGGTCAACCTCTCCTCAATCCAGAGAGCAGGAACAGAAACAAGCTCTTACCAGAGCTGAGGGATTATACCCTGGGGAGTATAGTGATTATAGCAATCCCCCAAACATGAGCCGAAACTTCATGAAGGTACAAGATGATCTGTTTAATGGTGGCCACAGCTTGGCCTTTTATGCAGGTACTCCAGCAAAGGATACTCCCACAGGGACTTTGTGGAGGACTGAAACACAAGTTACAGTAACCAATCAAATAATAATACAATGTAAAACACTCCCACAGAAACAGTAAAATACCTCCCCTCTATCCTGGAGATAATTGGCTTAAGTGGCTGAAGTAAACTTATATGGCGAAACCGACCTCGCCACGTGTCCTTGGAGGGGGCTGCTTGCCCACCTCTTGCCTTTAGACTATGGCCCCTGTTCTTTTTCCCTGCAGAAAGGCTGGTTTGTGCCTTTCTGCGGACTGTTAAAGCCATGCTACCCCAGATAGCTATGCCATGGAGCCCAGCCGTATACTGAAAGACTGTATGAAAGACTTTGGCTCCATGGCGATTGACCTGTATGTGTGTGGTCTGAGCGTCATCCGGTAATAATGTGCGCTCAGATCTAAGCTATCTGGGGATAGGTAGAATGAGTATGTTCTATGTGATAAATGAGTATGTTCTATGTGATTATGTCTTTTATTGTCCTTTGTCTGCCATGTGGCTAATGGAGTTTTGCCTCTGTCCTTGGAGATAATTGGATTACTTCCCAATTATCTCCAGGATAGAAGACTCTGTGGAACTGGTTTTGGGCAGAAAAGCCATGCTTCATTTGGTCACAAAGGACTTCGATCTATCTTTTGAACCAATGGACCAATTTGGATGATTTTGCCATATGTTTGTATTTGGAGTATGCTGATTCGGAATGTGAATGTGAATGTGAATGTGATGCATATTTTCAAAGTTATGAATATTGTGTAAAAAACTGTATTCCTCTGCCTGTGATAATGAGATTACCCATTGTGTTCAGTAATCATATCACAGGCAGAGGGGAGGATTTTGTGTGGGAGTCTGTGTGTATTGTACGGATTGATTGATTGTTCTGTAAAACCCTGTGGGCAGTACTATGTTTGTGGATTGGGAATAAAAGAGGCTGTATGTGCCAGTACAGCCAGTTCCTGCTTAACCCTCAAAGTGAAGTGTCGTCTCATTCATCCAGTCTTCAAACTGTAAGTGTTACTCTGCGCATTCTTTATCGCTATCGATCATTTTTATGCTAAATGTTAAGATCATATATCTCTGACAATTGGTAAAACTTGTCGTTATCTGTTATTGTTATATATAATTGACTGTGCCTCAGCTGTTGAAACCTTGTAGCATCATGAGTAACCTGAATTATTCTGCTTCTTATTTAAAGGCTTTAAATACTCATGGCCCAATAAGTATTCGCACTGCCCTCAAATTAAAGAAAAATTAAATATTATCTCACTATGGAAGCTCCCAAATTAAAACTATTCTTAGTTTGGCCAGCAACCTTAGCGAGACTAATAATACTCCAAAGAGCAATCATGGCCCGTCTTTTAAGGGTGCACTATTGAATGCCCGCTCAGCAATTAAGAACGCTGAGGCCATCAACATCATAATTAAAGATAACAACCTTGATTTTCTATTTTTAACGGAAACATGGTATTCCCCCTCAGCCCCACCTCGTCTTGATGAATTGGCCCCCCTTGGATATCACATACTTATGTGCAATCGGGCAACAAGAAGAGGCGGGGGGATTGCGATTATTTTTAAAGAACATCTTAAAATCAGGGAAAATGAGATGGAAGTGACATCCTTCACCACATTTGAATATCTCTCCCTCCTATGGCAGCGCACTGAGAGGGAGACGGCAGGGCTAGCTCTCATTTATCACCCGCCTAATACTAGTACCCCTGTCTTTATGGAGGAGATATCTGAACTGCTAACTACTATTAGTCTTAAGTTTGCCTCCTCCATTATTTTGGGAGACTTTAACTTATGGGCTGATTCTCCTACGGACTCTCATGCCCAGAGTTTAATACTCTACGCAAAAACCATAGGGTATAACCAAGCAGTATCCGGCCCTACACATAGAACCGGACATACACTAGATTGGATTTTCCACAATGGGTTGATTTCTTCGACTACTACTCCTCAACCCACGGCCTGGAGTGATCATAATCTGATCAAGTTTGAGGCAGTAGGTGTTGAAATGAAGAAAATCCCCCACATCCCAAAAATAAATAATATCTGCTCTTGGTCTCGAGATATTTCCAAAGTCACCGGACCTCTTCTTAGTACAACTTTTTCCAGCAAAATGGACTCCATTAAATTTCATGCTTCCCACACAGTAGAAGAGAAAATCTTACTGTTTAATTCAGTGATTGTAGAATCAATAGAACTTTTATCCCCCATGAAAAAAACTTGTCTAGTAAGACAAGTAAATAAAAACCCTCCCTGGTTTAATCAGGTGACCAGGGAGATGAAATGGCGATGTCGAGCAGCTGAAAAACGGTGGAGAAAAGATTATAATGCCGACCTCAAATTGGAATATTTAAAATCTTTAAAATTATATAAATCTAGTATTAAAAATACGAAAAAACAATATTTTACAGATAAGATTACAAAAGCGAAGAACTCAGCGGCAGAGCTTTTTCGCACAATAAACCTCCTAGCAAATCCTAACTGTTCGCTTCCCCAAGAAGAAACATCTCAAAAGTTTTGCGAATCCCTCTCTCACTTTTTTAAACAAAAAATTGACCTAATTAGGAGCAACATAGTGGTGGAACCTGATACAGAAACTTTTACACCCTATGATGGCTCGATGTTCTCGAATTTTAAACCCGTTAGTACGCCTGAGATTTTGATCATCCTCAAGTCTCTCAGGGCATCGTCCTCATCGCTTGATCCCTGCACTGCACAGCTGGTGAAGGATGCCGCTGATGTTTTGGCCCCCTATATTGCAGACATTGTTAGTATGTCATTTGCCACCGGAGTTGTTCCTGGCATTCTGAAGCAGGCTGTGGTTATCCCACTGCTGAAGAAACCAACTGTGCCACGCTCCGAGTTGAGCAACAATCGACCTATTTCAACCTTGCCTTTTCTGGCCAAGATCATCGAGAGAGCGGCGGTTTGGCAAATTCAGCCTCACCTAGAGTCTAATCACATTCTGGATGACTTCCAATCGGGATTTCGACCTGGTAGAGGGACAGAGACTGCCCTGGTTAAAGTCCACGACGATCTCCTGTGGGCCTTGGACAGTGGGGAGGAAATTGCCCTGGTACTCCTGGATTTATCGGCGGCCTTTGACACCATCGACCATGATAGATTGATAGAGAGGCTACTCACTGTGGCTGGTGTGGATGGCAGGGCCCTGGCTTGGGTGACCTCATTTCTCCACGACAGGGTTCAAAGGGTAAAATTGGGAACATTTTACTCCTCTAACATCGCCCTGACGTGTGGAGTCCCCCAGGGTTCGGCTTTATCTCCAATCCTGTTTAACATCTATATGAGGCCACTGACCCACATCATCCGCCGCCACATGCTTCCCTATCATATCTATGCCGACGATACCCAGTTGTACTTTCGCCTGGCCAAGAAAAAGGAGGATCAAATCAATCTTTCCTCCTGCCTACAGGATATCCAGTCGTGGATGGGAGCCAATTATCTAAAACTCAATGGCTCCAAAACTGAATGTATCATCTTCAGTAACCAGGAGGTGAATAGTATCTTTCCCTCATGGCCGGACTCGTTTTCTCCATCTCTGAGTCCTGCCGCCAAGGTCAGAGATCTGGGAGTCATCCTCGACTCCAGGTTGACACTGAAGCCCCAGATTAATCAGGTGGTAAGTTCTTGCCACTACCACCTGAAACTTCTGAGGTCTACTTTTAGATTCATTGCCCCCTCCGATCAAATCTCGGTGGTCAACGCCATCATCGGTAGTCGATTGGACTACTGCAATGCTCTGCACCTTGGACTGCCCCAGAACATCATACACAAGCTCCAGTTGATACAGAACGCAGCTGCAAGGCTACTTACTGGTGTGGCCCACAATGACCATATCACTCCATCATTAAGAGCCTTGCACTGGCTGCCCGTTCGTGAACGGGTTCTGTTTAAAACTGGTTGTTTGGTATACAAGGCTATCCATGGCATGGGACCAGACCATCTGAAGGATAAATTTACACGCTATGCGCCCAGTCGATCCTTGAGATCGGCTGATTTGGACTTATTGAAGATTCCAAATTTCAAAAAGAAAAAGTGCGGAGGGAGGACGAGTGATGTTCAGGGAGCGCAACTTTGGAACTCCCTGCCCCTGACATTAAGACTTGAGAATGATCTACTGAAGTTCCGCCGGAGCTTAAAAACAGTCTTATTTGCTCAGGCGTACGGGATTACATGAAAATTTTAACCCTGGTTTTAAATGCACCTGATTTTAATGCTGTTGTTTGCTGGATATTGTTTTATCTGTTTTTATTGCTGGTATGCGCATCGAGACCCTATGGGTAACAAGACTGCGTTTCTTAAGAATTTTTAATAAATAAATAAATAAATAAATTATTGGGGGAGGATTTATTGTATGCTGTTCCAGTTTGACTGCTAGGAGAGTGTAACGGATCGCCTGGCACCCCGACTGGCTACCTCCGTTGAAGGATGTTCCTAGCGCTTCCTGAGGACTCCAAGCACTGCAGCAGACACCACAATCACCGAACCCGGAGAAACATATAAATTATCTCAAGCATATGAATGCTGTATACAGCTGAATAGGAAACACCATGCGAATAGGTTTACACTCCTAGCAGTCAAACTGGAACAGCATACAATAAATCCTCCCCCCAATAATGAGACGACACTTCACTTTAAGGGTTAAGCAGGAACTCAAGATTTATTCACATCACCTCATTTTAAGACATTCTCCAAGGGAGGGATTTACAATAATTATTACAATAGCCAATCCCATAGAGGTTACCTCCCACACATCTCCTCCCCTTAGATTAACACTTAACATAATTATACAGTACACACTTTTCCCCAATTCTTGTATGTACCCCAAATATATATGATACATCTCTATCCCCTAATAGCCCTGATCTGGGTGAGCAACATACTCAAAAATCACCCAGATCGGACCAGGGGTTCAGGAGTTATGAGCAGGCAAAGATTTGACCGACCGCATGGGTAAAGTATCCGAAAATAGTTCCATGCATTTTGGCCCTGCGGTCGGTCACAGAAAAGGGAATAAAAACATACGAATTGCCTGGGTTATGGAGCCTGGTGAGGATTCGAATGAATCCCCCAGTTCGTGGGGTTCTTTCTACCGAACGGCGGGCCGTTCGGTAGTTTCTACACGAAATACTGGAAGTCTGGAGGTCTCAGCAGTGTTTGCCTAGTCGAGTGTACGATTTTAGTTCCAGACACTCGACGGCAAAACACAGCTGTTCGGGAGTTTAAGATGGCCGCCGCCACGTGTTCATTTCCCGAATGGCGGCCACCCAGAGGACAAAGACCACACTGCACTGATTGCCAATTACCCGTTTGCAACATTGTTGCAAACGGTAATTAGAGGCACACTTATCCTGGGTGGTCTGGCTGTTCGGTAGTTTCACTCAATATAATGAATGGAGTGATTCTACCGAACAATCAGTGAATGCTGCATACACATATACAATTTAAAAGACAGTACTACTGCAATATGCTACACAGTCTTAAAGGGACATTATTCCCAAAAGTCCCAATATGTCCACGGATCATTCTAAAATGGCAAGCAGCAGCAATACAAAATACAACATGCCCAAATATAGTCCAAACGTACCAATTTTCCAGGGGCCATAGTCAGCAGGTAGGAGGCAGGCAGCCAGGCCCCTCCACTGCCTAGTGGCAAGGCGGGTTCTGCCACAGAGAGTAAACCTATTCGCATGGTTTGTCCTATTCGGCTGTATACAGCATTCATATGCTTGAGAGAATTTTTTATGTTTCTCCAGTTCGGTGGTTGTGGTGTCTGCTGGAGTGCTTGGAGTCCTCAGGAAGCGCTAGGAGCATCCTTCAATGGAGGTACCCAGGCGGGGTGCCAGGCGATCCGTTACAGTAACGTTACAGTAAAGTAATTGTTATATTATTACTGTGACGGAACGTTACTGTGTTATATTGTTATATTATTACTGTGACGGAACGTTACTGTGTTATATTGTTTTATTATTACTGTGACGGAATGTTACTGTGTTATATTGTTTTATTATTACTGTGACGGAACGTTACTGTGTTATATTGTTTTATTATTACTGTGACGGAACGTTACTGTGTTATATTGTTATATTATTACTGTGACGGAACGTTACTGTGTTATATTGTTATATTATTACTGTGACGGAATGTTACTGTGTTATATTGTTTTATTATTACTGTGACGGAACGTTACTGTGTTATATTGTTTTATTATTACTGTGACGGAACGTTACTGTGTTATATTGTTATATTATTACTGTGACGGAACGTTACTGTGTTATATTGTTATATTATTACTGTGACGGAATGTTACTGTGTTATATTGTTTTATTATTACTGTGACGGAATGTTACTGTGTTATATTGTTTTATTATTACTGTGACAGAATGTTACCGTGTTATGTTATCACTGTGATAGAATGTTACCGTGTTATTTTATGTTATGTTATCACTGTGATAGAATGTTACCGTGTTATGTTATCTCTGTGATAGAATGTTACCGTGTTATGTTATCTCTGTGATAGAATGTTACCGTGTTATGTTATCTCTGTGATAGAATGTTACCGTGTTATTTTATGTTATGTTATCTCTGTGATAGAATGTTACCGTGTTATATTATGTTATGTTATCACTGTGATAGAATGTTACCGTGTTATTTTATGTTATGTTATCTCTGTGATAGAATGTTACCGTGTTATTTTATGTTATGTTATCACTGTGATAGAATGTTACCGTGTTATGTTATGTTATGTTATCACTGTGATAGAATGTTACCGTGTTATTTTATGTTATGTTATCTCTGTGATAGAATGTTACCGTGTTATTTTATGTTATGTTATCACTGTGATAGAATGTTACCGTGTTATGTTATGTTATGTTATCACTGTGATAGAATGTTACCGTGTTATTTTATGTTATGTTATCACTGTGATAGAATGTTACCGTGTTATTTTATGTTATGTTATCACTGTGATAGAATGTTACCGTGTTATTTTATGTTATGTTATCACTGTGATAGAATGTTACCGTGTTATATTATGTTATGTTATCTCTGTGATAGAATGTTACCGTGTTATGTTATGTTATGTTATCACTGTGATAGAATGTTACCGTGTTATTTTATGTTATGTTATCTCTGTGATAGAATGTTACCGTGTTATGTTATCTCTGTGATAGAATGTTACCGTGTTATATTATGTTATGTTATCACTGTGATAGAATGTTACCGTGTTATGTTATGTTATGTTATCACTGTGATAGAATGTTACCGTGTTATTTTATGTTATGTTATCTCTGTGATAGAATGTTACCGTGTTATTTTATGTTATGTTATCACTGTGATAGAATGTTACCGTGTTATGTTATGTTATGTTATCACTGTGATAGAATGTTACCGTGTTATATTATGTTATGTTATCACTGTGATAGAATGTTACCGTGTTATTTTATGTTATGTTATCACTGTGATAGAATGTTACCGTGTTATATTATGTTATGTTATCACTGTGATAGAATGTTACCGTGTTATGTTATCTCTGTGATAGAATGTTACCGTGTTATATTATGTTATGTTATCTCTGTGATAGAATGTTACCGTGTTATGTTATGTTATGTTATCACTGTGATAGAATGTTACCGTGTTATGTTATGTTATGTTATCACTGTGATAGAATGTTACCGTGTTATTTTATGTTATGTTATCTCTGTGATAGAATGTTACCGTGTTATTTTATGTTATGTTATCACTGTGATAGAATGTTACCGTGTTATGTTATGTTATGTTATCACTGTGATAGAATGTTACCGTGTTATTTTATGTTATGTTATCTCTGTGATAGAATGTTACCGTGTTATTTTATGTTATGTTATCACTGTGATAGAATGTTACCGTGTTATGTTATGTTATGTTATCACTGTGATAGAATGTTACCGTGTTATTTTATGTTATGTTATCACTGTGATAGAATGTTACCGTGTTATATTATGTTATGAAATCTCTGTGATAGAATGTTACCGTGTTATTTTATGTTATGTTATCACTGTGATAGAATGTTACCGTGTTATTTTATGTTATGTTATCTCTGTGATAGAATGTTACCGTGTTATGTTATCTCTGTGATAGAATGTTACCGTGTTATATTATGTTATGTTATCACTGTGATAGAATGTTACCGTGTTATGTTATGTTATGTTATCACTGTGATAGAATGTTACCGTGTTATATTATGTTATGTTATCACTGTGATAGAATGTTACCGTGTTATTTTATGTTATGTTATCACTGTGATAGAATGTTACCGTGTTATTTTATGTTATGTTATCACTGTGATAGAATGTTACCGTGTTATTTTATGTTATGTTATCACTGTGATAGAATGTTACCGTGTTATATTATATTATGTTATGTTATCTCTGTGATAGAATGTTACCGTGTTATTTTATGTTATGTTATCACTGTGATAGAATGTTACCGTGTTATTTTATGTTATGTTATCACTGTGATAGAATGTTACCGTGTTATTTTATGTTATGTTATCACTGTGATAGAATGTTACCGTGTTATTTTATGTTATGTTATCACTGTGATAGAATGTTACCGTGTTATATTATGTTATGTTATCTCTGTGATAGAATGTTACCGTGTTATTTTATGTTATGTTATCACTGTGATAGAATGTTACCGTGTTATGTTATCACTGTGATAGAATGTTACCGTGTTATTTTATGTTATGTTATCTCTGTGATAGAATGTTACCGTGTTATTTTATGTTATGTTATCACTGTGATAGAATGTTACCGTGTTATTTTATGTTATGTTATCACTGTGATAGAATGTTACCGTGTTATTTTATGTTATGTTATCACTGTGATAGAATGTTACCGTGTTATTTTATGTTATGTTATCACTGTGATAGAATGTTACCGTGTTATTTTATGTTATGTTATCACTGTGATAGAATGTTACCGTGTTATTTTATGTTATGTTATCACTGTGATAGAATGTTACCGTGTTATATTATGTTATGTTATCACTGTGATAGAATGTTACCGTGTTATGTTATCTCTGTGATAGAATGTTACCGTGTTATTTTATGTTATGTTATCACTGTGATAGAATGTTACCGTGTTATTTTATGTTATGTTATCACTGTGATAGAATGTTACCGTGTTATTTTATGTTATGTTATCACTGTGATAGAATGTTACCGTGTTATTTTATGTTATGTTATCTCTGTGATAGAATGTTACCGTGTTATGTTATCTCTGTGATAGAATGTTACCGTGTTATGTTATCTCTGTGATAGAATGTTACCGTGTTATTTTATGTTATGTTATCTCTGTGATAGAATGTTACCGTGTTATTTTATGTTATGTTATCACTGTGATAGAATGTTACCGTGTTATATTATGTTATGTTATCACTGTGATAGAATGTTACCGTGTTATATTATGTTATGTTATCTCTGTGATAGAATGTTACCGTGTTATGTTATCTCTGTGATAGAATGTTACCGTGTTATTTTATGTTATGTTATCTCTGTGATAGAATGTTACCGTGTTATATTATGTTATGTTATCTCTGTGATAGAATGTTACCGTGTTATTTTATGTTATGTTATCACTGTGATAGAATGTTACCGTGTTATATTATGTTATGTTATCACTGTGATAGAATGTTACCGTGTTATATTATGTTATGTTATCTCTGTGATAGAATGTTACCGTGTTATTTTATGTTATGTTATCTCTGTGATAGAATGTTACCGTGTTATGTTATCTCTGTGATAGAATGTTACCGTGTTATATTGTTTTATTATTACTGTGACGGAACGTTACTGTGTTATATTGTTTTATTATTACTGTGACAGAATGTTACCGTGTTATTTTATGTTATGTTATCTCTGTGATAGAATGTTACCGTGTTATATTGTTTTATTATTACTGTGACAGAATGTTACCGTGTTATATTATGTTATGTTATCACTGTGATAGAATGTTACCGTGTTATTTTATGTTATGTTATCACTGTGATAGAATGTTACCGTGTTATTTTATGTTATGTTATCACTGTGATAGAATGTTACCGTGTTATTTTATGTTATGTTATCTCTGTGACAGAATGTTACCGTGTTATATTATGTTATGTTATCACTGTGATAGAATGTTACCGTGTTATGTTATCTCTGTGATAGAATGTTACCGTGTTATTTTATGTTATGTTATCACTGTGATAGAATGTTACCGTGTTATTTTATGTTATGTTATCTCTGTGACAGAATGTTACCGTGTTATATTATGTTATGTTATCTCTGTGATAGAATGTTACCGTGTTATGTTATCTCTGTGATAGAATGTTACCGTGTTATTTTATGTTATGTTATCTCTGTGATAGAATGTTACCGTGTTATATTATGTTATGTTATCTCTGTGATAGAATGTTACCGTGTTATTTTATGTTATGTTATCACTGTGATAGAATGTTACCGTGTTATATTATGTTATGTTATCACTGTGATAGAATGTTACCGTGTTATATTATGTTATGTTATCTCTGTGATAGAATGTTACCGTGTTATTTTATGTTATGTTATCTCTGTGATAGAATGTTACCGTGTTATGTTATCTCTGTGATAGAATGTTACCGTGTTATATTGTTTTATTATTACTGTGACAGAATGTTACCGTGTTATTTTATGTTATGTTATCTCTGTGATAGAATGTTACCGTGTTATATTGTTTTATTATTACTGTGACAGAATGTTACCGTGTTATATTATGTTATGTTATCACTGTGATAGAATGTTACCGTGTTATTTTATGTTATGTTATCACTGTGATAGAATGTTACCGTGTTATGTTATGTTATGTTATCACTGTGATAGAATGTTACCGTGTTATGTTATGTTATGTTATCACTGTGATAGAATGTTACCGTGTTATGTTATGTTATGTTATCACTGTGATAGAATGTTACCGTGTTATGTTATGTTATGTTATCACTGTGATAGAATGTTACCGTGTTATGTTATCACTGTGATAGAATGTTACCGTGTTATGTTATGTTATGTTATCTCTGTGATAGAATGTTACCGTGTTATGTTATGTTATGTTATCACTGTGATAGAATGTTACCGTGTTATGTTATGTTATGTTATCACTGTGATAGAATGTTACCGTGTTATATTATGTTATGTTATCTCTGTGATAGAATGTTACCGTGTTATATTATGTTATGTTATCTCTGTGATAGAATGTTACCGTGTTATGTTATGTTATGTTATCTCTGTGATAGAATGTTACCGTGTTATGTTATGTTATGTTATCACTGTGATAGAATGTTACCGTGTTATGTTATGTTATGTTATCACTGTGATAGAATGTTACCGTGTTATATTATGTTATGTTATCTCTGTGATAGAATGTTACCGTGTTATATTATGTTATGTTATCTCTGTGATAGAATGTTACCGTGTTATGTTATGTTATGTTATCACTGTGATAGAATGTTACCGTGTTATGTTATCACTGTGATAGAATGTTACCGTGTTATGTTATGTTATGTTATCTCTGTGATAGAATGTTACCGTGTTATGTTATGTTATGTTATCACTGTGATAGAATGTTACCGTGTTATGTTATGTTATGTTATCACTGTGATAGAATGTTACCGTGTTATATTATGTTATGTTATCTCTGTGATAGAATGTTACCGTGTTATTTTATGTTATGTTATCACTGTGATAGAATGTTACCGTGTTATTTTATGTTATGTTATCACTGTGATAGAATGTTACCGTGTTATTTTATGTTATGTTATCTCTGTGATAGAATGTTACCGTGTTATGTTATCTCTGTGATAGAATGTTACCGTGTTATTTTATGTTATGTTATCTCTGTGATAGAATGTTACCGTGTTATGTTATGTTATGTTATCACTGTGATAGAATGTTACCGTGTTATGTTATGTTATGTTATCACTGTGATAGAATGTTACCGTGTTATTTTATGTTATGTTATCTCTGTGATAGAATGTTACCGTGTTATGTTATCTCTGTGATAGAATGTTACCGTGTTATTTTATGTTATGTTATCACTGTGATAGAATGTTACCGTGTTATGTTATGTTATGTTATCACTGTGATAGAATGTTACCGTGTTATATTATGTTATGTTATCACTGTGATAGAATGTTACCGTGTTATTTTATGTTATGTTATCACTGTGATAGAATGTTACCGTGTTATGTTATGTTATGTTATCACTGTGATAGAATGTTACCGTGTTATGTTATGTTATGTTATCACTGTGATAGAATGTTACCGTGTTATTTTATGTTATGTTATCACTGTGATAGAATGTTACCGTGTTATTTTATGTTATGTTATCACTGTGATAGAATGTTACCGTGTTATTTTATGTTATGTTATCACTGTGATAGAATGTTACCGTGTTATTTTATGTTATGTTATCTCTGTGATAGAATGTTACCGTGTTATGTTATCTCTGTGATAGAATGTTACCGTGTTATTTTATGTTATGTTATCTCTGTGATAGAATGTTACCGTGTTATTTTATGTTATGTTATCTCTGTGATAGAATGTTACCGTGTTATTTTATGTTATGTTATCACTGTGATAGAATGTTACCGTGTTATTTTATGTTATGTTATCACTGTGATAGAATGTTACCGTGTTATATTATGTTATGTTATCACTGTGATAGAATGTTACCGTGTTATTTTATGTTATGTTATCTCTGTGATAGAATGTTACCGTGTTATGTTATCTCTGTGATAGAATGTTACCGTGTTATTTTATGTTATGTTATCACTGTGATAGAATGTTACCGTGTTATTTTATGTTATGTTATCACTGTGATAGAATGTTACCGTGTTATTTTATGTTATGTTATCACTGTGATAGAATGTTACCGTGTTATTTTATGTTATGTTATCTCTGTGATAGAATGTTACCGTGTTATGTTATCTCTGTGATAGAATGTTACCGTGTTATGTTATCTCTGTGATAGAATGTTACCGTGTTATTTTATGTTATGTTATCACTGTGATAGAATGTTACCGTGTTATGTTATCACTGTGATAGAATGTTACCGTGTTATTTTATGTTATGTTATCACTGTGATAGAATGTTACCGTGTTATATTATGTTATGTTATCACTGTGATAGAATGTTACCGTGTTATATTATGTTATGTTATCACTGTGATAGAATGTTACCGTGTTATTTTATCACTGTGATAGAATGTTACCGTGTTATGTTATCTCTGTGATAGAATGTTACCGTGTTATTTTATGTTATGTTATCACTGTGATAGAATGTTACCGTGCTATGTTATCACTGTGATAGAATGTTACCGTGTTATTTTATGTTATGTTATCTCTGTGATAGAATGTTACTGTGTTATATTATGTTATCTCTGTGATAGAATGTTACCGTGTTATTTTATGTTATGTTATCACTGTGATAGAATGTTACCGTGTTATATTATGTTATGTTATCACTGTGATAGAATGTTACCGTGTTATATTATGTTATGTTATCACTGTGATAGAATGTTACCGTGTTATTTTATCACTGTGATAGAATGTTACCGTGTTATTTTATGTTATGTTATCACTGTGATAGAATGTTACCGTGTTATGTTATGTTATGTTATCACTGTGATAGAATGTTACTTTGTTATTTTATGTTATGTTATCACTGTGATAGAATGTTACCGTGTTATGTTATCACTGTGATAGAATGTTACCGTGTTATTTTATGTTATGTTATCACTGTGATAGAATGTTACCGTGTTATTTTATGTTATGTTATCTCTGTGATAGAATGTTACCGTGTTATTTTATGTTATGTTATCACTGTGATAGAATGTTACCGTGTTATTTTATGTTATGTTATCACTGTGATAGAATGTTACCGTGTTATATTATGTTATGTTATCACTGTGATAGAATGTTACCGTGTTATTTTATGTTATGTTATCTCTGTGATAGAATGTTACCGTGTTATGTTATCTCTGTGATAGAATGTTACCGTGTTATTTTATGTTATGTTATCACTGTGATAGAATGTTACCGTGTTATTTTATGTTATGTTATCACTGTGATAGAATGTTACCGTGTTATTTTATGTTATGTTATCACTGTGATAGAATGTTACCGTGTTATTTTATGTTATGTTATCTCTGTGATAGAATGTTACCGTGTTATGTTATCTCTGTGATAGAATGTTACCGTGTTATGTTATCTCTGTGATAGAATGTTACCGTGTTATTTTATGTTATGTTATCTCTGTGATAGAATGTTACCGTGTTATTTTATGTTATGTTATCACTGTGATAGAATGTTACCGTGTTATATTATGTTATGTTATCACTGTGATAGAATGTTACCGTGTTATATTATGTTATGTTATCTCTGTGATAGAATGTTACCGTGTTATGTTATCTCTGTGATAGAATGTTACCGTGTTATTTTATGTTATGTTATCTCTGTGATAGAATGTTACCGTGTTATATTATGTTATGTTATCTCTGTGATAGAATGTTACCGTGTTATTTTATGTTATGTTATCACTGTGATAGAATGTTACCGTGTTATATTATGTTATGTTATCACTGTGATAGAATGTTACCGTGTTATATTATGTTATGTTATCTCTGTGATAGAATGTTACCGTGTTATTTTATGTTATGTTATCTCTGTGATAGAATGTTACCGTGTTATGTTATCTCTGTGATAGAATGTTACCGTGTTATATTGTTTTATTATTACTGTGACGGAACGTTACTGTGTTATATTGTTTTATTATTACTGTGACAGAATGTTACCGTGTTATTTTATGTTATGTTATCTCTGTGATAGAATGTTACCGTGTTATATTGTTTTATTATTACTGTGACAGAATGTTACCGTGTTATATTATGTTATGTTATCACTGTGATAGAATGTTACCGTGTTATTTTATGTTATGTTATCACTGTGATAGAATGTTACCGTGTTATTTTATGTTATGTTATCACTGTGATAGAATGTTACCGTGTTATTTTATGTTATGTTATCTCTGTGACAGAATGTTACCGTGTTATATTATGTTATGTTATCACTGTGATAGAATGTTACCGTGTTATGTTATCTCTGTGATAGAATGTTACCGTGTTATTTTATGTTATGTTATCACTGTGATAGAATGTTACCGTGTTATTTTATGTTATGTTATCTCTGTGACAGAATGTTACCGTGTTATATTATGTTATGTTATCTCTGTGATAGAATGTTACCGTGTTATGTTATCTCTGTGATAGAATGTTACCGTGTTATTTTATGTTATGTTATCTCTGTGATAGAATGTTACCGTGTTATATTATGTTATGTTATCTCTGTGATAGAATGTTACCGTGTTATTTTATGTTATGTTATCACTGTGATAGAATGTTACCGTGTTATATTATGTTATGTTATCACTGTGATAGAATGTTACCGTGTTATATTATGTTATGTTATCTCTGTGATAGAATGTTACCGTGTTATTTTATGTTATGTTATCTCTGTGATAGAATGTTACCGTGTTATGTTATCTCTGTGATAGAATGTTACCGTGTTATATTGTTTTATTATTACTGTGACAGAATGTTACCGTGTTATTTTATGTTATGTTATCTCTGTGATAGAATGTTACCGTGTTATATTGTTTTATTATTACTGTGACAGAATGTTACCGTGTTATATTATGTTATGTTATCACTGTGATAGAATGTTACCGTGTTATTTTATGTTATGTTATCACTGTGATAGAATGTTACCGTGTTATGTTATGTTATGTTATCACTGTGATAGAATGTTACCGTGTTATGTTATGTTATGTTATCACTGTGATAGAATGTTACCGTGTTATGTTATGTTATGTTATCACTGTGATAGAATGTTACCGTGTTATGTTATGTTATGTTATCACTGTGATAGAATGTTACCGTGTTATGTTATCACTGTGATAGAATGTTACCGTGTTATGTTATGTTATGTTATCTCTGTGATAGAATGTTACCGTGTTATGTTATGTTATGTTATCACTGTGATAGAATGTTACCGTGTTATGTTATGTTATGTTATCACTGTGATAGAATGTTACCGTGTTATATTATGTTATGTTATCTCTGTGATAGAATGTTACCGTGTTATATTATGTTATGTTATCTCTGTGATAGAATGTTACCGTGTTATGTTATGTTATGTTATCTCTGTGATAGAATGTTACCGTGTTATGTTATGTTATGTTATCACTGTGATAGAATGTTACCGTGTTATGTTATGTTATGTTATCACTGTGATAGAATGTTACCGTGTTATATTATGTTATGTTATCTCTGTGATAGAATGTTACCGTGTTATATTATGTTATGTTATCTCTGTGATAGAATGTTACCGTGTTATGTTATGTTATGTTATCACTGTGATAGAATGTTACCGTGTTATGTTATCACTGTGATAGAATGTTACCGTGTTATGTTATGTTATGTTATCTCTGTGATAGAATGTTACCGTGTTATGTTATGTTATGTTATCACTGTGATAGAATGTTACCGTGTTATGTTATGTTATGTTATCACTGTGATAGAATGTTACCGTGTTATATTATGTTATGTTATCTCTGTGATAGAATGTTACCGTGTTATTTTATGTTATGTTATCACTGTGATAGAATGTTACCGTGTTATGTTATGTTATGTTATCACTGTGATAGAATGTTACCGTGTTATATTATGTTATGTTATCACTGTGATAGAATGTTACCGTGTTATTTTATGTTATGTTATCACTGTGATAGAATGTTACCGTGTTATGTTATGTTATGTTATCACTGTGATAGAATGTTACCGTGTTATGTTATGTTATGTTATCACTGTGATAGAATGTTACCGTGTTATTTTATGTTATGTTATCACTGTGATAGAATGTTACCGTGTTATTTTATGTTATGTTATCACTGTGATAGAATGTTACCGTGTTATTTTATGTTATGTTATCACTGTGATAGAATGTTACCGTGTTATTTTATGTTATGTTATCTCTGTGATAGAATGTTACCGTGTTATGTTATCTCTGTGATAGAATGTTACCGTGTTATTTTATGTTATGTTATCTCTGTGATAGAATGTTACCGTGTTATTTTATGTTATGTTATCTCTGTGATAGAATGTTACCGTGTTATTTTATGTTATGTTATCACTGTGATAGAATGTTACCGTGTTATTTTATGTTATGTTATCACTGTGATAGAATGTTACCGTGTTATATTATGTTATGTTATCACTGTGATAGAATGTTACCGTGTTATTTTATGTTATGTTATCTCTGTGATAGAATGTTACCGTGTTATGTTATCTCTGTGATAGAATGTTACCGTGTTATTTTATGTTATGTTATCACTGTGATAGAATGTTACCGTGTTATTTTATGTTATGTTATCACTGTGATAGAATGTTACCGTGTTATTTTATGTTATGTTATCACTGTGATAGAATGTTACCGTGTTATTTTATGTTATGTTATCTCTGTGATAGAATGTTACCGTGTTATGTTATCTCTGTGATAGAATGTTACCGTGTTATGTTATCTCTGTGATAGAATGTTACCGTGTTATTTTATGTTATGTTATCACTGTGATAGAATGTTACCGTGTTATGTTATCACTGTGATAGAATGTTACCGTGTTATTTTATGTTATGTTATCACTGTGATAGAATGTTACCGTGTTATATTATGTTATGTTATCACTGTGATAGAATGTTACCGTGTTATATTATGTTATGTTATCACTGTGATAGAATGTTACCGTGTTATTTTATCACTGTGATAGAATGTTACCGTGTTATGTTATCTCTGTGATAGAATGTTACCGTGTTATTTTATGTTATGTTATCACTGTGATAGAATGTTACCGTGCTATGTTATCACTGTGATAGAATGTTACCGTGTTATTTTATGTTATGTTATCTCTGTGATAGAATGTTACTGTGTTATATTATGTTATCTCTGTGATAGAATGTTACCGTGTTATTTTATGTTATGTTATCACTGTGATAGAATGTTACCGTGTTATATTATGTTATGTTATCACTGTGATAGAATGTTACCGTGTTATATTATGTTATGTTATCACTGTGATAGAATGTTACCGTGTTATTTTATCACTGTGATAGAATGTTACCGTGTTATTTTATGTTATGTTATCACTGTGATAGAATGTTACCGTGTTATGTTATGTTATGTTATCACTGTGATAGAATGTTACTTTGTTATTTTATGTTATGTTATCACTGTGATAGAATGTTACCGTGTTATGTTATCACTGTGATAGAATGTTACCGTGTTATTTTATGTTATGTTATCACTGTGATAGAATGTTACCGTGTTATTTTATGTTATGTTATCTCTGTGATAGAATGTTACCGTGTTATTTTATGTTATGTTATCACTGTGATAGAATGTTACCGTGTTATTTTATGTTATGTTATCACTGTGATAGAATGTTACCGTGTTATATTATGTTATGTTATCACTGTGATAGAATGTTACCGTGTTATTTTATGTTATGTTATCTCTGTGATAGAATGTTACCGTGTTATGTTATCTCTGTGATAGAATGTTACCGTGTTATTTTATGTTATGTTATCACTGTGATAGAATGTTACCGTGTTATTTTATGTTATGTTATCACTGTGATAGAATGTTACCGTGTTATTTTATGTTATGTTATCACTGTGATAGAATGTTACCGTGTTATTTTATGTTATGTTATCTCTGTGATAGAATGTTACCGTGTTATGTTATCTCTGTGATAGAATGTTACCGTGTTATGTTATCTCTGTGATAGAATGTTACCGTGTTATTTTATGTTATGTTATCTCTGTGATAGAATGTTACCGTGTTATTTTATGTTATGTTATCACTGTGATAGAATGTTACCGTGTTATATTATGTTATGTTATCACTGTGATAGAATGTTACCGTGTTATATTATGTTATGTTATCTCTGTGATAGAATGTTACCGTGTTATGTTATCTCTGTGATAGAATGTTACCGTGTTATTTTATGTTATGTTATCTCTGTGATAGAATGTTACCGTGTTATATTATGTTATGTTATCTCTGTGATAGAATGTTACCGTGTTATTTTATGTTATGTTATCACTGTGATAGAATGTTACCGTGTTATATTATGTTATGTTATCACTGTGATAGAATGTTACCGTGTTATATTATGTTATGTTATCTCTGTGATAGAATGTTACCGTGTTATTTTATGTTATGTTATCTCTGTGATAGAATGTTACCGTGTTATGTTATCTCTGTGATAGAATGTTACCGTGTTATATTGTTTTATTATTACTGTGACGGAACGTTACTGTGTTATATTGTTTTATTATTACTGTGACAGAATGTTACCGTGTTATTTTATGTTATGTTATCTCTGTGATAGAATGTTACCGTGTTATATTGTTTTATTATTACTGTGACAGAATGTTACCGTGTTATATTATGTTATGTTATCACTGTGATAGAATGTTACCGTGTTATTTTATGTTATGTTATCACTGTGATAGAATGTTACCGTGTTATTTTATGTTATGTTATCACTGTGATAGAATGTTACCGTGTTATTTTATGTTATGTTATCTCTGTGACAGAATGTTACCGTGTTATATTATGTTATGTTATCACTGTGATAGAATGTTACCGTGTTATGTTATCTCTGTGATAGAATGTTACCGTGTTATTTTATGTTATGTTATCACTGTGATAGAATGTTACCGTGTTATTTTATGTTATGTTATCTCTGTGACAGAATGTTACCGTGTTATATTATGTTATGTTATCTCTGTGATAGAATGTTACCGTGTTATGTTATCTCTGTGATAGAATGTTACCGTGTTATTTTATGTTATGTTATCTCTGTGATAGAATGTTACCGTGTTATATTATGTTATGTTATCTCTGTGATAGAATGTTACCGTGTTATTTTATGTTATGTTATCACTGTGATAGAATGTTACCGTGTTATATTATGTTATGTTATCACTGTGATAGAATGTTACCGTGTTATATTATGTTATGTTATCTCTGTGATAGAGGTTACCGTGTTATTTTATGTTATGTTATCTCTGTGATAGAATGTTACCGTGTTATGTTATCTCTGTGATAGAATGTTACCGTGTTATATTGTTTTATTATTACTGTGACAGAATGTTACCGTGTTATTTTATGTTATGTTATCTCTGTGATAGAATGTTACCGTGTTATATTGTTTTATTATTACTGTGACAGAATGTTACCGTGTTATATTATGTTATGTTATCACTGTGATAGAATGTTACCGTGTTATTTTATGTTATGTTATCACTGTGATAGAATGTTACCGTGTTATGTTATGTTATGTTATCACTGTGATAGAATGTTACCGTGTTATGTTATGTTATGTTATCACTGTGATAGAATGTTACCGTGTTATGTTATGTTATGTTATCACTGTGATAGAATGTTACCGTGTTATGTTATGTTATGTTATCACTGTGATAGAATGTTACCGTGTTATGTTATCACTGTGATAGAATGTTACCGTGTTATGTTATGTTATGTTATCTCTGTGATAGAATGTTACCGTGTTATGTTATGTTATGTTATCACTGTGATAGAATGTTACCGTGTTATGTTATGTTATGTTATCACTGTGATAGAATGTTACCGTGTTATATTATGTTATGTTATCTCTGTGATAGAATGTTACCGTGTTATATTATGTTATGTTATCTCTGTGATAGAATGTTACCGTGTTATGTTATGTTATGTTATCTCTGTGATAGAATGTTACCGTGTTATGTTATGTTATGTTATCACTGTGATAGAATGTTACCGTGTTATGTTATGTTATGTTATCACTGTGATAGAATGTTACCGTGTTATATTATGTTATGTTATCTCTGTGATAGAATGTTACCGTGTTATATTATGTTATGTTATCTCTGTGATAGAATGTTACCGTGTTATGTTATGTTATGTTATCACTGTGATAGAATGTTACCGTGTTATGTTATCACTGTGATAGAATGTTACCGTGTTATGTTATGTTATGTTATCTCTGTGATAGAATGTTACCGTGTTATGTTATGTTATGTTATCACTGTGATAGAATGTTACCGTGTTATGTTATGTTATGTTATCACTGTGATAGAATGTTACCGTGTTATATTATGTTATGTTATCTCTGTGATAGAATGTTACCGTGTTATTTTATGTTATGTTATCACTGTGATAGAATGTTACCGTGTTATTTTATGTTATGTTATCACTGTGATAGAATGTTACCGTGTTATTTTATGTTATGTTATCTCTGTGATAGAATGTTACCGTGTTATGTTATCTCTGTGATAGAATGTTACCGTGTTATTTTATGTTATGTTATCTCTGTGATAGAATGTTACCGTGTTATGTTATGTTATGTTATCACTGTGATAGAATGTTACCGTGTTATGTTATGTTATGTTATCACTGTGATAGAATGTTACCGTGTTATTTTATGTTATGTTATCTCTGTGATAGAATGTTACCGTGTTATGTTATCTCTGTGATAGAATGTTACCGTGTTATTTTATGTTATGTTATCACTGTGATAGAATGTTACCGTGTTATGTTATGTTATGTTATCACTGTGATAGAATGTTACCGTGTTATATTATGTTATGTTATCACTGTGATAGAATGTTACCGTGTTATTTTATGTTATGTTATCACTGTGATAGAATGTTACCGTGTTATGTTATGTTATGTTATCACTGTGATAGAATGTTACCGTGTTATGTTATGTTATGTTATCACTGTGATAGAATGTTACCGTGTTATTTTATGTTATGTTATCACTGTGATAGAATGTTACCGTGTTATTTTATGTTATGTTATCACTGTGATAGAATGTTACCGTGTTATTTTATGTTATGTTATCACTGTGATAGAATGTTACCGTGTTATTTTATGTTATGTTATCTCTGTGATAGAATGTTACCGTGTTATGTTATCTCTGTGATAGAATGTTACCGTGTTATTTTATGTTATGTTATCTCTGTGATAGAATGTTACCGTGTTATTTTATGTTATGTTATCTCTGTGATAGAATGTTACCGTGTTATTTTATGTTATGTTATCACTGTGATAGAATGTTACCGTGTTATTTTATGTTATGTTATCACTGTGATAGAATGTTACCGTGTTATATTATGTTATGTTATCACTGTGATAGAATGTTACCGTGTTATTTTATGTTATGTTATCTCTGTGATAGAATGTTACCGTGTTATGTTATCTCTGTGATAGAATGTTACCGTGTTATTTTATGTTATGTTATCACTGTGATAGAATGTTACCGTGTTATTTTATGTTATGTTATCACTGTGATAGAATGTTACCGTGTTATTTTATGTTATGTTATCACTGTGATAGAATGTTACCGTGTTATTTTATGTTATGTTATCTCTGTGATAGAATGTTACCGTGTTATGTTATCTCTGTGATAGAATGTTACCGTGTTATGTTATCTCTGTGATAGAATGTTACCGTGTTATTTTATGTTATGTTATCACTGTGATAGAATGTTACCGTGTTATGTTATCACTGTGATAGAATGTTACCGTGTTATTTTATGTTATGTTATCACTGTGATAGAATGTTACCGTGTTATATTATGTTATGTTATCACTGTGATAGAATGTTACCGTGTTATATTATGTTATGTTATCACTGTGATAGAATGTTACCGTGTTATTTTATCACTGTGATAGAATGTTACCGTGTTATGTTATCTCTGTGATAGAATGTTACCGTGTTATTTTATGTTATGTTATCACTGTGATAGAATGTTACCGTGCTATGTTATCACTGTGATAGAATGTTACCGTGTTATTTTATGTTATGTTATCTCTGTGATAGAATGTTACTGTGTTATATTATGTTATCTCTGTGATAGAATGTTACCGTGTTATTTTATGTTATGTTATCACTGTGATAGAATGTTACCGTGTTATATTATGTTATGTTATCACTGTGATAGAATGTTACCGTGTTATATTATGTTATGTTATCACTGTGATAGAATGTTACCGTGTTATTTTATCACTGTGATAGAATGTTACCGTGTTATTTTATGTTATGTTATCACTGTGATAGAATGTTACCGTGTTATGTTATGTTATGTTATCACTGTGATAGAATGTTACTTTGTTATTTTATGTTATGTTATCACTGTGATAGAATGTTACCGTGTTATGTTATCACTGTGATAGAATGTTACCGTGTTATTTTATGTTATGTTATCACTGTGATAGAATGTTACCGTGTTATTTTATGTTATGTTATCTCTGTGATAGAATGTTACCGTGTTATTTTATGTTATGTTATCACTGTGATAGAATGTTACCGTGTTATTTTATGTTATGTTATCACTGTGATAGAATGTTACCGTGTTATATTATGTTATGTTATCACTGTGATAGAATGTTACCGTGTTATTTTATGTTATGTTATCTCTGTGATAGAATGTTACCGTGTTATGTTATCTCTGTGATAGAATGTTACCGTGTTATTTTATGTTATGTTATCACTGTGATAGAATGTTACCGTGTTATTTTATGTTATGTTATCACTGTGATAGAATGTTACCGTGTTATTTTATGTTATGTTATCACTGTGATAGAATGTTACCGTGTTATTTTATGTTATGTTATCTCTGTGATAGAATGTTACCGTGTTATGTTATCTCTGTGATAGAATGTTACCGTGTTATGTTATCTCTGTGATAGAATGTTACCGTGTTATTTTATGTTATGTTATCTCTGTGATAGAATGTTACCGTGTTATTTTATGTTATGTTATCACTGTGATAGAATGTTACCGTGTTATATTATGTTATGTTATCACTGTGATAGAATGTTACCGTGTTATATTATGTTATGTTATCTCTGTGATAGAATGTTACCGTGTTATGTTATCTCTGTGATAGAATGTTACCGTGTTATTTTATGTTATGTTATCTCTGTGATAGAATGTTACCGTGTTATATTATGTTATGTTATCTCTGTGATAGAATGTTACCGTGTTATTTTATGTTATGTTATCACTGTGATAGAATGTTACCGTGTTATATTATGTTATGTTATCACTGTGATAGAATGTTACCGTGTTATATTATGTTATGTTATCTCTGTGATAGAATGTTACCGTGTTATTTTATGTTATGTTATCTCTGTGATAGAATGTTACCGTGTTATGTTATCTCTGTGATAGAATGTTACCGTGTTATATTGTTTTATTATTACTGTGACGGAACGTTACTGTGTTATATTGTTTTATTATTACTGTGACAGAATGTTACCGTGTTATTTTATGTTATGTTATCTCTGTGATAGAATGTTACCGTGTTATATTGTTTTATTATTACTGTGACAGAATGTTACCGTGTTATATTATGTTATGTTATCACTGTGATAGAATGTTACCGTGTTATTTTATGTTATGTTATCACTGTGATAGAATGTTACCGTGTTATTTTATGTTATGTTATCACTGTGATAGAATGTTACCGTGTTATTTTATGTTATGTTATCTCTGTGACAGAATGTTACCGTGTTATATTATGTTATGTTATCACTGTGATAGAATGTTACCGTGTTATGTTATCTCTGTGATAGAATGTTACCGTGTTATTTTATGTTATGTTATCACTGTGATAGAATGTTACCGTGTTATTTTATGTTATGTTATCTCTGTGACAGAATGTTACCGTGTTATATTATGTTATGTTATCTCTGTGATAGAATGTTACCGTGTTATGTTATCTCTGTGATAGAATGTTACCGTGTTATTTTATGTTATGTTATCTCTGTGATAGAATGTTACCGTGTTATATTATGTTATGTTATCTCTGTGATAGAATGTTACCGTGTTATTTTATGTTATGTTATCACTGTGATAGAATGTTACCGTGTTATATTATGTTATGTTATCACTGTGATAGAATGTTACCGTGTTATATTATGTTATGTTATCTCTGTGATAGAATGTTACCGTGTTATTTTATGTTATGTTATCTCTGTGATAGAATGTTACCGTGTTATGTTATCTCTGTGATAGAATGTTACCGTGTTATATTGTTTTATTATTACTGTGACAGAATGTTACCGTGTTATTTTATGTTATGTTATCTCTGTGATAGAATGTTACCGTGTTATATTGTTTTATTATTACTGTGACAGAATGTTACCGTGTTATATTATGTTATGTTATCACTGTGATAGAATGTTACCGTGTTATTTTATGTTATGTTATCACTGTGATAGAATGTTACCGTGTTATGTTATGTTATGTTATCACTGTGATAGAATGTTACCGTGTTATGTTATGTTATGTTATCACTGTGATAGAATGTTACCGTGTTATGTTATGTTATGTTATCACTGTGATAGAATGTTACCGTGTTATGTTATGTTATGTTATCACTGTGATAGAATGTTACCGTGTTATGTTATCACTGTGATAGAATGTTACCGTGTTATGTTATGTTATGTTATTTCTGTGATAGAATGTTACCGTGTTATGTTATGTTATGTTATCACTGTGATAGAATGTTACCGTGTTATGTTATGTTATGTTATCACTGTGATAGAATGTTACCGTGTTATATTATGTTATGTTATCTCTGTGATAGAATGTTACCGTGTTATATTATGTTATGTTATCTCTGTGATAGAATGTTACCGTGTTATGTTATGTTATGTTATCTCTGTGATAGAATGTTACCGTGTTATGTTATGTTATGTTATCACTGTGATAGAATGTTACCGTGTTATGTTATGTTATGTTATCACTGTGATAGAATGTTACCGTGTTATATTATGTTATGTTATCTCTGTGATAGAATGTTACCGTGTTATATTATGTTATGTTATCTCTGTGATAGAATGTTACCGTGTTATGTTATGTTATGTTATCACTGTGATAGAATGTTACCGTGTTATGTTATCACTGTGATAGAATGTTACCGTGTTATGTTATGTTATGTTATCTCTGTGATAGAATGTTACCGTGTTATGTTATGTTATGTTATCACTGTGATAGAATGTTACCGTGTTATGTTATGTTATGTTATCACTGTGATAGAATGTTACCGTGTTATATTATGTTATGTTATCTCTGTGATAGAATGTTACCGTGTTATTTTATGTTATGTTATCACTGTGATAGAATGTTACCGTGTTATGTTATGTTATGTTATCACTGTGATAGAATGTTACCGTGTTATATTATGTTATGTTATCACTGTGATAGAATGTTACCGTGTTATTTTATGTTATGTTATCACTGTGATAGAATGTTACCGTGTTATGTTATGTTATGTTATCACTGTGATAGAATGTTACCGTGTTATGTTATGTTATGTTATCACTGTGATAGAATGTTACCGTGTTATTTTATGTTATGTTATCACTGTGATAGAATGTTACCGTGTTATTTTATGTTATGTTATCACTGTGATAGAATGTTACCGTGTTATTTTATGTTATGTTATCACTGTGATAGAATGTTACCGTGTTATTTTATGTTATGTTATCTCTGTGATAGAATGTTACCGTGTTATGTTATCTCTGTGATAGAATGTTACCGTGTTATTTTATGTTATGTTATCTCTGTGATAGAATGTTACCGTGTTATTTTATGTTATGTTATCTCTGTGATAGAATGTTACCGTGTTATTTTATGTTATGTTATCACTGTGATAGAATGTTACCGTGTTATTTTATGTTATGTTATCACTGTGATAGAATGTTACCGTGTTATATTATGTTATGTTATCACTGTGATAGAATGTTACCGTGTTATTTTATGTTATGTTATCTCTGTGATAGAATGTTACCGTGTTATGTTATCTCTGTGATAGAATGTTACCGTGTTATTTTATGTTATGTTATCACTGTGATAGAATGTTACCGTGTTATTTTATGTTATGTTATCACTGTGATAGAATGTTACCGTGTTATTTTATGTTATGTTATCACTGTGATAGAATGTTACCGTGTTATTTTATGTTATGTTATCTCTGTGATAGAATGTTACCGTGTTATGTTATCTCTGTGATAGAATGTTACCGTGTTATGTTATCTCTGTGATAGAATGTTACCGTGTTATTTTATGTTATGTTATCACTGTGATAGAATGTTACCGTGTTATGTTATCACTGTGATAGAATGTTACCGTGTTATTTTATGTTATGTTATCACTGTGATAGAATGTTACCGTGTTATATTATGTTATGTTATCACTGTGATAGAATGTTACCGTGTTATATTATGTTATGTTATCACTGTGATAGAATGTTACCGTGTTATTTTATCACTGTGATAGAATGTTACCGTGTTATGTTATCTCTGTGATAGAATGTTACCGTGTTATTTTATGTTATGTTATCACTGTGATAGAATGTTACCGTGCTATGTTATCACTGTGATAGAATGTTACCGTGTTATTTTATGTTATGTTATCTCTGTGATAGAATGTTACTGTGTTATATTATGTTATCTCTGTGATAGAATGTTACCGTGTTATTTTATGTTATGTTATCACTGTGATAGAATGTTACCGTGTTATATTATGTTATGTTATCACTGTGATAGAATGTTACCGTGTTATATTATGTTATGTTATCACTGTGATAGAATGTTACCGTGTTATTTTATCACTGTGATAGAATGTTACCGTGTTATTTTATGTTATGTTATCACTGTGATAGAATGTTACCGTGTTATGTTATGTTATGTTATCACTGTGATAGAATGTTACTTTGTTATTTTATGTTATGTTATCACTGTGATAGAATGTTACCGTGTTATGTTATCACTGTGATAGAATGTTACCGTGTTATTTTATGTTATGTTATCACTGTGATAGAATGTTACCGTGTTATTTTATGTTATGTTATCTCTGTGATAGAATGTTACCGTGTTATTTTATGTTATGTTATCACTGTGATAGAATGTTACCGTGTTATTTTATGTTATGTTATCACTGTGATAGAATGTTACCGTGTTATATTATGTTATGTTATCACTGTGATAGAATGTTACCGTGTTATTTTATGTTATGTTATCTCTGTGATAGAATGTTACCGTGTTATGTTATCTCTGTGATAGAATGTTACCGTGTTATTTTATGTTATGTTATCACTGTGATAGAATGTTACCGTGTTATTTTATGTTATGTTATCACTGTGATAGAATGTTACCGTGTTATTTTATGTTATGTTATCACTGTGATAGAATGTTACCGTGTTATTTTATGTTATGTTATCTCTGTGATAGAATGTTACCGTGTTATGTTATCTCTGTGATAGAATGTTACCGTGTTATGTTATCTCTGTGATAGAATGTTACCGTGTTATTTTATGTTATGTTATCTCTGTGATAGAATGTTACCGTGTTATTTTATGTTATGTTATCACTGTGATAGAATGTTACCGTGTTATATTATGTTATGTTATCACTGTGATAGAATGTTACCGTGTTATATTATGTTATGTTATCTCTGTGATAGAATGTTACCGTGTTATGTTATCTCTGTGATAGAATGTTACCGTGTTATTTTATGTTATGTTATCTCTGTGATAGAATGTTACCGTGTTATATTATGTTATGTTATCTCTGTGATAGAATGTTACCGTGTTATTTTATGTTATGTTATCACTGTGATAGAATGTTACCGTGTTATATTATGTTATGTTATCACTGTGATAGAATGTTACCGTGTTATATTATGTTATGTTATCTCTGTGATAGAATGTTACCGTGTTATTTTATGTTATGTTATCTCTGTGATAGAATGTTACCGTGTTATGTTATCTCTGTGATAGAATGTTACCGTGTTATATTGTTTTATTATTACTGTGACGGAACGTTACTGTGTTATATTGTTTTATTATTACTGTGACAGAATGTTACCGTGTTATTTTATGTTATGTTATCTCTGTGATAGAATGTTACCGTGTTATATTGTTTTATTATTACTGTGACAGAATGTTACCGTGTTATATTATGTTATGTTATCACTGTGATAGAATGTTACCGTGTTATTTTATGTTATGTTATCACTGTGATAGAATGTTACCGTGTTATTTTATGTTATGTTATCACTGTGATAGAATGTTACCGTGTTATTTTATGTTATGTTATCTCTGTGACAGAATGTTACCGTGTTATATTATGTTATGTTATCTCTGTGATAGAATGTTACCGTGTTATGTTATCTCTGTGATAGAATGTTACCGTGTTATTTTATGTTATGTTATCTCTGTGATAGAATGTTACCGTGTTATATTATGTTATGTTATCTCTGTGATAGAATGTTACCGTGTTATTTTATGTTATGTTATCACTGTGATAGAATGTTACCGTGTTATATTATGTTATGTTATCACTGTGATAGAATGTTACCGTGTTATATTATGTTATGTTATCTCTGTGATAGAATGTTACCGTGTTATTTTATGTTATGTTATCTCTGTGATAGAATGTTACCGTGTTATGTTATCTCTGTGATAGAATGTTACCGTGTTATATTGTTTTATTATTACTGTGACAGAATGTTACCGTGTTATTTTATGTTATGTTATCTCTGTGATAGAATGTTACCGTGTTATATTGTTTTATTATTACTGTGACAGAATGTTACCGTGTTATATTATGTTATGTTATCACTGTGATAGAATGTTACCGTGTTATTTTATGTTATGTTATCACTGTGATAGAATGTTACCGTGTTATGTTATGTTATGTTATCACTGTGATAGAATGTTACCGTGTTATGTTATGTTATGTTATCACTGTGATAGAATGTTACCGTGTTATGTTATGTTATGTTATCACTGTGATAGAATGTTACCGTGTTATGTTATGTTATGTTATCACTGTGATAGAATGTTACCGTGTTATGTTATCACTGTGATAGAATGTTACCGTGTTATGTTATGTTATGTTATCTCTGTGATAGAATGTTACCGTGTTATGTTATGTTATGTTATCACTGTGATAGAATGTTACCGTGTTATGTTATGTTATGTTATCACTGTGATAGAATGTTACCGTGTTATATTATGTTATGTTATCTCTGTGATAGAATGTTACCGTGTTATATTATGTTATGTTATCTCTGTGATAGAATGTTACCGTGTTATGTTATGTTATGTTATCTCTGTGATAGAATGTTACCGTGTTATGTTATGTTATGTTATCACTGTGATAGAATGTTACCGTGTTATGTTATGTTATGTTATCACTGTGATAGAATGTTACCGTGTTATATTATGTTATGTTATCTCTGTGATAGAATGTTACCGTGTTATATTATGTTATGTTATCTCTGTGATAGAATGTTACCGTGTTATGTTATGTTATGTTATCACTGTGATAGAATGTTACCGTGTTATGTTATCACTGTGATAGAATGTTACCGTGTTATGTTATGTTATGTTATCTCTGTGATAGAATGTTACCGTGTTATGTTATGTTATGTTATCACTGTGATAGAATGTTACCGTGTTATGTTATGTTATGTTATCACTGTGATAGAATGTTACCGTGTTATATTATGTTATGTTATCTCTGTGATAGAATGTTACCGTGTTATTTTATGTTATGTTATCACTGTGATAGAATGTTACCGTGTTATTTTATGTTATGTTATCACTGTGATAGAATGTTACCGTGTTATTTTATGTTATGTTATCTCTGTGATAGAATGTTACCGTGTTATGTTATCTCTGTGATAGAATGTTACCGTGTTATTTTATGTTATGTTATCTCTGTGATAGAATGTTACCGTGTTATGTTATGTTATGTTATCACTGTGATAGAATGTTACCGTGTTATGTTATGTTATGTTATCACTGTGATAGAATGTTACCGTGTTATTTTATGTTATGTTATCTCTGTGATAGAATGTTACCGTGTTATGTTATCTCTGTGATAGAATGTTACCGTGTTATTTTATGTTATGTTATCACTGTGATAGAATGTTACCGTGTTATGTTATGTTATGTTATCACTGTGATAGAATGTTACCGTGTTATATTATGTTATGTTATCACTGTGATAGAATGTTACCGTGTTATTTTATGTTATGTTATCACTGTGATAGAATGTTACCGTGTTATGTTATGTTATGTTATCACTGTGATAGAATGTTACCGTGTTATGTTATGTTATGTTATCACTGTGATAGAATGTTACCGTGTTATTTTATGTTATGTTATCACTGTGATAGAATGTTACCGTGTTATTTTATGTTATGTTATCACTGTGATAGAATGTTACCGTGTTATTTTATGTTATGTTATCACTGTGATAGAATGTTACCGTGTTATTTTATGTTATGTTATCTCTGTGATAGAATGTTACCGTGTTATGTTATCTCTGTGATAGAATGTTACCGTGTTATTTTATGTTATGTTATCTCTGTGATAGAATGTTACCGTGTTATTTTATGTTATGTTATCTCTGTGATAGAATGTTACCGTGTTATTTTATGTTATGTTATCACTGTGATAGAATGTTACCGTGTTATTTTATGTTATGTTATCACTGTGATAGAATGTTACCGTGTTATATTATGTTATGTTATCACTGTGATAGAATGTTACCGTGTTATTTTATGTTATGTTATCTCTGTGATAGAATGTTACCGTGTTATGTTATCTCTGTGATAGAATGTTACCGTGTTATTTTATGTTATGTTATCACTGTGATAGAATGTTACCGTGTTATTTTATGTTATGTTATCACTGTGATAGAATGTTACCGTGTTATTTTATGTTATGTTATCACTGTGATAGAATGTTACCGTGTTATTTTATGTTATGTTATCTCTGTGATAGAATGTTACCGTGTTATGTTATCTCTGTGATAGAATGTTACCGTGTTATGTTATCTCTGTGATAGAATGTTACCGTGTTATTTTATGTTATGTTATCTCTGTGATAGAATGTTACCGTGTTATTTTATGTTATGTTATCACTGTGATAGAATGTTACCGTGTTATATTATGTTATGTTATCACTGTGATAGAATGTTACCGTGTTATATTATGTTATGTTATCTCTGTGATAGAATGTTACCGTGTTATGTTATCTCTGTGATAGAATGTTACCGTGTTATGTTATCACTGTGATAGAATGTTACCGTGTTATATTATGTTATGTTATCTCTGTGATAGAATGTTACCGTGTTATTTTATGTTATGTTATCACTGTGATAGAATGTTACCGTGTTATATTATGTTATGTTATCACTGTGATAGAATGTTACCGTGTTATATTATGTTATGTTATCTCTGTGATAGAATGTTACCGTGTTATTTTATGTTATGTTATCTCTGTGATAGAATGTTACCGTGTTATTTTATGTTATGTTATCTCTGTGACAGAATGTTACCGTGTTATATTATGTTATGTTATCTCTGTGATAGAATGTTACCGTGTTATGTTATCTCTGTGATAGAATGTTACCGTGTTATTTTATGTTATGTTATCTCTGTGATAGAATGTTACCGTGTTATATTATGTTATGTTATCTCTGTGATAGAATGTTACCGTGTTATTTTATGTTATGTTATCACTGTGATAGAATGTTACCGTGTTATATTATGTTATGTTATCACTGTGATAGAATGTTACCGTGTTATATTATGTTATGTTATCTCTGTGATAGAATGTTACCGTGTTATTTTATGTTATGTTATCTCTGTGATAGAATGTTACCGTGTTATGTTATCTCTGTGATAGAATGTTACCGTGTTATATTGTTTTATTATTACTGTGACAGAATGTTACCGTGTTATTTTATGTTATGTTATCTCTGTGATAGAATGTTACCGTGTTATATTATGTTATGTTATCACTGTGATAGAATGTTACCGTGTTATGTTATGTTATGTTATCACTGTGATAGAATGTTACCGTGTTATGTTATGTTATGTTATCACTGTGATAGAATGTTACCGTGTTATGTTATGTTATGTTATCACTGTGATAGAATGTTACCGTGTTATGTTATCACTGTGATAGAATGTTACCGTGTTATGTTATGTTATGTTATCTCTGTGATAGAATGTTACCGTGTTATGTTATGTTATGTTATCACTGTGATAGAATGTTACCGTGTTATGTTATGTTATGTTATCACTGTGATAGAATGTTACCGTGTTATATTATGTTATGTTATCTCTGTGATAGAATGTTACCGTGTTATATTATGTTATGTTATCTCTGTGATAGAATGTTACCGTGTTATGTTATGTTATGTTATCTCTGTGATAGAATGTTACCGTGTTATGTTATGTTATGTTATCACTGTGATAGAATGTTACCGTGTTATGTTATGTTATGTTATCACTGTGATAGAATGTTACCGTGTTATATTATGTTATGTTATCTCTGTGATAGAATGTTACCGTGTTATATTATGTTATGTTATCTCTGTGATAGAATGTTACCCTGTTATGTTATGTTATCACTGTGATAGAATGTTACCGTGTTATGTTATCACTGTGATAGAATGTTACCGTGTTATGTTATGTTATGTTATCTCTGTGATAGAATGTTACCGTGTTATGTTATGTTATGTTATCACTGTGATAGAATGTTACCGTGTTATGTTATGTTATGTTATCACTGTGATAGAATGTTACCGTGTTATATTATGTTATGTTATCTCTGTGATAGAATGTTACCGTGTTATTTTATGTTATGTTATCACTGTGATAGAATGTTACCGTGTTATTTTATGTTATGTTATCACTGTGATAGAATGTTACCGTGTTATTTTATGTTATGTTATCTCTGTGATAGAATGTTACCGTGTTATGTTATCTCTGTGATAGAATGTTACCGTGTTATTTTATGTTATGTTATCTCTGTGATAGAATGTTACCGTGTTATGTTATGTTATGTTATCACTGTGATAGAATGTTACCGTGTTATGTTATGTTATGTTATCACTGTGATAGAATGTTACCGTGTTATTTTATGTTATGTTATCTCTGTGATAGAATGTTACCGTGTTATGTTATCTCTGTGATAGAATGTTACCGTGTTATTTTATGTTATGTTATCACTGTGATAGAATGTTACCGTGTTATGTTATGTTATGTTATCACTGTGATAGAATGTTACCGTGTTATATTATGTTATGTTATCACTGTGATAGAATGTTACCGTGTTATTTTATGTTATGTTATCACTGTGATAGAATGTTACCGTGTTATGTTATGTTATGTTATCACTGTGATAGAATGTTACCGTGTTATGTTATGTTATGTTATCACTGTGATAGAATGTTACCGTGTTATTTTATGTTATGTTATCACTGTGATAGAATGTTACCGTGTTATTTTATGTTATGTTATCACTGTGATAGAATGTTACCGTGTTATTTTATGTTATGTTATCACTGTGATAGAATGTTACCGTGTTATTTTATGTTATGTTATCTCTGTGATAGAATGTTACCGTGTTATGTTATCTCTGTGATAGAATGTTACCGTGTTATTTTATGTTATGTTATCTCTGTGATAGAATGTTACCGTGTTATTTTATGTTATGTTATCTCTGTGATAGAATGTTACCGTGTTATTTTATGTTATGTTATCACTGTGATAGAATGTTACCGTGTTATTTTATGTTATGTTATCACTGTGATAGAATGTTACCGTGTTATATTATGTTATGTTATCACTGTGATAGAATGTTACCGTGTTATTTTATGTTATGTTATCTCTGTGATAGAATGTTACCGTGTTATGTTATCTCTGTGATAGAATGTTACCGTGTTATTTTATGTTATGTTATCACTGTGATAGAATGTTACCGTGTTATTTTATGTTATGTTATCACTGTGATAGAATGTTACCGTGTTATTTTATGTTATGTTATCACTGTGATAGAATGTTACCGTGTTATTTTATGTTATGTTATCTCTGTGATAGAATGTTACCGTGTTATGTTATCTCTGTGATAGAATGTTACCGTGTTATGTTATCTCTGTGATAGAATGTTACCGTGTTATTTTATGTTATGTTATCTCTGTGATAGAATGTTACCGTGTTATTTTATGTTATGTTATCACTGTGATAGAATGTTACCGTGTTATATTATGTTATGTTATCACTGTGATAGAATGTTACCGTGTTATATTATGTTATGTTATCTCTGTGATAGAATGTTACCGTGTTATGTTATCTCTGTGATAGAATGTTACCGTGTTATGTTATCACTGTGATAGAATGTTACCGTGTTATATTATGTTATGTTATCTCTGTGATAGAATGTTACCGTGTTATTTTATGTTATGTTATCACTGTGATAGAATGTTACCGTGTTATATTATGTTATGTTATCACTGTGATAGAATGTTACCGTGTTATATTATGTTATGTTATCTCTGTGATAGAATGTTACCGTGTTATTTTATGTTATGTTATCTCTGTGATAGAATGTTACCGTGTTATTTTATGTTATGTTATCTCTGTGACAGAATGTTACCGTGTTATATTATGTTATGTTATCTCTGTGATAGAATGTTACCGTGTTATGTTATCTCTGTGATAGAATGTTACCGTGTTATTTTATGTTATGTTATCTCTGTGATAGAATGTTACCGTGTTATATTATGTTATGTTATCTCTGTGATAGAATGTTACCGTGTTATTTTATGTTATGTTATCACTGTGATAGAATGTTACCGTGTTATATTATGTTATGTTATCACTGTGATAGAATGTTACCGTGTTATATTATGTTATGTTATCTCTGTGATAGAATGTTACCGTGTTATTTTATGTTATGTTATCTCTGTGATAGAATGTTACCGTGTTATGTTATCTCTGTGATAGAATGTTACCGTGTTATATTGTTTTATTATTACTGTGACAGAATGTTACCGTGTTATTTTATGTTATGTTATCTCTGTGATAGAATGTTACCGTTGTAGCGGAATGCAGTAAGCCTGTCCTGCAAAATGCCTGTGTGACTGTGTTCGTATAATTTTTCCCTATGTTGAAATTGCTGTTCGTCTGTTTATTATGTGAATTATATGTTATTCGGTAGTTTCCATCCGTACTATATACTTATGGAAACTACCGAACGGAGGGGCCACCCCGGAGAGAAGTGTGCCAGCAATTAAGGTTCACATTCTTTCCAAACCGCAAGTTAACCGGCTCATTAACATTGTATCTGGGTGGCCGCCATTCGGCATGCGTACACGTGGCGGCGGCCATCTTACGCATGAAAATCCCAGCGGTGTTTGGTCGTCGAGTGCCTGGAACTCAAATCGGGCACTCAGACAACCAAGCACCGCTGAGACCTCCAGAGCTCCGTAACTGCCGAACGGAGAGACATAACGAATCCCCATTCGGTAGTAATAAAGTACCGAATGAGGGAATCACTATCTAGGTGAATGTAAATGTGGATGGCAATTGTAAATGTCTATTTTAACTACCGAACGGAGACCGACCGCAGGGCCCATTCTCATGGAACCCTTTTCGGATACCAACTCGTGTGCGGTCGGTCAAACTTCACTTGCCTGTAACTGCCGAACCCCTGGTCCGATCTGGGTGAATTTTGGATATTATATTCACCCAGATCAGGGCTACCCAGCGGTACCCTGATATTAAAGATATATGATGGTTTAGGGGTACATCCAAGTCTGGGGTAAACTACTGTACAACTTAAGGGGATTATGACTCACTCTGAGGGGAGGAGATGTGTGGGAGGTAGCAAGAATGGTATTGGTTACTGTCATAATTGCTGTAGTTCCCTCCCTTGCATGGGAGCAGGCTTTATAAGAAACCTTGGAATAAACGATTGTCAGTTCTACTCCTGAAACTGTGTGTCGTCCAGTTATTGGGAGTGCTGTTGGGATATTGCTGTACCGTTTTACCTGCTGGAAACTCTGCTGTGGATTTACTAATGACTTGTTCCTGAGCCTTCCTTGGATCTAAAGTGGAGAATAGCTGCGAGAAAACAGCTCTCCGCTACATTGGTTGGCAGCGCTGGGATCCAGACTCACAGAGGAACAAGGATTAATGGAGATTGACCTTTCTACGCTAAAAAGAACCACCTTGAAAGACCTTCTGGAAGCAAAAGGTGTTTCTGCCAGCAGCAAATCCAAAGCAACGCTTATCACCGAAGTAATGGCAGAATACAGAGCAGAGGAGGTCCAGGCCACGGAACAAAGACCTGAAACAGAACAGGAGGAGTTCCAAAGGCAATTACAATACAGACTGGCCTTCTATGGGGAAAACCCACCCACAGAGATCATCTCTAAAACCATGACAGAGGTACAGGAATTTGTAAAGAGAAACAGGAGACCACAAACACCAGAAAGAGGTACCGCAGGAGCTATAGCACAAGAGGGTAAGCCCAAAATTCCCTACCAAGCTTTTAAAACGTATGTGGAAGCAGAGGAGGATATAGATGCCTTCCTACAGGACTTTGAGAGACTATGTACACTGCATAACATACCAAGGGAAGAGTGGGTACCCATATTAGCGGCACGGCTGTCAGGAAGGGCAGCGGAAGCCTACCGCACTGTACCAGATGTGGAAATTAGGAACTATAACCGGGTGAAAGAGATTATCTTGGCCCGGTATGCAATAACAGCAGAGGCATACCGGAGACGTTTCAGGGAATTGAAAAAGGTGGACAAAGATTCACATGCGGAGTGGGCTTGCCGACTAGAAAGGGCAGCCCTTGGGTGGATGCAGTCGAGTAAAGCGAGGTCCATGGAGGACTTATTACAAATGCTGCTGTTGGAGCAGTTTTATGAGGGGATATCCTCAGAACTGCAGGAATGGGTGAGGGACCGTAACCCCACCACCCTCACCGAGGCTGCCAAAAAGGCAGATGACTTTATGGATGCTCGCAGACAAACCAAGACAGTGGGTAACAAACCGGCCATGCGGCCACTGGGGGTAAATTCATTTTCTCCTAACCCTCAACCCCCACCAAGATCCCTTCCTCCACCAGCACCAGCAGCAGCGCAGCCGAGATACCGCACACCTGCTTCTGTGCAATGCCACCGATGCCAGAGGTGGGGACATTACCAACGAGATTGTCCGCAGTCCAGGGAACGCAACACCTGGATCCGACCAGGGCCCCCACCACCACCACCGAGAGCAGCAGCACATCATTACCAGGATGAGGTACCACTTCCCTACAGCTCTGCCGTTCCAGTCACGACTGTGGAACAGTGGGAAGTGCTGCATGAGGCCAACCCCTTACAGGCACAGGCGGATAACCGCCAGCACCATAGGCAAACCGTATATCTGGAAGAGACTCAGGAGCCACCATCACCCTGGTGCAAAGCCATTTGGTTCCAGATAAGGCCAAACTGAATAAGACTGTGGCTGTCAGGGTTGCAGGGGGAGCCGTGTATCGGCTAGACACAGCCAGGGTACATTTGCATTGGGGTGCGGGGTACGGGAATGTGGAAGTGGGACTAATGCCGCAATTACCTGCTGAGGTGGTCCTGGGGAATGACCTGGGCAAACTCACCTCCGCATTTGAACCACAACCTACTGAAGAAGCACACCCAGTAGTCACCAGGCAACAGGCCCGCACCCAACAAAACAACGCACTGCCGGAGGTCCAGGTAAGAGATTCCTCCCCTTCCCTAGACTGTATCCCTTGGGCCCCTCCTGACGAGTTTGTAGCCGAGGTAGTCACTGACCCCACCTTACAGGTATACCGAGACAAGGTCACCTCTATCCAACCGGGGGCGGAGGGGGAAAGATTTGTATGGGACCGACAGTTATTATACCGGGAATCAAGTAAACAGATAGATGGGTCAGACCCCATTACCACAAGACAGCTGGTGGTACCTCAGAGGTACCGAACCGAATTACTCCGGATAGCGCACGATATTCCGCTATCCGGACATTTGGGGGTCAGCCGTACCAGATATCGATTGACCCAGAGTTTCTTTTGGCCAGGGATTAGCCAGGAGGTACGCAGGTACTGTAATACCTGCGACACGTGCCAGAGGGTGGGAAAGAGGGGGGATAAGCATAAGGCGAAGCTGCACCCCCTACCCATAATTGAGGAACCCTTTCATAGGGTTGCCGTAGATATTGTAGGTCCCTTCCGGAAACCCAGCCCCTCGGGCAAACGATACATCCTGACTGTAGTGGACTATGCCACGCGCTACCCCGAGGCGGTAGCTTTAACTAATATACATGCAGAGACGGTGGCTGAGGCGCTGATGCAGGTTTTCTCCCGGATGGGGCTACCCAGGGAGATCATCTCGGATCAGGGCACTCAGTTCACGGCAGAGGTTACCCAACAACTCTGGAAGTTCTGTAAAATTAAGCCTATAATTAGTGCTCCGTACCACCCCCAGACTAATGGGCTCTGCGAACGGTTCAATGGCACCTTAAAGCAGATGCTCCGAACCTTCGCAGAGACTCACCGAGACTGGGAAAAATTCCTGCCGCACTTACTGTTTGCTTACAGGGAAGTGCCGCAGGAATCTACAGGATTTTCCCCTTTTGAGCTGCTATTCGGGAGGAGAGTAAGGGGACCCCTAGACTTGATTAGAGAACACTGGGAAGGAGACCGTAGCGTGGACGGTACCCCTATTGTACCATATGTGTTGGCCCTCCGAGATCGCCTGGAAGCACTCACCAAGACGGTAAAGGAAAACCTACAGGCAGCTCAGACGCGGCAGCGCACCTGGTACGATAGAGGCGCCAGGGACCGCAGCTTTCAGGTCGGACAGAAAGTTTTAATTTTAAAACCTGTTCGACACGATAAGCTACAGGCCGCCTGGCAAGGCCCTTATAGAGTGGTAGAACAACGATGTGACACCACGTATATAATTGGCCACTGCGCAGGGAATGGGGGGCGACGCATGATCCATGTGAACATGCTGAAACCTTACCAGGAACGTTCAGAGGAGGTGACAGCGATCTGCGCCCCCACCTCTGAAGAGAGCGACAGCCTACCCCTCCCCGATCTGTTAGAAGACGGACAGCTGGCTGGGGATTTAGGAGCAGTTGTATTGGGGGATCGGTTGAGCCCACAGGAGCGTATCGAGGTACAACAGCTACTGCAGGAAAAGCAGGAAACCTTTTCTAATGTACCTGGATACACCCCTCTGGCTACCCACCGAGTAGACACCCCAGGTCAACTCCCCATGCGCCAGACCCCGTACCGCATCCCTGAAGCGGTCCGGGAGAATATGCGCAAAGAAATTGAGGAGATGATACAGTTAGGAGTGATTGAGCCCTCAGATAGTCCCTGGGCATCTCCAGTGGTCCTCGTACCAAAGCGGGACGGCACGACCCGCTTTTGCGTGGACTACAGGAGACTGAATGAGAAGACCGTATCCGACGCATACCCGATGCCTAGGATCGATGAGTTACTAGACCGGATGGCCAGGGGGCAATACCTTACCACGATTGATCTGTGCAAAGGGTATTGGCAGATTCCCCTGGCCCCGGACGCCATCCCCAAGTCCGCCTTTGTCACCCCATTCGGCCTGTACCAATTTAAGGTCATGCCGTTTGGGATGAAAAACGCGCCGGCTACCTTCCAGCGGATGGTGGACCGTCTCCTAGATGGGTTCCAAGACTATACCTGCGCATATCTCGATGATATTGCCATATTTAGCGATACCTGGCAGGAACACTTGGCCCATATAGGAGCAGTCCTAGACAGGATCAGGGAGGCTGGTTTGACCCTAAAACCAGCTAAATGTAGTATCGGGATGGCCGAGGTACAGTACCTAGGCCACCGAGTGGGCTGTGGTAAGCAGAAGCCGGAACCCGCCAAAGTAGAGGCGGTATCCCAGTGGCCTACCCCGACGACTAAAACCCAGGTGTTAGCCTTCTTAGGGACAGCAGGGTATTATCGGAAGTTTGTCCCCAATTATAGTGCCCTGGCCAAACCCCTCACTGACCTGACCCGTAAAAACCTTCCCCGCCAAGTAACCTGGACCCCGGAGTGTGAGCAGGCATTCCAAAACTTGAAAGATGCACTTGTTAATGCCCCTGTCTTGGCCGCTCCCAATCCAACTAAACGTTTTCTTGTTCACACAGACGCTTCTCTGTTTGGATTGGGGGCAGTATTAAGCCAAGTCGGGGCCGATGGCGGAGAACATCCCGTGGCTTACTGTAACGGACCGTTTCAGCATACAAGGGGAAAAATGCGTTTAGGCGATAATCCCCTTTTCCATAGACAGGCACAGCTACTGCAGAACATCAGAACTCACGAGCTGGATACGAAATAACACTCCGAACTGGAACAGCTGAACAAGAAAAGCATACAATCGGCTTACACTCTTGGCAGTCAGCTTACAATCCAATCCCCCCCAAGAACGAGACGACACTTCATTTTGAGGGTTAAGCAGGAACTCAAGACTGGGACACCCAGTCTGGCTTTTATTACCAACAAGTACATACAGGACACTCCCAGGGGGAGGATGAAATTAACCAATCACATGGATGTACCTCCCACACATTTCCTCCCCTTAGATTAACACTTAACACAATTATACTGTACACCTTTTTCCCCAATTCCTGGATGTACCCCAAAAACAGGGGGTACACCTTTAAATCCAGCATCGCTGGATAGCCCTTATTCAGGGGGACAACATATCCAAAGTTCAAGTAATTCGGATGAATGGTTCAGGAGTTATGGAACTTTAAAGTATTGACCGACCGCATGGGTAAAGTATCCGAAATCAGTTCCATGCATTTTGGCCCTGCGGTCGGTCACAAACAAGGGAATGAAAACAGGCGAATTGCCTGTGTTATAGAGCCTGGAGAGGGTTAGAATGAATTCCCTTGTTTGTGGGGTTCTTTCTACCGAACGGGGGGTCATTCGGTAGTTTCTATACGAATTTCTGGAAGTATGGAGGTCTCAGCGGTGTTTGCCTAGTCAAGTGTCCGATTTCAGTTCCAGACACTCGACGGCAAAACACCGCTGTTCGGTAGTTAAAGATGGCCGCCGCCACGTGGTTGTTTCCTGAATGGCGGCCACCCAGAGGACACAGAACACATTACATGATTGCCAATTACCCGTTTGCAACATTGTTGCAAACGGTAATTGGAGGCACACTTATTCCTGGGTGGTCTGGTTGTTCGGTAGTTTCCTCAATACAATGAATGGAGTGGTTCTACCGAACAATCAGATGAAGGCTGCATATATATATATAACCCAGGTTAACTGCATACAACAATACATACATGACATTTAAAGTATTAAAGGCAGGATTACTGTACTACGTTCCACAGTCTTAAAGGTACAGTAGTCCCAAAAGTTCCAATATGTCCATCGCTGCTTTTAAAGGACCAGCAGCAGCAATACAAATTATTACCTGCCCAAATATAGTCTTTAAAGTGCAATATGTCCAGGGGCCATAGTCAGCGGGCAGGAGGCTAGCAGCCAGGCCTCTCCAGTTCACAGTGGCGAAGCTGGTTTCGCCACACTTACATCAGTCGCAAACTTTTACCCCGGGAAGTAAGCTACGCCGCCATCGAGAAGGAATGCCTGGCTGTGGTGTGGGCCTTGAAGAAATTGCAACCCTATTTGTATGGACAGGCTTTTTCGCTGCTCACGGATCACAACCCGTTAGTCTGGCTGAACCGGGTGGCTGGGGACAATGCCAGGCTGCTGCGCTGGAGTTTGGCGCTACAGCCTTTTGACTTTAACATTCAATACCGCCCGGGTAAGCAAAACGGAAACGCCGACGGGTTGTCGCGACAAACTGATCTGGAGAAATGATCCGTGAGCACCCCGGTCATCCCCAAGCCGATCCGTGTGGGATCAGACTGTGTATGCCGGCTTGTGGGCAAGGGGGAGCAGTGTAGCGGAATGCAGTAAGCCTGTCCTGCAAAATGCCTGTGTGACTGTGTTCGTATAATTTTTCCCTATGTTGAAATTGCTGTTCGTCTGTTTATTATGTGAATTATATGTTATTCGGTAGTTTCCATCCGTACTATATACTTATGGAAACTACCGAACGGAGGGGCCACCCCGGAGAGAAGTGTGCCAGCAATTAAGGTTCACATTCTTTCCAAACCGCAAGTTAACCGGCTCATTAACATTGTATCTGGGTGGCCGCCATTCGGCATGCGTACACGTGGCGGCGGCCATCTTACGCATGAAAATCCCAGCGGTGTTTGGTCGTCGAGTGCCTGGAACTCAAATCGGGCACTCAGACAACCAAGCACCGCTGAGACCTCCAGAGCTCCGTAACTGCCGAACGGAGAGACATAACGAATCCCCATTCGGTAGTAATAAAGTACCGAATGAGGGAATCACTATCTAGGTGAATGTAAATGTGGATGGCAATTGTAAATGTCTATTTTAACTACCGAACGGAGACCGACCGCAGGGCCCATTCTCATGGAACCCTTTTCGGATACCAACTCGTGTGCGGTCGGTCAAACTTCACTTGCCTGTAACTGCCGAACCCCTGGTCCGATCTGGGTGAATTTTGGATATTATATTCACCCAGATCAGGGCTACCCAGCGGTACCCTGATATTAAAGATATATGATGGTTTAGGGGTACATCCAAGTCTGGGGTAAACTACTGTACAACTTAAGGGGATTATGACTCACTCTGAGGGGAGGAGATGTGTGGCAGGTAGCAAGAATGGTATTGGTTACTGTCATAATTGCTGTAGTTCCCTCCCTTGCATGGGAGCAGGCTTTATAAGAAACCTTGGAATAAACGATTGTCAGTTCTACTCCTGAAACTGTGTGTCGTCCAGTTATTGGGAGTGCTGTGAGGATATTGCTGTACCGTTTTACCTGCTGGAAACTCTGCTGTGGATTTACTAATGACTTGTTCCTGAGCCTTCCTTGGATCTAAAGTGGAGAATAGCTGCGAGAAAACAGCTCTCCGCTACAACCGTGTTATATTGTTTTATTATTACTGTGACAGAATGTTACCGTGTTATATTATGTTATGTTATCACTGTGATAGAATGTTACCGTGTTATTTTATGTTATGTTATCACTGTGATAGAATGTTACCGTGTTATGTTATGTTATGTTATCACTGTGATAGAATGTTACCGTGTTATGTTATGTTATGTTATCACTGTGATAGAATGTTACCGTGTTATGTTATGTTATGTTATCACTGTGATAGAATGTTACCGTGTTATGTTATGTTATGTTATCACTGTGATAGAATGTTACCGTGTTATGTTATCACTGTGATAGAATGTTACCGTGTTATGTTATGTTATGTTATCTCTGTGATAGAATGTTACCGTGTTATGTTATGTTATGTTATCACTGTGATAGAATGTTACCGTGTTATGTTATGTTATGTTATCACTGTGATAGAATGTTACCGTGTTATATTATGTTATGTTATCTCTGTGATAGAATGTTACCGTGTTATATTATGTTATGTTATCTCTGTGATAGAATGTTACCGTGTTATGTTATGTTATGTTATCTCTGTGATAGAATGTTACCGTGTTATGTTATGTTATGTTATCACTGTGATAGAATGTTACCGTGTTATGTTATGTTATGTTATCACTGTGATAGAATGTTACCGTGTTATATTATGTTATGTTATCACTGTGATAGAATGTTACCGTGTTATTTTATGTTATGTTATCACTGTGATAGAATGTTACCGTGTTATGTTATGTTATCACTGTGATAGAATGTTACCGTGTTATGTTATGTTATGTTATCACTGTGATAGAATGTTACCGTGTTATGTTATGTTATGTTATCACTGTGATAGAATGTTACCGTGTTATGTTATGTTATGTTATCACTGTGATAGAATGTTACCGTGTTATGTTATCACTGTGATAGAATGTTACCGTGTTATGTTATGTTATGTTATCTCTGTGATAGAATGTTACCGTGTTATGTTATGTTATGTTATCACTGTGATAGAATGTTACCGTGTTATGTTATGTTATGTTATCACTGTGATAGAATGTTACCGTGTTATATTATGTTATGTTATCTCTGTGATAGAATGTTACCGTGTTATTTTATGTTATGTTATCACTGTGATAGAATGTTACCGTGTTATGTTATGTTATGTTATCACTGTGATAGAATGTTACCGTGTTATGTTATGTTATGTTATCACTGTGATAGAATGTTACCGTGTTATTTTATGTTATGTTATCACTGTGATAGAATGTTACCGTGTTATTTTATGTTATGTTATCACTGTGATAGAATGTTACCGTGTTATTTTATGTTATGTTATCACTGTGATAGAATGTTACCGTGTTATTTTATGTTATGTTATCTCTGTGATAGAATGTTACCGTGTTATGTTATCTCTGTGATAGAATGTTACCGTGTTATTTTATGTTATGTTATCTCTGTGATAGAATGTTACCGTGTTATTTTATGTTATGTTATCTCTGTGATAGAATGTTACCGTGTTATTTTATGTTATATTATCTCTGTGATAGAATGTTACCGTGTTATGTTATCTCTGTGATAGAATGTTACCGTGTTATGTTATGTTATGTTATCTCTGTGATAGAATGTTACCGTGTTATGTTATGTTATGTTATCACTGTGATAGAATGTTACCGTGTTATGTTATGTTATGTTATCACTGTGATAGAATGTTACCGTGTTATATTATGTTATGTTATCTCTGTGATAGAATGTTACCGTGTTATTTTATGTTATGTTATCACTGTGATAGAATGTTACCGTGTTATGTTATGTTATGTTATCTCTGTGATAGAATGTTACCGTGTTATGTTATGTTATGTTATCACTGTGATAGAATGTTACCGTGTTATGTTATGTTATCACTGTGATAGAATGTTACCGTGTTATATTATGTTATGTTATCTCTGTGATAGAATGTTACCGTGTTATTTTATGTTATGTTATCACTGTGATAGAATGTTACCGTGTTATTTTATGTTATGTTATCACTGTGATAGAATGTTACCGTGTTATTTTATGTTATGTTATCTCTGTGATAGAATGTTACCGTGTTATGTTATCTCTGTGATAGAATGTTACCGTGTTATTTTATGTTATGTTATCTCTGTGATAGAATGTTACCGTGTTATGTTATGTTATCACTGTGATAGAATGTTACCGTGTTATGTTATGTTATGTTATCACTGTGATAGAATGTTACCGTGTTATTTTATGTTATGTTATCTCTGTGATAGAATGTTACCGTGTTATGTTATCTCTGTGATAGAATGTTACCGTGTTATTTTATGTTATGTTATCACTGTGATAGAATGTTACCGTGTTATGTTATGTTATGTTATCACTGTGATAGAATGTTACCGTGTTATATTATGTTATGTTATCACTGTGATAGAATGTTACCGTGTTATTTTATGTTATGTTATCACTGTGATAGAATGTTACCGTGTTATGTTATGTTATGTTATCACTGTGATAGAATGTTACCGTGTTATGTTATGTTATGTTATCACTGTGATAGAATGTTACCGTGTTATTTTATGTTATGTTATCACTGTGATAGAATGTTACCGTGTTATTTTATGTTATGTTATCACTGTGATAGAATGTTACCGTGTTATTTTATGTTATGTTATCACTGTGATAGAATGTTACCGTGTTATTTTATGTTATGTTATCTCTGTGATAGAATGTTACCGTGTTATGTTATCTCTGTGATAGAATGTTACCGTGTTATTTTATGTTATGTTATCTCTGTGATAGAATGTTACCGTGTTATTTTATGTTATGTTATCTCTGTGATAGAATGTTACCGTGTTATTTTATGTTATATTATCTCTGTGATAGAATGTTACCGTGTTATGTTATCTCTGTGATAGAATGTTACCGTGTTATGTTATGTTATGTTATCTCTGTGATAGAATGTTACCGTGTTATGTTATGTTATGTTATCACTGTGATAGAATGTTACCGTGTTATGTTATGTTATGTTATCACTGTGATAGAATGTTACCGTGTTATATTATGTTATGTTATCTCTGTGATAGAATGTTACCGTGTTATTTTATGTTATGTTATCACTGTGATAGAATGTTACCGTGTTATTTTATGTTATGTTATCACTGTGATAGAATGTTACCATGTTATGTTATGTTATGTTATCTCTGTGATAGAATGTTACCGTGTTATGTTATGTTATGTTATCACTGTGATAGAATGTTACCGTGTTATGTTATGTTATGTTATCACTGTGATAGAATGTTACCGTGTTATATTATGTTATGTTATCTCTGTGATAGAATGTTACCGTGTTATTTTATGTTATGTTATCACTGTGATAGAATGTTACCGTGTTATTTTATGTTATGTTATCACTGTGATAGAATGTTACCGTGTTATTTTATGTTATGTTATCTCTGTGATAGAATGTTACCGTGTTATGTTATCTCTGTGATAGAATGTTACCGTGTTATGTTATGTTATGTTATCTCTGTGATAGAATGTTACCGTGTTATGTTATGTTATGTTATCACTGTGATAGAATGTTACCGTGTTATGTTATGTTATGTTATCACTGTGATAGAATGTTACCGTGTTATTTTATGTTATGTTATCTCTGTGATAGAATGTTACCGTGTTATGTTATCTCTGTGATAGAATGTTACCGTGTTATTTTATGTTATGTTATCACTGTGATAGAATGTTACCGTGTTATGTTATGTTATGTTATCACTGTGATAGAATGTTACCGTGTTATATTATGTTATGTTATCACTGTGATAGAATGTTACCGTGTTATTTTATGTTATGTTATCACTGTGATAGAATGTTACCGTGTTATGTTATGTTATGTTATCACTGTGATAGAATGTTACCGTGTTATGTTATGTTATGTTATCTCTGTGATAGAATGTTACCGTGTTATTTTATGTTATGTTATCTCTGTGATAGAATGTTACCGTGTTATGTTATGTTATCACTGTGATAGAATGTTACCGTGTTATGTTATGTTATGTTATCACTGTGATAGAATGTTACCGTGTTATGTTATGTTATGTTATCACTGTGATAGAATGTTACCGTGTTATTTTATGTTATGTTATCACTGTGATAAATGTTACCGTGTTATTTTATGTTATGTTATCACTGTGATAGAATGTTACCGTGTTATTTTATGTTATGTTATCACTGTGATAGAATGTTACCGTGTTATTTTATGTTATGTTATCACTGTGATAGAATGTTACCGTGTTATATTATGTTATGTTATCACTGTGATAGAATGTTACCGTGTTATTTTATGTTATGTTATCTCTGTGATAGAATGTTACCGTGTTATGTTATCTCTGTGATAGAATGTTACCGTGTTATTTTATGTTATGTTATCTCTGTGATAGAATGTTACCGTGTTATTTTATGTTATGTTATCACTGTGATAGAATGTTACCGTGTTATGTTATCTCTGTGATAGAATGTTACCGTGTTATGTTATCTCTGTGATAGAATGTTACCGTGTTATTTTATGTTATGTTATCTCTGTGATAGAATGTTACCGTGTTATTTTATGTTATGTTATCACTGTGATAGAATGTTACCGTGTTATGTTATCACTGTGATAGAATGTTACCGTGTTATTTTATGTTATGTTATCTCTGTGATAGAATGTTACCGTGTTATTTTATGTTATATTATCTCTGTGATAGAATGTTACCGTGTTATGTTATGTTATGTTATCACTGTGATAGAATGTTACCGTGTTATGTTATGTTATGTTATCACTGTGATAGAATGTTACCGTGTTATGTTATGTTATGTTATCACTGTGATAGAATGTTACCGTGTTATTTTATGTTATGTTATCACTGTGATAGAATGTTACCGTGTTATTTTATGTTATGTTATCACTGTGATAGAATGTTACCGTGTTATTTTATGTTATGTTATCACTGTGATAGAATGTTACCGTGTTATTTTATGTTATGTTATCACTGTGATAGAATGTTACCGTGTTATGTTATCTCTGTGATAGAATGTTACCGTGTTATGTTATGTTATGTTATCTCTGTGATAGAATGTTACCGTGTTATGTTATGTTATGTTATCACTGTGATAGAATGTTACCGTGTTATGTTATGTTATGTTATCACTGTGATAGAATGTTACCGTGTTATATTATGTTATGTTATCTCTGTGATAGAATGTTACCGTGTTATTTTATGTTATGTTATCACTGTGATAGAATGTTACCGTGTTATTTTATGTTATGTTATCACTGTGATAGAATGTTACCGTGTTATGTTATGTTATGTTATCTCTGTGATAGAATGTTACCGTGTTATGTTATGTTATGTTATCACTGTGATAGAATGTTACCGTGTTATGTTATGTTATGTTATCACTGTGATAGAATGTTACCGTGTTATATTATGTTATGTTATCTCTGTGATAGAATGTTACCGTGTTATTTTATGTTATGTTATCACTGTGATAGAATGTTACCGTGTTATTTTATGTTATGTTATCACTGTGATAGAATGTTACCGTGTTATTTTATGTTATGTTATCTCTGTGATAGAATGTTACCGTGTTATGTTATCTCTGTGATAGAATGTTACCGTGTTATTTTATGTTATGTTATCTCTGTGATAGAATGTTACCGTGTTATGTTATGTTATGTTATCACTGTGATAGAATGTTACCGTGTTATGTTATGTTATGTTATCACTGTGATAGAATGTTACCGTGTTATTTTATGTTATGTTATCTCTGTGATAGAATGTTACCGTGTTATGTTATCTCTGTGATAGAATGTTACCGTGTTATTTTATGTTATGTTATCACTGTGATAGAATGTTACCGTGTTATGTTATGTTATCACTGTGATAGAATGTTACCGTGTTATATTATGTTATGTTATCACTGTGATAGAATGTTACCGTGTTATTTTATGTTATGTTATCACTGTGATAGAATGTTACCGTGTTATGTTATGTTATGTTATCACTGTGATAGAATGTTACCGTGTTATGTTATGTTATGTTATCACTGTGATAGAATGTTACCGTGTTATTTTATGTTATGTTATCACTGTGATAGAATGTTACCGTGTTATTTTATGTTATGTTATCACAGTGATAGAATGTTACCGTGTTATTTTATGTTATGTTATCACTGTGATAGAATGTTACCGTGTTATTTTATGTTATGTTATCTCTGTGATAGAATGTTACCGTGTTATGTTATCTCTGTGATAGAATGTTACCGTGTTATTTTATGTTATGTTATCTCTGTGATAGAATGTTACCGTGTTATTTTATGTTATGTTATCTCTGTGATAGAATGTTACCGTGTTATTTTATGTTATATTATCTCTGTGATAGAATGTTACCGTGTTATGTTATCTCTGTGATAGAATGTTACCGTGTTATGTTATTGTAACGGATCACCTGGCACCCCGACTGGGTACCTCCGTTAATGGATGCTCCTAGTGCTTCCTGAGGACTCCAAGCACTCTGGCAGACACCATAATCACCGAATCCGAGAAACCTTTAAATTCTCCCAAGCGTATGAATGCTGCAGACCATTGAATAGGAACCATACGAATAGGCCTGTACTCCTAGCAGTCAACTGGAACAGCATACAATCAATCCTTCCCCCAATAATGAGACGACACATCACTTTGAGGTTAAAACAGGAACTCTGGACTGGCTCATCCAGCCTGGCTTTTATTTCCAACTCACACATACAGGCCACACCCAGGGGGAGGCATAAAAGAACCAATGACATAGATGTTACCTCCCACACATCCCCTCCCCTTAGTGTGACACATAATCCCATTATGCATACAGTGTAAAATATACTTTTACACAACTTTCATAACTTTAAAACCATACATCACATTCACATAAAAATACATATCCACAATCAATCCATTCAGGGGAACAACATATTAAAAAATGGCATGAATCCGACCAGGGGTTCAAAAGTTACTAAAAGTATCTTTTGTTCCTTTCTGTCTGGCAGAAAAACATCCCCACAATGCACCCTGGTTTCCTCCCTTCTGCCCTGGAGTTAATTGGAGAAGTAATCCAATTACCCAGGACTAAAGGCAGACTCCATTAACCACATGGGTGCAAAACAACATAAAACACTTTAAAATACATAAAGTCACATTTACACATAACACACAGACATTTCACCTATCCCCAGATAGCTGGGATCTGCACGCACAAAACTACCGAATAGCGCGCAGATCCTACTCACACAGTACAATTGCCATGGAGCTAAAGTCTTTCCCATAGTCTTTCATTATATGAATAGGCTCCATGGTATGGCTATCTGGGGTATCACATTCCCATAAAGTCTGGTCCATAGTCCAAAGGCAAGAGGCGGGCAATCAGCCCCCTCCAAGGACACGTGGCGAGGTCGGTTTCGCCACACTTCTCCCCTTTACCCCCCAGACTAACAGGGTACTTGACCTCCTGCCGGTCAGTGCCCTTGTTAGTCCAGCAGCCCACCCACAAGACAGAAACAGCAGAGCAGCCCACCCACAATAAACAGTTACTACACCTGGGTGAGGGAGAATCTTGTCCAGGTTCAGGTGCCTCACCACGGCTGTGTGGGGGACTGGTAGGCTGCCTTGGTAGGTTGTTTAGGGGGCAGAGACCAGCGGTACTCTGTCCTGTTGCCAGCACTACCACGGGAGTAGTCTGGTTGGAGCCTGGTTGCTGGAGACCGACTGTCTCCCCTTTAAATACACCGCTCTGCTGCTGGAGACCGACTGTCTCCCCTTGAGTTACACAGCTCTGCTGCTGGAGACCGACTGTCTCCCCTTTAGTTACACAGCTCTGCTGCTGGAGACAGACTGTCTCCCCTTTGGCTAAACAGCCCTGTTGTGGGGGGGCAGGACCGACCGTCCCTACCCCCTGTGCTGGAAGTGCAGAGACCACGGTCCCATCTGCACAGGTGTGGGGCTTACAGTCTCCCCCTGGTACATTAAGCTGCCGCTGGGGAGAGGTGGTAACCAGCTCCTCTCCCATTAGAACACTCTGCCGCTGGGGAATGGAGACTGGGCTCTTTATTCCCTGTACATTAATGATCCGCCGCTGGGGAGAGGTGGTAACAATCTCCTCTCCCATACATACTTCCCGTCTCTGCGGAGGGAGACCGACTGTCTCTCCTCCCAGCACAGAGTCCTGCTGTGGGGAAAAGGGGGCTGGGCTCTCCATTCCCTGCTGGATACTCTGCCGCTGGGGAATGTAGACTGGGCTCCCAATCCCCAACAAATCACACTGCCGCTGGGGAGGGAGGACGGCCCCTTCAGCTCCCTGTAACTTGGGCGCGGAGACCACGGTCCCATCTGCGCTGGTTTGGGGCTTACTGTCTCCCCTTGGTGTGCTAAGCTGCCGCTGGGGAGAGGGGGTAACAAACTCCTCTCCCTTACACACTTTCAGCCGCTGGGGAGCAGGGCTGACCCTCTGTACTCCCTGTAGGCAGGGCGCAGAGACCACGGTCCCATCTGCGCTGGTGAGGAGCTTACTGTCTCCCCTTGGTGAGCTGCGCTGCCGCTGGGGAGAGGGAATAACAAACTCCTCTCCCTTACACACCTTCAGCCGCTGGGGAGAGGGGATAACAGGCTCCTCTCCCTGCACCGTAGACTGCCGCTGGGGAGCAAGAACGGCACCTTCAGCTCCCTGTAACGCACACTGCCGCTGGGGATCTGGGCCGACTGCCCAGCATCCCTGTAGGGCCGGTAGAGAGACCGCAGTCCCATCTCCACCTGCCATCTGTGGGTCTTCCCAGGACCAATCCGTGAGGCCCCGCAACATTTGTGAGTAAGGGCCCGGTGGAGAGACCTTGGTCCCATCTCTACCTGCCTGTTGTGGTTCCTCACAGGACCAGTCTACGAGGACCCCCACTTCGGGTTCCTCCCGCCGCCTCAGGGAAAGACGGCTAACCTCCTCGGATGCAGCCTCTACTCGGCTGCTGTACCGCTCCTGCTGCTGAGCATACTTCCTCTCTTTTGCCAACCGGAATTCTCGGTCCAGCCTTGTGTTTCGCTCAGCCATGACCTGGTTCCAGATCACCCGGCGTGTCTCCATGGGTATATCATCCCCATACTCGGCCACTCGCTGCCTCACCTCGGCCAGCCAATCATCTCCAGAGCCAGAACCTTCCATACTTGTCTGCTCCCAGGGGCGCTGCACGACTGCTAGCGTTGCCCTCAATTTGTAAATCCAAACAGTGTCTCTGAGCTGCTTTACCTCACACTAGGACGCCATCCCACCGCTTGCCACCAATGTAACGGATCTCCGGGCACCCCGACTGGGTACCTCCGTTAATGGATGCTCCTAGTGCTTCCTGAGGACTCCAAGCACTCTGGCAGACACCATAATCACCGAATCCGAGAAACCTTTAAATTCTCCCAAGCGTATGAATGCTGCAGACCATTGAATAGGAACCATACGAATAGGCCTGTACTCCTAGCAGTCAACTGGAACAGCATACAATCAATCCTTCCCCCAATAATGAGACGACACATCACTTTGAGGTTAAAACAGGAACTCTGGACTGGCTCATCCAGCCTGGCTTTTATTTCCAACTCACACATACAGGCCACACCCAGGGGGAGGCATAAAAGAACCAATGACATAGATGTTACCTCCCACACATCCCCTCCCCTTAGTGTGACACATAATCCCATTATGCATACAGTGTAAAATATACTTTTACACAACTTTCATAACTTTAAAACCATACATCACATTCACATAAAAATACATATCCACAATCAATCCATTCAGGGGAACAACATATTAAAAAATGGCATGAATCCGACCAGGGGTTCAAAAGTTACTAAAAGTATCTTTTGTTCCTTTCTGTCTGGCAGAAAAACATCCCCACAATGCACCCTGGTTTCCTCCCTTCTGCCCTGGAGTTAATTGGAGAAGTAATCCAATTACCCAGGACTAAAGGCAGACTCCATTAACCACATGGGTGCAAAACAACATAAAACACTTTAAAATACATAAAGTCACATTTACACATAACACACAGACATTTCACCTATCCCCAGATAGCTGGGATCTGCACGCACAAAACTACCGAATAGCGCGCAGATCCTACTCACACAGTACAATTGCCATGGAGCTAAAGTCTTTCCCATAGTCTTTCATTATATGAATAGGCTCCATGGTATGGCTATCTGGGGTATCACATTCCCATAAAGTCTGGTCCATAGTCCAAAGGCAAGAGGCGGGCAATCAGCCCCCTCCAAGGACACGTGGCGAGGTCGGTTTCGCCACAGTTATGTTATGTTATCTCTGTGATAGAATGTTACCGTGTTATGTTATGTTATGTTATCACTGTGATAGAATGTTACCGTGTTATGTTATGTTATGTTATCACTGTGATAGAATGTTACCGTGTTATATTATGTTATGTTATCTCTGTGATAGAATGTTACCGTGTTATTTTATGTTATGTTATCACTGTGATAGAATGTTACCGTGTTATTTTATGTTATGTTATCACTGTGATAGAATGTTACCATGTTATGTTATGTTATGTTATCTCTGTGATAGAATGTTACCGTGTTATGTTATGTTATGTTATCACTGTGATAGAATGTTACCGTGTTATGTTATGTTATCACTGTGATAGAATGTTACCGTGTTATATTATGTTATGTTATCTCTGTGATAGAATGTTACCGTGTTATTTTATGTTATGTTATCACTGTGATAGAATGTTACCGTGTTATTTTATGTTATGTTATCACTGTGATAGAATGTTACCGTGTTATTTTATGTTATGTTATCTCTGTGATAGAATGTTACCGTGTTATGTTATCTCTGTGATAGAATGTTACCGTGTTATTTTATGTTATGTTATCTCTGTGATAGAATGTTACCGTGTTATGTTATGTTATGTTATCACTGTGATAGAATGTTACCGTGTTATGTTATGTTATGTTATCACTGTGATAGAATGTTACCGTGTTATTTTATGTTATGTTATCTCTGTGATAGAATGTTACCGTGTTATGTTATCTCTGTGATAGAATGTTACCGTGTTATTTTATGTTATGTTATCACTGTGATAGAATGTTACCGTGTTATGTTATGTTATGTTATCACTGTGATAGAATGTTACCGTGTTATATTATGTTATGTTATCACTGTGATAGAATGTTACCGTGTTATTTTATGTTATGTTATCACTGTGATAGAATGTTACCGTGTTATGTTATGTTATGTTATCACTGTGATAGAATGTTACCGTGTTATGTTATGTTATGTTATCTCTGTGATAGAATGTTACCGTGTTATATTATGTTATGTTATCACTGTGATAGAATGTTACCGTGTTATTTTATGTTATGTTATCACTGTGATAGAATGTTACCGTGTTATTTTATGTTATGTTATCACTGTGATAGAATGTTACCGTGTTATGTTATGTTATGTTATCTCTGTGATAGAATGTTACCGTGTTATTTTATGTTATGTTATCTCTGTGATAGAATGTTACCGTGTTATGTTATGTTATGTTATCACTGTGATAGAATGTTACCGTGTTATGTTATTGTGGCGGAACCCACCTCGCCACTGGGCATTGGAGAGGCCTGGCGGCCCGCCTCCTACCTGCTGACTATGGCCCCTGGTACAGTTGTACTTTTGAATGCAATATTTGGGCATATTGTATTTTATTGTGCGGCTACTGGCCCTTTAAGCACAGTGAATGGACTTTTATTGTACTGTGCTGGCCTTTTAAAAACAGTGTATGGACATACTGAAACTTTTTGGACAATTCCTTTTCCCCTCCCCCGGATCCATTGTTCTCCAGCAGGGTGTTGTCCCAGGGACAAGGAAAAGCCATGCTTGCAAGTGACAACAAAGGACTTCGACCTAACCGTTAAACCCCTGAACCTATTCAAGTGAATTTTGGATATGTTTGTCCCCAAGTTATTCTGGTTAAAATAATATAAGTTTTATGTATGTACGATGTTAACTCACCAAGTTATAAAAATGTATACAAAGTGTAACTTTTCAGTTTGGAGATAATTGAGTAGATACAGTAATTGACTCAATTATCTCCTAAGCAGAGGGGAGGAATATGCTGGGTGTGTTTCTATTGTCCCATTGTGTCTGATTGGCTGCTGTACTTGCATTGTATGTGTTGTAATGTGTTTATTGGTTGTTCTGCAAAACCCTCTGAGCAGCACTATGTTTTGTGGATTGTGAATAAAAGCCAGGCTGGATGAGCCAGTCCAGAGTTCCTGTTTTACCCTCAACTTGAGTCCTGTGTCTTATTGGGGGAACCTGCTACAAGGGATTGCTATGCTAGGCATATTCCCTTGCTATAATCACTGAGCTCTTGTAAGAGCTTGTTCCTGCTTCGTTCTGAAGGGAGATAGCTGCAGCCTGCGGTGCTTATGGTGTCTGGTGGAGTGCTTGGAGTCCTCTGGAAGCGCTAGGAGCATCTTTCAACGGAGGTACCCAGTCGGGGTGCCAGTGGATCCGTTACATTGGTGGCAAGCGGTGGGATGGCGTCCTGGTGTGAGAGGAACAACACCCTGGAGACACAGGAATTATTATGGAGCGGCATAGAACCAGCGAGTCCCTGGACAGTGCTTGTAACAGACCGTTTCAGCATAAAAGGGGAAAAATCCGTTTAGGCGATAATCCCCTTTTCCCAAACAAGGCACAGCTACTATAAAAGCACCAAAACTCACGAATTCGGATATAAATGAATGCACCAAACTCCCGAACTGCATACAAGGGAATAAGGTAGCACTCCAGCTGGAACCTCACGAATAGCTGCTAGCAGATGAATAGGGAAAAGCAGACATCAGCTTACACTCCTTAGCAATCAATCTCCAACAGCATACAGTGAATCCCCCCAAGGACGAGACAAGGCTCCGTGTTGAAGGTCAAGCAGTGGTCTGTTTATTCAGGGCTACCTGCCCCTGTATTTATGCAGGTCTCCCACCTGGTGGACACTCCCCTAGGGGACCAGATGGAAGACTGAAACAGCAGACAGACATGTATCATTTTCGTACACACAGCCACAATACTTTCCCACCATGCATCTTGGTTTCCTCCTTCCTGCCCTGGAGATAATTAATGAAGTAATTCAATTATCTCCTAAGACAAAGGCCAGACTCCATTATGCACATGGTGACACAGAAACCGACTATCACTTTAAAATACATACAGACACATTTTATACATAAAACACAGACATGTAACATATCCCCAGATAGCTCAGGTCTGGGTGCACATTATTAGGTGAATGGCACCCAGACCACACAAATACATTTTAATTGCCATGGAGCCAAAGTCTTTAATTATACGAACAGGCTCCATGGCATTGCTATCTGGGTTACTACAGTTCACATAAAACATAAAATACCGAATTCCCTGCATTCACCAAATCCATTCGAATTAGAACCAGGGGCTGGAGGTTCAGCGGTGCCTGCACGTAAAAGTGTCCGATTTTGGTGCATGAAAGCCGGGCAGAAAAGTGTTGGCTGCCCGGGGAGCTCCAGAACAGCGCCACCTAGCGGCCGCTAAGTGTAACAGCGGCCACACAGTTAACAGGCAATTAACCGCAGCTTCAGGGAGGTAAATGGAGGGCACACTCCAGCTTCTGGGTGGCCAATTAACAACGCCGGCCGGCTTCCCACGGCTCTGGGGAGGTTGGTGAACGGCTGTTTGTTCGGTAGATGAAATCTACCGAACTGCTGTGCAGAAAGGGAGAAATAAATCATTCTGCACAGTAAAATTAACCCTTTAGCTGCCGGTCCATAGTCCAGAGGTAGCAGGCGGGCAACCAGGCTCCTCCAATACAATGTGGCGAGATTGGTTTCGTCACATCTCTCCCCCTTTCCAAAAAGACTAACAGGGTACCTGACCTCCTGCCGGTCAGTGCCCTTGTTAGTCCAGCAACCCACCCACAAAGCAAAAAAAACAGTACAGCCCACCCACAATAAATAGTTACTACACCTGGGTAGAGGAGAAGTTTGTCCAGGTCCAGGTGCCTCACCACGGCTGTGTAGGGGACTGGTAGGCTGCCTTGGTGGGTTGCTGAGTGGGCAGAGACCAGCGGTACTCTGTCCTGGTGCCAGCACTACCACCGGAGTAGTCTGGTTGGAGCCTGGTTGCTGGAGACGGACTGTCTCCCCCTTAGTTGCATAGCTCTGCTGCTGAGTGGGGAGACCGGTTGTCTCCCCCTTGGATACACAGCTCTGTCGTGGGGGGGTAGGACCGACCATCCCTACCCCCTGTGTGGTAAGTGCAGAGACCACGGTCCCATCTGCACTGGTGGGGGGTTTACAGTCTCCCCCTGGTACATTAAGCTGCCGCTGGGGAGAGGGGGTAACAAGCTCCTCTCCCGATAGAACACTCTGCCCATTAATGATCCGCCGCTGGGGAGAGGTGGTAACAAGCTCCTCTCCCATACATATTCCTAGTCTTTGCGGAGGGAGACCGACTGTCTCTCCTCCCAATACAGAGTCCTGCCGCTGGGGAAAGGAGACAGGGCTCTCTATTCCCTGCTGGATACTCTGCCGCTGGAGAATGGAGACTGGGCTCCCAATTCCCGAAAACTCACGCTGCCGCTGGGGAGGGAGGACGCTGCTCTCCTCTCCCTGTATTCCACATTGCCCTCCTGGCATATCACTCTGCTGCTGGGGGGCAGGAACAACTACCTCTGCCCCCTGTAACTCAGCCTGCCGCTGGGGAGGGAGGCCACTGCTCTCCTCTCCCTGCACTTCACATTGCCCTCCTGGCATATCACTCTGCTGCTGGGGGGCAGGAACAACTACCTCTGCCCCCTGTAACTCAGCCTGCCGCTGGGGAGGGAGGACGCTGCTCTCCTCTCCCTGCACTTCACATTGCCCTCCTGGCATATCACTCTGCTGCTGGGGGTCAGGAACAACTACCTCTGCCCCCTGTAACTCAGCCTGCCGCTGGGGAGGGAGGACGCTGCTCTCCTCTCCCTGCACTTCACATTGCCCTCCTGGCATATCACTCTGCTGCTGGGGGGCAGGAACAACTACCTCTGCCCCCTGTAACTCAGCCTGCCGCTGGGGAGGGAGGATACTGCTCTCCTCTCCCTGCACTTTACACTGCCGCTGGGGAATGGAGACTGGGCTCCCAATTCCCTGCAGGCTCGGTGGAGAGACCTCGGTCCCATCTCCACTGGCCACCTGGGGTTCTTCCCAGTAAAATTGTACAATATCTTCCCAGCTGAAGGGGTCTGGATCTGGGTCTGCGCTTCCCTGTTGAGCCTTCTCACTGGAGTGGAACAGATTTTGGTAGTCCTGTTCCAGCTCCATCTCTCGGGTTACTAGGTGGACCAGGTCTTGCTCAATTTCATGAGTGTCGTCCCAGTCATACCTGCTCTCCCTCCACTCAAAGAGATCACTGAACCGGGCTTGTGTGGGGCTCCCAAATTCAGGCTCCGAGAAAGACTCCCATAACAAGCCAGGACCATCAAACTCCTCTCCCTCTGGCTTGTCATGCTCGGCTGTCCAGGGCAGGTGCTGTGCAACATACCACCAAAGCGCCTGGTAGGCATCCTCCAGCCACGTCTCCTGCCATACCCGGAGCTCCAATTCTTTTACCCATTCCTCCCTGGGCTGCTCTCCCAGGAAGGGCATCCGCAGGGCTAGTCGCTCCTGCAAACGCTGATCTTCCTTGGGAAGTCTCTCACCTCGTTGGTATTCCACAATGTCCAGTGCCTGGTACCAGATGCCTTTCCTTAACGCCTCCCGGTCATCCATGTCACCCTCATCGTACTCCACTGCTGGTTCCATGTTGTTGCTTTTAGGGTCGCTGTCCTGGGACATGCGTTGCCCTCAAATTGTAAAAATCCAAAGCAATGGTGTTCTGTAGCTGTCCTTCTGGCTGTAGGAACGATCCCGCCGCTTGCCACCAATTGTAACAGACCGTTTCAGCATAAAAGGGGAAAAATCCGTTTAGGCGATAATCCCCTTTTCCCAAACAAGGCACAGCTACTATAAAAGCACCAAAACTCACGAATTCGGATATAAATGAATGCACCAAACTCCCGAACTGCATACAAGGGAATAAGGTAGCACTCCAGCTGGAACCTCACGAATAGCTGCTAGCAGATGAATAGGGAAAAGCAGACATCAGCTTACACTCCTTAGCAATCAATCTCCAACAGCATACAGTGAATCCCCCCAAGGACGAGACAAGGCTCCGTGTTGAAGGTCAAGCAGTGGTCTGTTTATTCAGGGCTACCTGCCCCTGTATTTATGCAGGTCTCCCACCTGGTGGACACTCCCCTAGGGGACCAGATGGAAGACTGAAACAGCAGACAGACATGTATCATTTTCGTACACACAGCCACAATACTTTCCCACCATGCATCTTGGTTTCCTCCTTCCTGCCCTGGAGATAATTAATGAAGTAATTCAATTATCTCCTAAGACAAAGGCCAGACTCCATTATGCACATGGTGACACAGAAACAGACTATCACTTTAAAATACATACAGACACATTTTATACACAAAACACAGACATGTAACATATCCCCAGATAGCTCAGGTCTGGGTGCACATTATTAGGTGAATGGCACCCAGACCACACAAATACATTTTAATTGCCATGGAGCCAAAGTCTTTAATTATACGAACAGGCTCCATGGCATTGCTATCTGGGTTACTACAGTTCACATAAAACATAAAATACCGAATTCCCTGCATTCACCAAATCCATTCGAATTAGAACCAGGGGCTGGAGGTTCAGCGGTGCCTGCACGTAAAAGTGTCCGATTTTGGTGCATGAAAGCCGGGCAGAAAAGTGTTGGCTGCCCGGGGAGCTCCAGAACAGCGCCACCTAGCGGCCGCTAAGTGTAACAGCGGCCACACAGTTAACAGGCAATTAACCGCAGCTTCAGGGAGGTAAATGGAGGGCACACTCCAGCTTCTGGGTGGCCAATTAACAACGCCGGCCGGCTTCCCACGGCTCTGGGGAGGTTGGTGAACGGCTGTTTGTTCGGTAGATGAAATCTACCGAACTGCTGTGCAGAAAGGGAGAAATAAATCATTCTGCACAGTAAAATTAACCCTTTAGCTGCCGGTCCATAGTCCAGAGGTAGCAGGCGGGCAACCAGGCTCCTCCAATACAATGTGGCGAGATTGGTTTCGTCACAGTGCTCCAAGTGGAAGAGGAGTTTAACTGGAGATTACAGAGCATCTTGGTCACACTGGATAAGCCGATAGCGGAGGCATCCAGGTTGGCATGCAGAGAGGATGCCCGACAGGGGATGTGGGAAGAAACCCTAGAGGGTGTCCAGCGTTGGCGAGGTGAGCGTCTCCCCAGCAAGGAGCAGCGATTACAAGCCAGAGTGGCCCTACGGATACCTATGCTGGGAGAACAGGCTCAGGAGGAATGGGTGATGCAACTTGATTCACTGGCATGGAGAGAACTGGGTCTCGAGGACGCATACCAAGCGCTACGTTGGTACGCGGTTCAGCGGGTGCCTGGAATGGCCAAATTTGGCAAACCCGAGGGTGAGGATTATAATGGCCCTGGCTTATTATGGGGGACATTTGCAGAACCAGACTTTGGGAGTGTGGCAGAGTCACGGCTTTGGGACATATTTGACTACAGAGAAGCCGTGCTGGATCTCCCTATGGCCGAGGACCTAAGGCCAGACTTGACTGAACTGGCTGTCCAGGAATGGGAGCTGGAGCAGGATTACCAACACCTGTTCAGCGCCAGTCAGTTACCATATACCCCACAAGTACCACCAGAGCAGTGGGAGATCAAACAGAATTATGCGGACTTATATGATCCAGTGACACCGCCTGTCTCTAACCTGATGGGGCTTCTGGACTGTACACCATTGGGAGCGGTGAGTTTTGTTCCCCCTCCCCAACAACTAAGCCCGCCAGCAGGAGACCTGCATTTAGTACCTCCTACTGCCCAACCAGCCCCAGAAATGGGGGACCTTTTCGACTGGTCCTGGGAAGACCCACAGATGGCAGGTGGAGATGGGACCGTGGTCTCTCTGCCGGCCCTACAGGGAGGCTGGGCAGTTGGCCCAGATCCCCAGCAGCAGTGTGTATTACAGGGGGCTGAAGGTGCCATCCTTGCTCCCCAGCGGCAGCTTAGCACACCAAGGGGAGACAGTAAGCCCCACACCAGCGCAGATGAGACCGTGGTCTCTGCGCCCAAGCTACAGGGAGTACGGATGGTCAGCCAGGCTCCCCAGCGGCTGGAAGTGGGTAAGGGAGAGGAGTTTATTACCCCCTCTCCCCAGCGGCAGCCTGGCCCACCAAGGGGAGACAGTAAACCCCACAACAGCGCAGATGGGACCGTGGTCTCTGCGCCCAATCTACAGGGAGTACGGATGGTCAGTCCTGCTCCCCAGCGGCAGAATATTTTACCGGGTGGGGAGAGTCTTGTTTCCCCTCCCCAGCGGCAGCCTAGCCCACCAAGGGGAGACAGTAAGCCCCACAACAGTGCAGATGGGACAGTAGTCTCTGCACCTGCACCACTGGAGATATGGACAGTCTGTCCTGGCCCCCAACAACAGGACAATGTATTGGAAGAGAAGGCAGTTTGTTTTCCCCTACTACAAGAGAGGTCGTCACAGGGAGAGGAGCCTGTTACCCCTTCTCCCCAGCAACAGCTTTGTCCAACCAGGAGAGAGAGCACCCTGGTTACCTTTCCACCAGACTATGGATTTCAATCTGGACACATGTGGCAGGAGAACACCGGGACAGCTACACCGGGTGAGAAAAGCCGACCGACTATCAGAGCCCCAGACCGATTGAAGGTCTGGAGTCTGGATAGTCTCAATGGGAAAGGGGAGAAATGTGGCGGAACCCACCTCGCCACTGGGCATTGGAGAGGCCTGGCGGCCCGCCTCCTACCTGCTGACTATGGCCCCTGGTACAGTTGTACTTTTGAATGCAATATTTGGGCATATTGTATTTTATTGTGCGGCTACTGGCCCTTTAAGCACAGTGAATGGACTTTTATTGTACTGTGCTGGCCTTTTAAAAACAGTGTATGGACATACTGAAACTTTTTGGACAATTCCTTTTCCCCTCCCCCGGATCCATTGTTCTCCAGCAGGGTGTTGTCCCAGGGACAAGGAAAAGCCATGCTTGCAAGTGACAACAAAGGACTTCGACCTAACCGTTAAACCCCTGAACCTATTCAAGTGAATTTTGGATATGTTTGTCCCCAAGTTATTCTGGTTAAAATAATATAAGTTTTATGTATGTACGATGTTAACTCACCAAGTTATAAAAATGTATACAAAGTGTAACTTTTCAGTTTGGAGATAATTGAGTAGATACAGTAATTGACTCAATTATCTCCTAAGCAGAGGGGAGGAATATGCTGGGTGTGTTTCTATTGTCCCATTGTGTCTGATTGGCTGCTGTACTTGCATTGTATGTGTTGTAATGTGTTTATTGGTTGTTCTGCAAAACCCTCTGAGCAGCACTATGTTTTGTGGATTGTGAATAAAAGCCAGGCTGGATGAGCCAGTCCAGAGTTCCTGTTTTACCCTCAACTTGAGTCCTGTGTCTTATTGGGGGAACCTGCTACAAGGGATTGCTATGCTAGGCATATTCCCTTGCTATAATCACTGTGGCGAAACCGACCTCGCCACGTGTCCTTGGAGGGGGCTGATTGCCCGCCTCTTGCCTTTGGACTATGGACCAGACTTTATGGGAATGTGATACCCCAGATAGCCATACCATGGAGCCTATTCATATAATGAAAGACTATGGGAAAGACTTTAGCTCCATGGCAATTGTACTGTGTGAGTAGGATCTGCGCGCTATTCGGTAGTTTTGTGCGTGCAGATCCCAGCTATCTGGGGATAGGTGAAATGTCTGTGTGTTATGTGTAAATGTGACTTTATGTATTTTAAAGTGTTTTATGTTGTTTTGCACCCATGTGGTTAATGGAGTCTGCCTTTAGTCCTGGGTAATTGGATTACTTCTCCAATTAACTCCAGGGCAGAAGGGAGGAAACCAGGGTGCATTGTGGGGATGTTTTTCTGCCAGACAGAAAGGAACAAAAGATACTTTTAGTAACTTTTGAACCCCTGGTCGGATTCATGCCATTTTTTAATATGTTGTTCCCCTGAATGGATTGATTGTGGATATGTATTTTTATGTGAATGTGATGTATGGTTTTAAAGTTATGAAAGTTGTGTAAAAGTATATTTTACACTGTATGCATAATGGGATTATGTGTCACACTAAGGGGAGGGGATGTGTGGGAGGTAACATCTATGTCATTGGTTCTTTTATGCCTCCCCCTGGGTGTGGCCTGTATGTGTGAGTTGGAAATAAAAGCCAGGCTGGATGAGCCAGTCCAGAGTTCCTGTTTTAACCTCAAAGTGATGTGTCGTCTCATTATTGGGGGAAGGATTGATTGTATGCTGTTCCAGTTGACTGCTAGGAGTACAGGCCTATTCGTATGGTTCCTATTCAATGGTCTGCAGCATTCATACGCTTGGGCGAATTTAAAGGTTTCTCGGATTCGGTGATTATGGTGTCTGCCAGAGTGCTTGGAGTCCTCAGGAAGCACTAGGAGCATCCATTAATGGAGGTACCCAGTCGGGGTGCCAGGTGATCCGTTACATTGGTGACAGCGGTGGGATGGCGTCCTAGTGCGAGGAGAAGCAGCTCAGAGACACTGGTAACGTTTGGAATTACAAATTGAGGGCAACGCTAGTATCCGTACAGCGCCCCTGGCTACAGCAGGATGGAATCAGCTAGTTTTTGGACAGCGTTCCATGATGAGGAGGAGGAGGCGGCCGCGGACTACAGGGATGCAGACAGAAAGGAAGTCTGGTATGATGCCCTGGAAGACGCCCAGTGGCGGCGAGGTGAGAGTCTCCCCAGTGATGAGCAGCGGCTACAGAAGCGTGTGGCGATGCGCATGTATCTATTGGGAGAGCAGCCCCTGGATGAGTGGGTGACAAGACTAGAGACCCTGGTATGGCGAGAGATCTGGCTAGACAACGCATACCAGGCCCTCTGGTGGCATACCATTCGACTTACCCCCTGGACGGCCGAGCACGACTTACCGGAGGGGGATGATTATGATGGCCCGGGTTTATTATGGGATGCCTTGGAGGACGACATTGATCTTGGCAGCACGGAGGGGTCTAGGTTTTGGGACATCTACGACTACCGGATGGGCATGTATGTCTGGGCTGATGAATGCGAGGTGAGCAAAGACATGACCCACCTGGTAACAAGGGAGTGGGAGCTGGAGCAGGACTACCAACACCTGCTCAGCTTCGTGCAGATCCAACCTACCCGACAAGCAGAACCAGACCTCATAGACTGGTCCTGGAGAGACCCACAGATGGCAGGTGGAGATGGGATTGAGGTCTCTCTACTGGCCCTACAGGGATGCTGGGCAGTCGGCCCAGATCCCCAGCGGCAGGTTACAGTTCAGAGAGAGGAGCTTGTTACACCCTCTCTCCAGCGGCAGCCTAACCCACCAAGGGGAGACCGTAAGCCCCACACCAGCGCAGATGGGACCGTGGTCTCTGCGCCCAAGTTACAGGGAGCTGAAGGAGCCGTCCTCCCTCCCCAGCGGCAGTGTGATTTGTTGGGAATTGGGAGCCCGGTCTCCATTCCCCAGCGGCAGAGTATCCAGCAGGGAATAGAGAGCCCATCCCCCTTTCCCCCACAGCAGGACTCTGTGCTGGGAGGAGAGACAGTCGGTCTCCCTCCGCAGAGACGGGAAGTATGCATGGGAGAGGAGATTGTTACCACCTCTCCCCAGCGGCGGATCATTAATGTACAGGGAATAGAGAGCCCAGTCTCCATTCCCCAGCGGCAGAGTGTTCTAATGGGAGAGGAGCTGGTTACCACCTCTCCCCAGCGGCAGCTTAATGTACCAGGGGGAGACTGTAAGCCCCACACCTGTGCAGATGGGACCGTGGTCTCTGCACTTCCAGCACAGGGGGTACGGACGGTCGGTCCTGCCCCCCCACAACAGGGCTGTTTAGCCAAAGGGGAGACAGTCTGTCTCCAGCAGCAGCGCTGTGTAACTAAAGGGGAGACAGTCGGTCTCCAGCAGCAGAGTTGTGTAACTCAAGGGGAGACAGTCGGTCTCCAGCAGCAGAGCGGTGTAACTCAAGGGGAGACAGTCGGTCTCCAGCAGCAGAGCGGTGTATTTAAAGGGGAGACAGTCTGTCTCCAGCAGCAGAGCTGTGTAACTAAAGGGGAGACAGTCGGTCTCCAGCAGCAGAGCTGTGTAACTCAAGGGGAGACAGTTGGTCTCCAGCAGCAGAGCGGTGTATTTAAAGGGGAGACAGTCGGTCTCCAGCAACCAGGCTCCAACCAGACTACTCCCGTGGTAGTGCTGGCAACAGGACAGAGTACCGCTGGTCTCTGCCCCCTCAGCAACCTACCAAGGCAGCCTACCAGTCCCCCACACAGCTGTGGTGAGGCACCTGAACCTGGACAAGATTCTCCCTCACCCAGGTGTAGTAACTGTTTATTGTGGGTGGGATGCTCTGCTGTTTCTGTCTTGTGGGTGGGCTGCTGGACTAACAAGGGCACTGACCGGCAGGAGGTCAAGTACCCTGTTAGTCTGGGGGGTAAAGGGGAGAAGTGTGGCGAAACCGACCTCGCCACGTGTCCTTGGAGGGGGCTGATTGCCCGCCTCTTGCCTTTGGACTATGGACCAGACTTTATGGGAATGTGATACCCCAGATAGCCATACCATGGAGCCTATTCATATAATGAAAGACTATGGGAAAGACTTTAGCTCCATGGCAATTGTACTGTGTGAGTAGGATCTGCGCGCTATTCGGTAGTTTTGTGCGTGCAGATCCCAGCTATCTGGGGATAGGTGAAATGTCTGTGTGTTATGTGTAAATGTGACTTTATGTATTTTAAAGTGTTTTATGTTGTTTTGCAACCATGTGGTTAATGGAGTCTGCCTTTAGTCCTGGGTAATTGGATTACTTCTCCAATTAACTCCAGGGCAGAAGGGAGGAAACCAGGGTGCATTGTGGGGATGTTTTTCTGCCAGCCAGAAAGGAACAAAAGATACTTTTAGTAACTTTTGAACCCCTGGTCGGATTCATGCCATTTTTTAATATGTTGTTCCCCTGAATGGATTGATTGTGGATATGTATTTTTATGTGAATGTGATGTATGGTTTTAAAGTTATGAAAGTTGTGTAAAAGTATATTTTACACTGTATGCATAATGGGATTATGTGTCACACTAAGGGGAGGGGATGTGTGGGAGGTAACATCTATGTCATTGGTTCTTTTATGCCTCCCCCTGGGTGTGGCCTGTATGTGTGAGTTGGAAATAAAAGCCAGGCTGGATGAGCCAGTCCAGAGTTCCTGTTTTACCCTCAAAGTGATGTGTCGTCTCATTATTGGGGGGAAGGATTTATGGCATGCTGTTCCAGTTGACTGCTAGGAGTACAAGCCTATTCGTATGGTTCCTATTCAATGGTCTACAGCATTCATACGCTTGGGAGAATTTAAAGGTTCTCGGATTCGGTGATTGTGGTGTCTGCCAGAGTGCTTGGAGTCCTCAGGAAGCACTAGGAGCATCCATTAACGGAGGTACCAAGTCGGGGTGCCAGGTGATCCGTTACAATCACTGAGCTCTTGTAAGAGCTTGTTCCTGCTTCGTTCTGAAGGGAGATAGCTGCAGCCTGCGGTGCTTATGGTGTCTGGTGGAGTGCTTGGAGTCCTCTGGAAGCGCTAGGAGCATCTTTCAACGGAGGTACCCAGTCGGGGTGCCAGTGGATCCGTTACAGTTATGTTATGTTATCACTGTGATAGAATGTTACCGTGTTATGTTATGTTATGTTATCACTGTGATAGAATGTTACCGTGTTATTTTATGTTATGTTATCACTGTGATAGAATGTTACCGTGTTATTTTATGTTATGTTATCACTGTGATAGAATGTTACCGTGTTATTTTATGTTATGTTATCACTGTGATAGAATGTTACCGTGTTATTTTATGTTATGTTATCACTGTGATAGAATGTTACCGTGTTATATTATGTTATGTTATCACTGTGATAGAATGTTACCATGTTATTTTATGTTATGTTATCTCTGTGATAGAATGTTACCGTGTTATGTTATCTCTGTGATAGAATGTTACCGTGTTATTTTATGTTATGTTATCTCTGTGATAGAATGTTACCGTGTTATTTTATGTTATGTTATCACTGTGATAGAATGTTACCGTGTTATGTTATCTCTGTGATAGAATGTTACCGTGTTATGTTATCTCTGTGATAGAATGTTACCGTGTTATTTTATGTTATGTTATCTCTGTGATAGAATGTTACCGTGTTATTTTATGTTATGTTATCACTGTGATAGAATGTTACCGTGTTATGTTATCACTGTGATAGAATGTTACCGTGTTATTTTATGTTATGTTATCTCTGTGATAGAATGTTACCGTGTTATTTTATGTTATATTATCTCTGTGATAGAATGTTACCGTGTTATGTTATGTTATGTTATCACTGTGATAGAATGTTACCGTGTTATGTTATGTTATGTTATCACTGTGATAGAATGTTACCGTGTTATGTTATGTTATGTTATCACTGTGATAGAATGTTACCGTGTTATTTTATGTTATGTTATCACTGTGATAGAATGTTACCGTGTTATTTTATGTTATGTTATCACTGTGATAGAATGTTACCGTGTTATTTTATGTTATGTTATCACTGTGATAGAATGTTACCGTGTTATTTTATGTTATGTTATCACTGTGATAGAATGTTACCGTGTTATTTTATGTTATGTTATCACTGTGATAGAATGTTACCGTGTTATTTTATGTTATGTTATCACTGTGATAGAATGTTACCGTGTTATTTTATGTTATGTTATCACTGTGATAGAATGTTACCGTGTTATTTTATGTTATGTTATCTCTGTGATAGAATGTTACCGTGTTATGTTATCTCTGTGATAGAATGTTACCGTGTTATATTATGTTATGTTATCACTGTGATAGAATGTTACCGTGTTATTTTATGTTATGTTATCTCTGTGATAGAATGTTACCGTGTTATTTTATGTTATGTTATCTCTGTGATAGAATGTTACCGTGTTATTTTATGTTATGTTATCTCTGTGATAGAATGTTACCGTGTTATTTTATGTTATGTTATCACTGTGATAGAATGTTACCGTGTTATTTTATGTTATGTTATCTCTGTGATAGAATGTTACCGTGTTATTTTATGTTATGTTATCTCTGTGATAGAATGTTACCGTGTTATTTTATGTTATGTTATCTCTGTGATAGAATGTTACCGTGTTATTTTATGTTATGTTATCACTGTGATAGAATGTTACCGTGTTATTTTATGTTATGTTATCACTGTGATAGAATGTTACCGTGTTATGTTATCTCTGTGATAGAATGTTACCGTGTTATGTTATGTTATGTTATCACTGTGATAGAATGTTACCGTGTTATTTTATGTTATGTTATCTCTGTGATAGAATGTTACCGTGTTATTTTATGTTATGTTATCTCTGTGATAGAATGTTACCGTGTTATGTTATCTCTGTGATAGAATGTTACCGTGTTATGTTATGTTATGTTATCTCTGTGATAGAATGTAACCGTGTTATTTTATGTTATGTTATCACTGTGATAGAATGTTACCGTGTTATTTTATGTTATATTATCTCTGTGATAGAATGTTACCGTGTTATGTTATCTCTGTGATAGAATGTTACCGTGTTATGTTATCTCTGTGATAGAATGTTACCGTGTTATGTTATGTTATGTTATCTCTGTGATAGAATGTTACCGTGTTATTTTATGTTATGTTATCTCTGTGATAGAATGTTACCGTGTTATGTTATGTTATGTTATCTCTGTGATAGAATGTTACCGTGTTATTTTATGTTATGTTATCACTGTGATAGAATGTTACCGTGTTATTTTATGTTATGTTATCTCTGTGATAGAATGTTACCGTGTTATATTATGTTATGTTATCTCTGTGATAGAATGTTACCGTGTTATTTTATGTTATGTTATCACTGTAAAAGAATGTTACCGTGTTATTTTATGTTATGTTATCACTGTGATAGAATGTTACCGTGTTATTTTATGTTATGTTATCACTGTGATAGAATGTTACCGTGTTATTTTATGTTATATTATCTCTGTGATAGAATGTTACCGTGTTATGTTATCTCTGTGATAGAATGTTACCGTGTTATGTTATCTCTGTGATAGAATGTTACCGTGTTATGTTATGTTATGTTATCACTGTGATAGAATGTTACCGTGTTATTTTATGTTATGTTATCTCTGTGATAGAATGTTACCGTGTTATTTTATGTTATGTTATCTCTGTGATAGAATGTTACCGTGTTATATTATGTTATGTTATCTCTGTGATAGAATGTTACCGTGTTATTTTATGTTATGTTATCACTGTGATAGAATGTTACCGTGTTATTTTATGTTATGTTATCACTGTGATAGAATGTTACCGTGTTATTTTATGTTATGTTATCTCTGTGATAGAATGTTACCGTGTTATGTTATGTTATGTTATCACTGTGATAGAATGTTACCGTGTTATTTTATGTTATGTTATCTCTGTGATAGAATGTTACCGTGTTATTTTATGTTATGTTATCTCTGTGATAGAATGTTATCGTGTTATTTTATGTTATGTTATCTCTGTGATAGAATGTTACCGTGTTATTTTATGTTATGTTATCTCTGTGATAGAATGTTACCGTGTTATTTTATGTTATGTTATCTCTGTGATAGAATGTTACCGTGTTATGTTATGTTATGTTATCTCTGTGATAGAATGTTACCGTGTTATGTTATGTTATGTTATCTCTGTGATAGAATGTTACCGTGTTATGTTATGTTATGTTATCACTGTGATAGAATGTTACCGTGTTATATTATGTTATGTTATCTCTGTGACAGAATGTTACCGTGTTATTTTATGTTATGTTATCTCTGTGATAGAATGTTACCGTGTTATTTTATGTTATGTTATCTCTGTGATAGAATGTTACCGTGTTATATTATGTTATGTTATCTCTGTGATAGAATGTTACCGTGTTATTTTATGTTATGTTATCTCTGTGATAGAATGTTACCGTGTTATTTTATGTTATGTTATCTCTGTGATAGAATGTTACCGTGTTATTTTATGTTATGTTATCTCTGTGATAGAATGTTACCGTGTTATTTTATGTTATGTTATCACTGTGATAGAATGTTAACGTGTTATTTTATGTTATGTTATCTCTGTGATAGAATGTTACCGTGTTATATTATGTTATGTTATCTCTGTGATAGAATGTTACCGTGTTATTTTATGTTATGTTATCTCTGTGATAGAATGTTACCGTGTTATTTTATGTTATGTTATCTCTGTGATAGAATGTTACCGTGTTATTTTATGTTATGTTATCTCTGTGATAGAATGTTACCGTGTTATTTTATGTTATGTTATCTCTGTGATAGAATGTTACCGTGTTATTTTATGTTATGTTATCACTGTGATAGAATGTTACCGTGTTATTTTATGTTATCACTGTGATAGAATGTTACCGTGTTATGTTATCTCTGTGATAGAATGTTACCGTGTTATTTTATGTTATGTTATCTCTGTGATAGAATGTTACCGTGTTATTTTATGTTATGTTATCTCTGTGATAGAATGTTACCGTGTTATTTTATGTTATGTTATCACTGTGATAGAATGTTACCCTGTTATTTTATGTTATCACTGTGATAGAATGTTACCGTGTTATGTTATCACTGTGATAGAATGTTACCGTGTTATTTTATGTTATGTTATCTCTGTGATAGAATGTTACCGTGTTATATTATGTTATGTTATCTCTGTGACAGAATGTTACCGTGTTATTTTATGTTATGTTATCTCTGTGATAGAATGTTACCGTGTTATTTTATGTTATGTTATCACTGTGATAGAATGTTACCGTGTTATTTTATGTTATGTTATCTCTGTGATAGAATGTTACCGTGTTATTTTATGTTATGTTATCTCTGTGATAGAATGTTACCGTGTTATTTTATGTTATGTTATCTCTGTGATAGAATGTTACCGTGTTATTTTATGTTATGTTATCACTGTGATAGAATGTTACCGTGTTATTTTATGTTATGTTATCACTGTGATAGAATGTTACCGTGTTATTTTATGTTATGTTATCTCTGTGATAGAATGTTACCGTGTTATTTTATGTTATGTTATCACTGTGATAGAATGTTACCGTGTTATTTTATGTTATGTTATCTCTGTGATAGAATGTTACCGTGTTATATTATGTTATGTTATCTCTGTGATAGAATGTTACCGTGTTATTTTATGTTATGTTATCTCTGTGATAGAATGTTACCGTGTTATTTTATGTTATGTTATCACTGTGATAGAATGTTACCGTGTTATTTTATGTTATGTTATCTCTGTGATAGAATGTTACCGTGTTATGTTATCTCTGTGATAGAATGTTACCGTGTTATTTTATGTTATGTTATCTCTGTGATAGAATGTTACCGTGTTATGTTATCTCTGTGATAGAATGTTACCGTGTTATGTTATCTCTGTGATAGAATGTTACCGTGTTATTTTATGTTATGTTATCACTGTGATAGAATGTTACCGTGTTATATTATGTTATGTTATCACTGTGATAGAATGTTACCGTGTTATTTTATGTTATGTTATCTCTGTGATAGAATGTTACCGTGTTATGTTATGTTATGTTATCTCTGTGATAGAATGTTACCGTGTTATTTTATGTTATGTTATCTCTGTGATAGAATGTTACCGTGTTATTTTATGTTATGTTATCACTGTGATAGAATGTTACCGTGTTATTTTATGTTATGTTATCTCTGTGATAGAATGTTACCGTGTTATATTATGTTATGTTATCACTGTGATAGAATGTTACCGTGTTATTTTATGTTATGTTATCTCTGTGATAGAATGTTACCGTGTTATTTTATGTTATGTTATCTCTGTGATAGAATGTTACCGTGTTATTTTATGTTATGTTATCTCTGTGATAGAATGTTACCGTGTTATTTTATGTTATGTTATCTCTGTGATAGAATGTTACCGTGTTATTTTATGTTATGTTATCACTGTGATAGAATGTTACCGTGTTATTTTATGTTATCACTGTGATAGAATGTTACCGTGTTATGTTATCTCTGTGATAGAATGTTACCGTGTTATTTTATGTTATGTTATCTCTGTGATAGAATGTTACCGTGTTATTTTATGTTATGTTATCTCTGTGATAGAATGTTACCGTGTTATTTTATGTTATGTTATCACTGTGATAGAATGTTACCCTGTTATTTTATGTTATCACTGTGATAGAATGTTACCGTGTTATGTTATCACTGTGATAGAATGTTACCGTGTTATTTTATGTTATGTTATCTCTGTGATAGAATGTTACCGTGTTATATTATGTTATGTTATCTCTGTGACAGAATGTTACCGTGTTATTTTATGTTATGTTATCTCTGTGATAGAATGTTACCGTGTTATTTTATGTTATGTTATCACTGTGATAGAATGTTACCGTGTTATTTTATGTTATGTTATCTCTGTGATAGAATGTTACCGTGTTATTTTATGTTATGTTATCTCTGTGATAGAATGTTACCGTGTTATTTTATGTTATGTTATCTCTGTGATAGAATGTTACCGTGTTATTTTATGTTATGTTATCACTGTGATAGAATGTTACCGTGTTATTTTATGTTATGTTATCTCTGTGATAGAATGTTACCGTGTTATGTTATCTCTGTGATAGAATGTTACCGTGTTATTTTATGTTATGTTATCTCTGTGATAGAATGTTACCGTGTTATGTTATCTCTGTGATAGAATGTTACCGTGTTATGTTATCTCTGTGATAGAATGTTACCGTGTTATTTTATGTTATGTTATCTCTGTGATAGAATGTTACCGTGTTATATTATGTTATGTTATCTCTGTGACAGAATGTTACCGTGTTATTTTATGTTATGTTATCTCTGTGATAGAATGTTACCGTGTTATTTTATGTTATGTTATCACTGTGATAGAATGTTACCGTGTTATTTTATGTTATGTTATCTCTGTGATAGAATGTTACCGTGTTATTTTATGTTATGTTATCTCTGTGATAGAATGTTACCGTGTTATTTTATGTTATGTTATCACTGTGATAGAATGTTACCGTGTTATTTTATGTTATGTTATCACTGTGATAGAATGTTACCGTGTTATTTTATGTTATGTTATCTCTGTGATAGAATGTTACCGTGTTATGTTATCTCTGTGATAGAATGTTACCGTGTTATGTTATCTCTGTGATAGAATGTTACCGTGTTATTTTATGTTATGTTATCACTGTGATAGAATGTTACCGTGTTATTTTATGTTATGTTATCACTGTGATAGAATGTTACCGTGTTATGTTATCTCTGTGATAGAATGTTACCGTGTTATGTTATGTTATGTTATCTCTGTGATAGAATGTTACCGTGTTATTTTATGTTATGTTATCTCTGTGATAGAATGTTACCGTGTTATTTTATGTTATGTTATCACTGTGATAGAATGTTACCGTGTTATTTTATGTTATGTTATCACTGTGATAGAATGTTACCGTGTTATATTATGTTATGTTATCTCTGTGATAGAATGTTACCGTGTTATGTTATGTTATGTTATCACTGTGATAGAATGTTACCGTGTTATATTATGTTATGTTATCACTGTGATAGAATGTTACCGTGTTATATTATGTTATGTTATCTCTGTGACAGAATGTTACCGTGTTATTTTATGTTATGTTATCTCTGTGATAGAATGTTACCGTGTTATTTTATGTTATGTTATCACTGTGATAGAATGTTACCGTGTTATTTTATGTTATGTTATCACTGTGATAGAATGTTACCGTGTTATATTATGTTATGTTATCTCTGTGATAGAATGTTACCGTGTTATTTTATGTTATGTTATCACTGTGATAGAATGTTACCGTGTTATATTATGTTATGTTATCACTGTGATAGAATGTTACCGTGTTATATTATGTTATGTTATCACTGTGATAGAATGTTACCATGTTATTTTATGTTATGTTATCTCTGTGATAGAATGTTACCGTGTTATTTTATGTTATGTTATCACTGTGATAGAATGTTACCGTGTTATTTTATGTTATGTTATCTCTGTGATAGAATGTTACCGTGTTATATTATGTTATGTTATCACTGTGATAGAATGTTACCGTGTTATTTTATGTTATGTTATCTCTGTGATAGAATGTTAGTACATATCTTGCTAACTCTCCCAGACTTGCATCTTATTTAGCTCAAAATTCTGCTTTTCTCGGAGGAATAACCTATTAATATTTTCACGTTTAGGGGATGATCGGTACAGTGCATGACAGGCAAGGAGTAAAATGCTTGAATGATGGCTTCAATGAAGCAGTTGTTGCTGCTTGTGTCTCTCTACAGGGAGTGATAGAAGTGATTGCAAACACCTGAAAGTTATTAAGGTAGTAATGATTATCCAGCTCCAGGAACGGAGCATCGAGCACATGTATCTCATACAGAATCTAGTAATGAGTCTCCTAACGTCGTCAATCACAAGGATTAACTATCACAAACACTTCATTCATTACTGGTCGACTTGGTGGAGAAGGTCCTACCCCACCCCCACCACCATGCTTTCTGATCCAGGGTGATTCAAAGCTTTCCATGAACTGACGAGGTAAACGTGGAGCACATTGGTTCTGTCTGTCCCATGTCACATTATTTTCAGGCACATCATTAACTCTGTCACATAGGCATTCAGAGATATTTGTTGTGTAATCACCCCTGGCATGGGGAGGCCACATTCGACAATCCAAATGTTGTGGACTACATCTTCCCTGATGCCAGCATTATTTCTGTAAGATCATTATGTGCATTGTCGAAGGTTCCTAACCCTTGCCTGTAGGTTCCTGCTGCATGGATGCTTATGGTGTGACCAAAGCTAGACCTAGGGGAACAAATGGTCAAGAACTGGATAGAACTTGGCAAAACCTAGAAAACTACTAAATAAATATCAAAAGCAACATTTGTTCTTGTAACCTGCGAGGATATCTGTAGCAGAGACTAGCTCTCCAGAATGTACTTAGGAACAAGTAGAATACTCCAAGGGAACAGCCAAATACAGCAAAGTAATCCAAGAATCGCCCACCACCTCCCCAGCAACTGGACAACACTCACCTCTGGGGGTATAACTGATTTTAATGGAGCCACACACTGCCTTTTATGAGAATCCCCATGCACGGTGTTTCCAGATACATATTCCAGGGGCATTCCCAACTGGACCTGAGAGTAGAGTGAAGCAAAGTACACAATATAATTACATTACCTCTCAGGTCCAGGACATGTATAATCTTTATCACCCAAAAATATACATTTCCCCATAGGGTAACCCCTCAAGTACTATATCCCCGGATAGCCTGGGTCTGAGCACCCAACATAGCCCAAGAGCACTCAGATCCCACTAACGAAGCTGAAACGCCACCGGGGTATAGTTTAGAAAGACCACACACGAGGCGATGGCCAAAAAGGTTCCATGAAAATAGGCTGTGCAAAACATACAAAGTGTTATACATATTGTACATGGCAGTCAGTGGAGACTTACCAGTGTTATACGTACTATACGTGGCAGTCAGTGGCGACTTACCAGCGTTATACATATTGTGCATGGCCAGGGCCGGCGCTACCTGTTAGGCAGACTAGGCAGACGCCAGGAGTGCCGGCCCCCCTCATGCTGCAGCCGACCAAGCGCTCTGTAGAGAGCCTTAGACGACTGCAGCTTTGCCCGGACAGCGCTCCCTCCTGTCACTCCCTCACTGTAGCGTGGCCGAGCCCTGTATGGTCCGCGGGTACAGGGAGCATCTGTCTCCTGTACCCGGCCGGACTAACAGGAAGTGCACACTGAGTGTCCACTTCCTTTTAGTCCAGCCAGGTACAGGAAACAAAAGCTCCCTGTACCCGCGGACCATACAGAGCTCGGCCACACTACAACAGAGGTAGGCGAGGGGGGAGAAATAAATTGACAGGGGGGAGGAGAAATTTACAGGGGGGAGAAATAAATTGACGGGGGGAATAAATTGACAGGGGGGAATAAATTGACAGGGGGGGAAGAAATTGACAGGGAGGTGGGGAGAAAGAATTTGACAGGGAGGGTGGGAGAAAGAAATTGACAGGGAGGGGGGAGAGAAAGGAATTGACAGGGAGGGGGAGAGAAAGAAATTGACAGGGAGGGGGGAGAGAAAGAAATTGACAGGGAGGGGGGAGAGAAAGAAATTGACAGGGAGGGGGGAGAGAAAGAAATTGACAGGGACGGGGGAGAGAAAGAAATTGACAGGGAGGGAGGAGAGAAAGAAATTGACAGGGGGAGAGAAAGAAATTGACAGGGGGGAGAAAGAAATTGACAGGGGGGAGAGAAATAAATTGACAGGGGGAAGGGAAAGAAATTGACAGGGGGGGGAGAAATTGACAGAGGGGGGAGAGAAAGAAATTGACAGGGGGGAGAGAAAGAAATTGACAGGGGGGGGAGGGAAAGAAATTGACTGCGAGGGTAATTGACGGGGGAGGGGGAATGAGAGTGGGGAGGGGGAGTGGAGAAGAGAGTGACAAGGGACGGGGGAGAAGAGAGGAACTATGGGGGGAGAAGAGAGGGACAAGGGGGGATAAGAGAGGGACAAGGGGGGGGATAAGAGAGGGACAAGGGGGGGGAGAAGAGAGTGACAAGGGACGGGGGAGAAGAGAGGAACTATGGGGGGAGAAGAGAGGGACAAGGGGGAGAAGAGAGGGACAAGGGGGGATAAGAGAGGGACAAGGGGGGGGAGAAGAGAGTGACAAAGGAGGGGGGGAGATTGACATCCATCACACACACACACACACACACACAATGCACCCCTTACACACAAAGACAATGCACCCCCTGCACACAGAAAAACACACAATGCATTACACACACAATGCATTACACACACAGACACACACACACACACGCGCAATGCAACCCTTACACACAATGCATCCCTTACACACACAGAAACACACAATGCACCCCTTACACACACTCAATGCACCCCTTACAGACGCACACACTGCATCCCATACATACACAGAAACACACCTTGCAGCCCTTACACATACAAACGCAGATTCACACAATGCATTCCTTACACACATATCAGGACATCCCGTACACACTCCACCTCCTGTGAACAAACTCATTGGTGGAACATGAAGGTGGACCCTGGGACCCAGACCTTGAGCTGTGTAAAGGGCCCCCAAAAAATGGAGCAGCTTCCCGTTCTCCCAGAACATTGATTTTTGTGACCACAGTTACAAACAGCCACCAGAGAGCCTGTTCTACACCAGACCAGTGGAGCCAGACTGCAGCTAGAGCCCATCATCGTCATCATCCGGTTGTAAGCAGGCAATCTATAATTTACCTCACATTAAAGAAACACTATAGTCCCCAGAACCACTGCAGCTTATTGTAGCGGTTCTGGTGTCTATAGCCTGTCCCTGCAGGCCTTTTAATGTAAACACGGCGGCACTGCAGCACTGGCGTTAGTTAACATGGCAGATCATATGGGTGGGGCATTGTGATGTCACATGGGGGGGCGGCAAACTTTACTTTTGCCTAGGGCAGCAAAAATCCTTGCACCGGCCCTGTGCGTGGAGACACAGTGGAGACTTACCAGTGTTATACATATTATACATGTCAGTCAGTGGAGACTTACTGGTGTTATACATATTGTACATGGCAATTACTGGAGACTTAACGGTGTTATACATATTGTACATGGCAGTCAGTGGAGACTTACTGGCGTTATACATATTGTACATGGCAGTCAGTGGAGACTTAATGGTGTTATACATATTGTACGTGGTAATCACTGGAGACTTACCGGTGTTTTACATATTGTACGTGGCAGTCACTGGAGACTTGCCGGTGTTATACATATTGTACGTGGCAATCAGTGGAGACTTACCGGTGTTATACATATTGTACGTGGCAATCACTGGAGACTTACCGGCGTTATACATATTGTACATGTCAGTCAGTGGAGACTTGCCGGTGTTATACATATTGTACGTGGCAATCAGTGGAGACTTACCGGCGTTATACATATTGTGCATGGCAGTCAGTGGAGACTTTAATTATCTTTCATTGACATTCTACGCTATAAATTAGATCATCCCCACAGAGGGGTTCTAATTTACTAATGCATCTTTGGTCTTCAGAAACTCCTATATTGTGGGGTGAAATGTGTTGATCAGGTCAGTTCAGGAATTTCCTGGAAGTGATTTGTTTGACCGACCGCACGCATGGTCCCATGCCCAAAACAGTTCCAGAGAATCAGGGCTTGCGGTCAGTCTAGTTCAGTAGTTTAAAAACGAACAAACTACTGAACACGGTCAATAGTCTTACCCTGGAGCTTGTTTCCCTTGTTCGTGGGAAAGTGTCTACCGAACAGTGTCTTTGTAAGTGTTGTTGAAACGAACGCAGGCGATCATTGAAGTCCAGCCGTGTTCGGGAGTTTCAGTATCCGAAAATAGTTACATGAACTCGACGACCAAACAACGCTGCCTGCATTCATGCGAACAAGATGGCTGCCACCTCGTGGTCGTCCATAGGAATTACAGCCACCCAGTTGAACACTTAGAACACTGAGGTGAAAAAAGTTGCAAAGTAGCAATTATGCTTAACAAGTTCCAGGGTGGTCTCCAGTTCATGCGGCTGTTCAGTTCCCGAACCATATGGTCCAAATACACGAACCAGTGGCGTACATACTAAGGTCGTAGGGGGGCCCGGCCCACAGGGAGCCCGGCTGCCCTGGGACCCGGTATGTACGCCAGTGTGGCCAGCCTCTTCTCCTTGGGGTCCCAGGAGCTGGCCACCTCAGGACCCCCCGAGGCTGGTCATATTCCGGCTCCGGCATCAGTAAGCAGCGCGAGAGGGAGCTCAACAGAAGGATCTCAGTGATCCCTCGCGCACCCGTAGGACCAGCCGCCCGGAAACACCACTGGACCCCAGGGAATCCCCTGTGTGACGGTAGTAGAAAATATCCCCGTCAAGCATTCCCTTCTTCCCATAAAAGTAAAATCACCCAATATTCCACAAGTTTTTTGAGTGCCCATACTAAGGCCAAACACTCTTTTTCAATGGTGGCATAACTGACCTCCCTTGGTAACAGCTTCCGACTCAGGTATGCCACCGGGTGCTCTCCTCCATCCTCCCCGATCTGGCTTAGTACTGCCCCCAGTCCAAACATTGAAGCGTCTGTGTGGACAATAAATCTTTTGTTAGGATCTGGGGTAACCAACACCGGAGCATTAACCAGAGCAGTCTTTAGTGCTTGGAAAGCCACCTCGCATTCCGGGGACCACAGGACTTGTCGGGGTAGCTTTTTTTTGGTCAAGTCGGTCAGGGGTTTGGCCAGGGCGCTATAGTCGGGTACAAAGCGTCTGTAATAGCCGGCTGTGCCCAGGAAAGCCATGACTTGTGTCTTGGTGTGGGGAGTGGGCCAATTGGCAACGGGCTCGATCTTAGCCGGCTCTGGCCGTTGCTTACCACATCCTACTCGGTGGCCCAAATACCCAAATGACATTTGTCGGGTTTCAGGGTCAGCCTGGCCCCCCTGATCCTATCTAATACTACCCCTACGTGCTCTAGGTGCGCTTCCCATGTATCGCTGTGGATGGCGATGTCATCCAGATAAGCGCATGCGAAGCTCTGGAGACCCCCAAGTAACTGATCCACCATCCGTTGGAAGGTGGCCGGGGCGTTCTTCATCCCGAACGGCATAACTCGGAATTGGTATAGACCGAACGGGGTGATGAAGGCCGACTTGGGTATGGCATCTTCTGCTAGGGGAATCTGCCAATATCCCTTGCATAGGTCTATTGTGGTCAGATACTTCCCTGCAGAGATACGGTCAAGCAGCTCGTCCATCCGTGGCATCGGATAGGCGTCCGTAACTGTCTTGTCGTTGAGGCGCCGGTAGTCTACACAGAAGCGGGTTGTCCCATCCTTCTTTGGCACTAAGACTACCGGCGAGGCCCAAGGACTTTCTGAGGGTTCGATTACGCCTAGCCGAAGCATCTCATCTATTTCCTTCCGCATCCCTTCCCGGACTGCTTCGGGGATACGGTAGGGAGGCTGTCTCAGGGGTGCCTGTCCTGCAGTCTCTACCTTGTGTATGGCTAGGAGTGTGTATCCAGGCTCCTGAGAGAATGTGACCTGTTTTGTTTTTAGTAAGCGGACAGCTTGAGCCTGCTCTTGCGGCTCCAGCTGTTCACCTAGTTGGACTTTCTCTATCTGGGTCATCCCTTCGTTACTGCCCAATAGGTCGGGAAGGGTTAGGGTCTCTGTGTCTTCTCCTGCTGGTGCACAGATAGCGGCTACCTCCTCTGCCCGTTCCCGATAGGCCTTGAGCACATCTTCATCCTCGCAGCTGGCTATCGTGTAGGTAGTGTCGCATATCTGTCCTATAACTTTATAGGGGCCCTGTCAGGCGGCCTGGAGCTTGTCTGTTCGGACCGGCCTTAATACCATGACCTTTTGGCCTATCTGAAAGCTCCGGTGCCTAGCCCGTCGGTCATACCATACCTTCTGGCGCTGTTGGGCCGCCTGGAGGTTCTCTCGCACTGTCTGGGCTAATTCCTCCATGCGGCCCCTCAGCTCCAGGACATAAGGTACAACCGGGGTCCCCTCAATCTCTGTCTGCCCCTCCCAGTGATCCTTGATGAGATCTAAGGGCCCCCTCACCCGCCTCCCATAGAGAAGTTCGAAGGGTGAGAATCCGGTCGATTCCTGCGGCACCTCTCGGTAGGCAAAGAGAAGGTGTGGCAGGAATCGCTCCCAATCCTTGTACGCCCCCGTGAACGACTTCAACATTTGCTTTAGTGTTCCGTTGAAGCGCTCGCACAGGCCATTAGTCTGGGGGTGGTATGGGGAGCTAGTCAGGGATTTAACTCCACAGGTTTTCCATATCTGCTGGGTTATCTCGGCCGTGAATTGGGTACCTTGGTCGGACAGAACCTCCTTGGGAAAGCCTACTCGGGAAAATACTTTAACTAGGGCCTCTGCTACGGTCTCAGCCTGTATGTTCGAGAGAGCTACCGCTTCGGGGTAACGGGTGGCGTAGTCTACTATGGTGAGTATATACCGCTTGCCGGAACGGCTAGGTTGGGCCAGGGGCCCAGGGGTCCACGGCTACCCTTGTGAACGGTTCTTCAATAATGGGCATGGAAACTAGTTTAGCCTTTGGGTGGTCTCCCTTTTTACCTATACGTTGGCATACCTCGCACGTTTGACAATACGCTCTGACGTCGTCGGATACGCCAGGCCAGAAGAAGTTCTGGGTTATCCGTTACCCTGTCTTGCGTATTCCCAAATGGCCTGCCAAGGGTACGTCGTGCCCAATCCTCAACAACTCCTGCCGGTATTTCCGGGGAACTACCAGCTGGCGTTTTTGCTTAGGCCCTGGTGCATTACCCCGGGTCTCGGTGAGCCTGTACAAGCGGCCTTTCTCCCAGATAAATTGCTCCTTCTCCAACCCCCCTTGGCCCCTCCTGGCTTTCTCTCGATACTTTCTGAGGGAAGGGTCTCTGGTCACCTCCCGCCCAAAGTCTTCTGGGGTGTCCCAGGGTAGGGGTTCTACAGTCAAGGGTAGGTTGGGTTGGCTTACCTGGGTCTCAGTAGGAAACGGATGGCTCTCGGCAGCACGACTTTGTGCTCTGGTGGTTACTGCGTGGGCCTCCTGAGCGGGGGTAGAGGCAAACGTCGAAGTCAGGGGGCCAATGTCGTTGCCCAAGATGACTTCAGAAGGTAAGTCTTTCATGACGCCCACATGAACATTGCCAGCTCCCGCACCCCAGTCTAGGTGTACCTGTGCAGTAGGAATACGGTATACTGCCCCCCCTGCCACTCTCACAGCAATTGATTTCCCCGGTCTCTCTGATGCCTTAATAAGGTGTCTTTGTACCAACGTGATGGTCGCCCCACTGTCTCTTAATCCCCGGGCGGTTTTTCCGTTAACCATGACCAGCTGACAATGGTGTTTCCTGTTGTCCGTAATAACAGATTGTACCATGAGGGCTTCATAAAGGGTGCCCAATGGTTCTTCCTGACCCAGCTCCTGGGGATCCCAAGCCGAGTCTACACAATGGGCTGCTGCTGGTGGGCGGTAACCAGGTCGAGACCAATTTGACCTGGTGTTGTTGTCCATGGGGCAATTCTGCTTGATGTGACCCACCTTTTGGCACCGGAAGCAGTGTTGTTCCTTGTCCTCCTGGGGTGGATAGCGAGGGTTAGATGTCACCGGTCTGTTAGGAGGTCGGTATCTAGCGGCTGGTGGGTGGTAGGGCACCGTTGGTCGTGGAGGTTGTACCCGTGGCGTGACTGGGTTTGTCTTGCGGGTATCCGCATATTCATCCACCAACTTAGCGGCCTCTGGTAGAGTCATGGGCCTGTGATCTCTCACCCAGTCTTTGACATCCGTCTGGATGTTATCGTAAAATTGCTCCAGGAGCATTAGTTGCAAAATGTCCTCTGCGGTGGTGGCCTGGCTGCTGTTAACCCAGTTAGAGGCCGACAGGGATAACTGGCATGCCCATTCCACGTAAGAGTCTTTCGTGGTTTTGCGTGAGACCCTGAACTTTTGTCGGTAGGACTCTGGGGTTACTGCATAACGAGCCAGGAGCACTTCTTTAACCCTGGCGTAGCTATGGATCTCCTGCTCTGGCATGGTCCGGAAAGCATCAGAAGCTTTGCCTGACAGTTTGCTGGCCAATATTGAAACCCACTCTCCTCTATCTATTCTGTGCAGGTTACATTGTCGCTCAAAATCTGCCAGGTAATTATCAATTTCACAGTCTTCTTCATTAAAAGCTTTAAAAGCGCTAAACGGAATCTTCCTTGTGTCTGCTGTGCTGTACTCACTGTTTGGAGAACGTGTGGCTGCTTGTTGGACTGCTGCCAGTTCTAACTGTCTTTGCGTCTCTTATTTGTTTAGCCTCGTCCGCTAACAGGTTCATCACTTTCAGCACCACATCCGCCGTTGGGTTCGGACTGAACCATGCTAGCTTCTCTCTCATTGCCTTGTTGGCTGGTGATTCCTCCTCCTGAATCACTGGTGTCTCCATCTCTTGTACTGCTGGCGTTGCTGCAACCAAGTTCTCCTGGTCTAGCTCCATTAATTCTGCTATGATGACCCGCTTGGTTTTGTTGCTAGCAATCCTTCCACGGACTTCCAGTAGTTCTTTCAGTGTATTTCTTTTAAGCAGGGTGTACCAGCCTTCCATTCACTGTTCCCAGTGTCTGCTTGGAATCCTGGTGTAAAGGAAAGTAGAAGGGAAAATCCCGCCGCTGCCAACCAGTTGTGACGGTAGTAGAAAATATCCCCGTCAAGCATTCCCTTCTTCCCATAAAAGTAAAATCACCCAATATTCCACAAGTAGAAATATCCCTGGAATCGCCAAATAATGCACACATGAGCCAAAACTTAATGCTGGAACAAGACTGATTTACTGGCACACAGAACTCACAATTTATGCAACACAAAACTCCTCCTCTGGGCCAGGCTAGATAATTGAGTTTTAGCAATATACATAGCTCAATTATCTGCTGGCCAGAACATTTACAGTTTAACATACTTTTTACCTAACATTCATAACTATAAAACCATACATCACATTCACATAAAAATCCATTCAGGGGAACAACATTTTAAAAAATGGCATGAATCAGACCAGGGGTTCAAAAGTTAGTAAAGTATCTTTTAAAACCCCTGTCAGCATGGCTAAATCTGGCTTAAGCAGATTTTATAGAGGCCTCTATCCTGGAGACAAAGGGGGAAGTAATTCAATTATCCAGGGCTAGAGGCAGACTCCATTAACCACATGGTTACAAAAAGACATAAAACACTTTAAAATACATTCATTCTTGACATTTGGAACCGAACAATATAGACCTTAAAATAGCAGGGAGAGAATTAAACTGAAGCATATAGGCAATTGCATAAAAGTCCTTCACACCCTGTATGTGTGTTAGTGTTAGAGTGTGTGTTAGTGTTAGTTTTTGTGTCAGTGTGTGTGTTACTGTGTGTGTGTCTGCTAGTGAGTGTCAGTGAGTATGTTAGTTTTAGTGTGGGTGTGTTAGTTTGTGTGTGTCTGTTATTGTGTGTGTGTCAGTGATTGTCAGTGTGCGTGTTACTGTGTGTGTCTTTTACTGAGTGTGTTAGTTTGTGTGTGTCTGTTAGGGAGTCTGTTTGATGTCTTAGTGAGTGAGTGTTTGTCAGTGAGAGTGTATGTTTTGTGAGTGTGTATGTGTGTCTGTCTGTCAGTGAGTGTGTATGTATGCCGTCTGTCAGTGAGTGTGTCTGTCAGTAAATGTGTGTGTCTGTTAGCTAGTGTGTATGTGTCTGTTCGTGAGAGTGTGTGTGTTTAAAACTCCTTCAGCACTTACCTTTCTCCAGCGCCGGACTCCCTAGGAGTCAGCGGAGACTTACCAGTGTTATACATATTGTGTGTGGCAGTCAGTGGAGACTTACCGTTGTTGTATATATTGTGCGTTTCCCTTATTCTACCTATTGTTGTAGTACATAAGCCAGATGTGAAATTCCTCATTGATTTCTTTGGGATAAGAAGCCGTCTGACTGAGCTCAGTTTGGTGTTCAGTTTATTTTCTAGTATTTTATTACAATTTGCAAAGGACGGGCATTTTCTCTCTGTTTTGCGGTCATGGCTCCTGTTCCCCCATTTGTCAGGAGCCACTATGATGCCATGATATTTGGAGTCTCCGTGTAGCAATATACTAAGCAATCTGCCCATATTATTGCCATTTCTCGATTTTAAATGTAGATCTCTGGGGAAGATAACTGAATGGAAACATTCAATGCCAAGTTAAGTAGCGTGTAGGATTACATCAGCACGGTAATTTATCCAACACACAAATCAGCTTCACGACAGTGTTTATTAGTGTAATCAATTCACGGGCCATCTCCTAACAGAGCGTGATTTATACTGCTTCAATGCCGCTGTGAGATAGAAATCTCCTCGTCATTAGTGGAGATAAATTAACCCTAAAAAGCAGGACTCCTGAAGGATCATTGTGCTGCACCGGACACAGATGATATTTATGGTAGAGTCTTCTTTTAACCGAAAGTGTAAATTGATCTTTTGTCTGTGAGTTGCTATTTTCATGACTGTCTGTTTCTGCGTAACTTGTACAGTCTCATTAAATCTCCTAATTGTCCTTCTGGATGGTTCTTTTGATCTGATTAAAATTGTAGAAGCAATTTCATACCAAGGCTGGATATTTATCGGCACACTGCGGGGGTCTATCGGCACTTTGCGGAGGTCTATTGGCACACTGCTGGGATTATAAGCACCCTGCTGGGGTTTATCGGCACACTGCAGGGATTATAAGCACCCTGCTGGGGTTTATCGGCACACTGCGGGGATTATAAGCACCCTGCTGGGGTTTATCGGCACACTGCGGGGATTATAAACACCCTGCTGGGGTTTATCGGCACACTGCAGGGATTATCAGCACACTGCAGGGGTTTATCGGCACACTGCAGGGATTATCAGCACACTGCAGGGGTTTATCGGCATACTGTGGTCCCCTCTTCCAGCGTTACAGCTTGGTTGAGGTCTCGCTGTCCTCCACTCTTAAAAGAGCAAGTGGTTATAATCCCAGGGGAGTATAGTGATATAGCAATCCCCAGAGTGATACAGCTGTTTACCCCCACACATGAGATGAGATCCTATGTTGAGGGTAAGCAGAAATTATTTTTTTGTCAGCCACCCCATGCAGGGGGCACTCCCTCCTGGATCTGAGAGTAGACTACAGTAAAAACATACACACGATTACATTGGCTCTCAGGTCCAGGACACTCCACATAAAACAAGATAATCCCTCCCCTGTGCCTGGGAGATTATTGAGTCAAGCACGGTGTTTGGGGGGGCAGGTGGGGGTCTGTTTTCCAGCCTCCTTCCCAAAGACCATGGGCCCTGCAAAAAGACATGTTAAAAAGTGACTTCCATGGGAAAATGTGCCTCTTCCACTCCCCCTTTTTCCTGTCCTTTTGTTTCCCCAGCAGGGCGTTGTCCCAGGGACACTGCCAGACCAGTTTAAACTGGCTGCTTTGTCCCTCCTCAATCTCCCATCAGCCCTTGCTATTGTCTGACCCCACCCTTCCTTGTACTATAGTGCTCTATGTAACCTATTGTATGTAAATGAGGCTGTTAGGGGTTTAAATATGTGTATTAATTGTGAGTGCTTGCATTAAAATTGAGTTCCTGTTTTACCCTCAACATAGAGTCTTTTCTCATGTGTGGGGGAAAAGGCTGCAGCTACCCAGGGGATTGCTATATCACTATACTCCCCTGGGATTATAACTTGACTCTCTGGAGGAAGAAAGGTTCACCCACTTGAGCCTGGAGCCTTGTCGTAGGTCCAGGGTGGGTAGGAGACGGCGAGTTCCCAACAAAGCTGTAACGCACAGGAAGCTCTGTTACATTGGTGGCAAGCAGTGGGTTGGCTACCAAGTGCGAGGAGAAGCAGCTCGGAGACACCTGTAACATGTGGAGTTATAATTGAGGGCAATGCTTGTCCCCGTACAGCACCCCTGGCTACAACAGTATGGAACCAGATTGTCCATGAACAGCGTTCCTATACGAGGAGGAGTTTCTCTGGAGGTTGCAGAGGAGGGCATACTGGACTGGAGAGATGCCACTCAAAAGGAGCTGTGGTATGAGGCCTTAGAGGATGTACAGCGTCGGTGTGGCGAAAGCCTCCCCAGCGAGGAGCAGCTGCTACAGATGCAAGTGGCGATGCGGATGCCCCTCCTGGGAGAGCAGCCCCTGGAGGAGTGGGTGACAACACTCAAGAGACTGGTATGGCAAGAGACATGCTTAGATGACGCATACCAGGTGCTGTGATGGTATACGATTCGCCATACCCCCTGGATGGCTGAGCACGACAGACCTGAGGGGGATGATTACGATGGCCCTGGCCTACTCTGGGAGGCCATGGAGGAGGACTGTGATTTTGGCAGCATGGAGGAGTCCAGATTTTGGGACATCTGCCACTACCGGGAGGGCATGCACGATTGGGCTGATGCCAATGAAGTGAAGCGAGACCTGACCCACCTTGTAACCATGGAGTGGGAACTGGAGCAGGACTAACAACATCTGCTCAGCTCAATTCGATCCCAATCTACCCAGCAGACAGACCCAGACAGCTGGAAAGACCCGGCCAAGGTAACCCCTGCTTCACTACCAGCTACAGAAGTAGGGAACCTCATAGACTGGTAACAAATACCAAAACTAATATAAGGTAACTGACAAAAAGAATAATAATTATCAAATGCCGGGCTGCATTACATACAAAGGAGCGACTTAATTATACATAAAAAATACAAAATGGTATGTGAGCGCTCCAAAAGTAAAATACAATAAAATAGTGACCACTGAAGCACTGTACCCCAATCAATATATCAATAAAAACAAAATTGGACCTGGTAGCAACACAGGGTTAATATAAATTAATAAGTGAATAGCATTAATAATATTGCTGTGTGCCAAAAGTGTAAAACATTATTTATTGAACAAAGACACAATGTAATAGCATCAAATCAATACTGCAAAGATGTATATACCGGTAACACAAAAGTCCAGAGCTGATGTTTAGAAAAAATAGACACAGTGTGGGGCCCCCTAAACACACAGCAGTGTGTGTTACAGGGAGGGGAGACAACCGGTCTCCCTCCCCAGCGGCAGTGTACCTTCCAGGGAGAGGAGACAACCGGTCTCTCTCCCCAACGGCAGTCAGCGTTACAGGGAGAGGAGAGCATTGTCCTCCCTCCTTCCCCAACAGCAGTGTGTGTTACAGGGAGAGGAGACAACCGGTCTCTCTCCCCAGTGGCAGTCAGGATCACAGGGAGAGGAGAGCATCGTCCTCAATATAACAATATAGCACAGCATATGCCTGAGATATAATTGCCTGGGAAACACCAATTATCTCTCAGGTACAGAAAACATATTTTATAAACCCCAAAACACACATAATACAACCATGTACCCCCTCAAATTTTATATTTCCGGACAGTCTGGATCTGACCTCACAACATATCCAAAAATTTCTCAGATCCCATGAATACAGCCGAAACGCCACCAGGATAAAGTTTTGACTGCACACAAGGTGCCTGCCCAAAATAGTTCCATAGAATCAGTGGTAGCGGTCGGTCTCTTTCAGGAGTCTGAAAACGAATAAACTACCGAACGTAGTCCATAGTTATAATGTGGAGCTTGTTCACCTAATCCATACGGTTTTAGTGTTCTTCTAGGATGTATTGAACCAAACGCAAGTGGGCATGGAAGTTCAGCGGTGTTAGTGAGGTCGAGTGTCTGATTTTAGTTCCATGCACTCAACGACCAAACACTGCTGCCTGCATTTGTGAGCACAACACTCAGCCGAATACTTAGAACATTGAGGTGGGAATCGTTACAAGGTGTCAATAGGGCTTAACAAGCATCAGGGTGGTCCTTGTGGCGAAACCAACCTCGCCACTGGGCCCTGGAGAAGCCTGTTTGCTAGCCTCCTACCTACTGACTATGGCCCCTGGGTTATTTGGGGCATATTGTACTTTATATGGCGGCTACTGGCCCTTTAAGCACAGGGAATGGTATTTTATTGCACTGCTGCTGGCCCTTTAAGAACTGTCTGGGGACATATTGAGACTTTGAGTAACAATACCCTTTAAGACTATGGCCCCTGAAAACGTATGGACTTTTATTTGGTGTGTATGGCCCTTTAAGAACCGGCTGGGGACATCTTGTAACTTTGGTGAACAATGCCCCTTTAAGACTATGTCCCCAGACCTGTAAAATAACTTTCCCCTGGCTTTCCCCCACTTGGTTCAGTAAATAGGGCTTACTGAACCAAGTACCACACGGGCAGACCGCCCAGAAGTTAAAGTGTGCAGGCAATTTACCTCCCAGGCTGTGAGGTTACTGCAGGTTAATTGCCGAGCGCTGGGTGGCCGCCATTCGGCAGCCGAACACGTGGCGGCGGACATTTTGGTCATTCGAATGCGGTCAGCGGTGTATGTTAAAGATTCTGTGGAACTAAAATCGGCTACACATTCTGCCGAACACCGCTGACCCTTACCTTCTCCCATACGGAACTTGCAGCTCCAGAGACTAAGTCCCGTTCGAAATGGGACTTAGTCGTTTTTTCGGCATGAAATTGACCGACCGCACAGCCCAAATCTATGGAACTGTTTTGGGCAGGAAATTGTGCTTGCGGTCGGTCATAAAGGACTTCCAGCTAACTTTTGATCCACTGGAGGGATTTGGCTGATTTTTGGAAGGGTTTATGTTTGATGTATGCTGAGTCTGAATATGCAATTTTATTGGATGTATGGTTTTAAAGTTACAGTGTGTATGTGAAAACTGTATTTTTATTGTATGTAATAATTGGTTTAACTGTTTATCTGAGGGGAGGGAATGTGTGGGTTGCACCAGATGTGTGATTGGTTCTTTTATGCCTCCCCCTGGGTGTGGCCTGTAAGTATACAAGTGTAATAAAAGCCAGGCTGGATGAGCCAGTCCAGAGTTCCTGTTTTACCCTCAAAGTGATGTGTCGTCTCATTATTGGGGGAAGGATTTATTGCATGCTGTTCCAGTTGACTGCTAGGAGTACAAGCCTATTCGTATGGTTCCTATTCAATGGTCTACAGCATTCATACGCTTGGGAGAATTTAAAGGTTTCTCAGATTCGGTGATTATGGTGTCTGCCAGAGTGCTTGGAGTCCTCAGGAAGCACTAGGAGCATCCATTAACGGAGGTACCAAGTCGGGGTGCCAGGCGATCCGTTACAGTCCTTAGTTTGTGAGTTTGTTCAGTTCCCGAACAATAATGGAATACCACACGAACAACGTCTTTTGCATGGTCCATAGTCTTTGGGCAGGAGGCTAGCCAGCAGGCTCTTCCAGGAGCTCATGGCAGAGGCAACTTTGCCACAATCGGCATACCGCAAGGGTTTATCGCCACATTGTGGGGGGTCTATCAGCACATTGCGGGGGTCTATCAGCATACCGCGGGGGATTATCAACACACTGCGGGGTGATTTGGCACATTGCATGGGTTTATCGGTGTGGCAAATATGCCTATGCCACAAGCTCCTGGAGGAGCTTGCTAGCTAGCTTCCTGCCAAAGGACTATGGACCATGGTTCATGTGTTCTCCCTTTTCAGTTCAGGTAACGAACAAACTTACTAATTGCGGGCCACCTCTGGGCTTCTTAATCCCTATTAACCTCTCCTGACACCTCCATCATCATTTCACACTTTATCTCAAGTGTTCGGCTTCGGCCATCTTGTCACATGAACGCAGGCAGCGATGTTAGGTCGTTGAGTGCATGGAACTATAATCAGACACACTAATTCGCGAACACCACTGAACTTTAATTTCAGAAGAGAGCTGTTCGGTAGGATTGTTCGCATGAAGTAGACAAAATATTGCTACCAAATACCAAAAGTCAGAGAATCAGGTCAGTGTTATATTCATTTTTGGATTTCCGAAAGTGACCGACCGCTACTACTTTTTTATGGAATTAGTTTGGGCACTAGTCAAGTGTGTGGTCGGTCAAAACAGTACCCCAGTGGCGATTCAACTCGGTTTGTGGGATCACAGCACTTTTTGGATATGTTGGGTGCTCAGAACCAGGCTATCTGGGATATAGGACTTGTGGGGGTCCCTTGTAATATTGTGTGTGTTTTGGTATGTTTAATATTTTGCGCATTGTACCTCTGTGCCTGGGAGATAAATAGTTTAAGCAAAGTACGCTCAATTATCTCCCAGGCACAGATTCAGGGGAGGAGTCTGTATGGCATTGTATGGAGACCCCAGCCAAGCTGCAGCGGCTAGGGGCTGAAATGCTGATGGTGTCCCGGCGATAGCTGCTGGGTGCTTGACGATGGAACCCAGTCTGGGTACCAGCCAGTCTACAACCATCGACACACTGCGGGGGGATTAGCTCCACACTGCGGGGGGATTAGCTCCACACTGCGGGGGGATTAGCTCCACACTGCAGAGGTTTATTGGCAGACTGCGGGGGGTCTATCGGCACACTGTTGGGGGGAAGGGGGGTTTGGCATGCTGCGGGGGATTATCGGAACCGCATGCCATGAGCAACCTTCAACTCCAGATTCTAGCCTTGCAAACATCAGCTTTATGTTTATGGGTTTTTTGTTTAGTCTGTATATTTAATGACACTGAATCTTTACTGGTGAGCCCACAACAGCTGTGTAACGGATCTCCTATACTCCGACTGAGTATATCTGTGTAAACTCTCCCGACTTCCAAGCATAGAATAAGTTGTAGTGATTATAACTCCCAATCCCCCAAACATGAGCCAAGACTTCATGAAGGGGTAAAGCATTCTGTTTACTGGAAGCCACAGCTGGCCTTTTATGCAAGTCCCCAAGCAAGGTGTATGACCATATGGAACTTGTTGGGGACAGGAACAAAAACACAATAACCAATAACAGCAAGGTTAGAAATGGGGACACTCCCACTACCAGCAATACAATCCCTCCTCTGAATCTGGGAGATAATTGAGTTAAGTGTCTGGCTTTAACTTGCACACGCACGTGTGCAAACAAACTAAGCCATTTTGTCTCTCGAATGTGGGCAGCAGTACATGGTCGTCGACGACCTGGAACTAATTTCGGCTACTTTACTCCGCAAACACCCATTAAACTGATACCGTTGCCCATCCAACTTCCCGAACCATTAGGAGAACGGCATTTGGGAGACATAAACTACCGAACAGGGGGAACATTTGTATGCTGGCAGCTGGGGGGAGCCTTCATTGGAATTCGTGTGAGAATCCCTGAAAGAAGACCGGTCGAGCCTACATTTCTCTGGAACTGTTTTGGGGCTTCACCTCATGGCCATCAAAACTTTACTCGAATGGCGTTCTCGAACCACCGAATGGATCTGAGTGATATTTTGAGGGCACTCAGATCAGTGATGTGACTTTCGTGGGATTCTGAAATATTAAAATGTATTTTATGATGTTTGCAAATATTGTATATTTTCTGTGCCTAAGAGAATTGAATTAAAGAGTTGTTCTTACTCAATTATCTCTCAGGCACAGTGGAGGAGTCTGTGAACTGTCTACTTGTCCCTTGTCCCCTCTCAGGTCCATCGGGAAATGCCTCTGGATTATGATTTAAGAAACCCTTTGCATCGGGTATTGCATAAAATCCAGCTGTGGCTGAATAAAAATCAGTTGACTCCCAGAATTGTGTGACGTCCAGTTACTGGGGGGATTTTGCCTTGGATATTTGATTGCTTCCTCAGCTACAAGGATTATACAGCGGAGATATTAAGATATTGGAGCTCCACTATAGTGATTATTATTGTGGCAAACTCACTGTCACGGTAATCTACCCCAACACGCAAGAATAGTCCAACTATAGGCAAGAAAACAAGATGCGTCTTACTGGGCCTTAGAATGGCCGGACTTGACAAGGACAGGAGAAGACAGAGGCAAGAACGAGCCGAGGCCAAGGAACAGAGAGACAGCGTAAACTAGAACTAGCCAAGGACTGGTACACAGGAGAGGAAACCGGCGAACAAGACAAAGCAGGGATAAAGAGAAAACAGAGTCAGGAACAAAGCTGTGACGAAGTGCCCTTCGCCACTTTGTCCTGGAGAGGCCTGCTTGCCTGCCTCCTCCCCTGTGACTATGGCCCTGGACTGTATTGCCCTGTAAAACCTACATTTGGGCATAATGGATTTGTGTATACTGCTCCTGGCCCTTTAAATACTTGGGAGCAGTGTTTCAACGTTTTAACTGGCACTTCGAATGCAGTCAAAGTGCCGAAGCCGTCGAAGTACCAAAGCCGTCTGCAGTGCTTGGAGTCCTCGCTTGGAGTCCTCGCTGTAAGCGCTAGGAGCATCCATCAACGGAGGGTACTCGGTCGGAGTACACGGAGCTCCGTTACAAAAGCCAAGGTCAAGCATGAAAAAACCACAATTGAACGATACAAGCACTCAAGGGAACTGAATCAGAAACCACGATAGGGCAGGGAGCTCTGGGAAAGGTGAGTATAAATACCTATTAGTTAAATTTGATTGGCCCTTGTCATATCCACGCCCCCAAAACGTGAGAGTATGGGGAATGTGGAATGACATGGGCCAATGGGAGACCTTTTTTATTTTTTGCCCCCACTGTCCCAGTACCAGGCGCGTCACGTGGCCGCTTCTCGCGGTCAGTGCATGCCTCCCCTTCAGTTGCAGGACGGCGTGCGGCAGAGAAGGAGGACCTCGCCCGGACCCTGGAGAGGGTAAGTACCGCTGCAGTATCCCCCCCCCGAAGACACGCCCACTGGGCAGAAGGCGAGGAGCGTGAACAGCGTCAGCAGAGATCCAACTGCGTTCTTCCGGCCCATATCCCTTCCAATGCACCAGGTACTGGAGGCGACCCCGGAGAAAACGAGAGTCAAGTACGGCAGCCACTTCAAATTCCTCATGACCCTCCACAAAAACAGGAGGAGGAACATATTGGGTATAACGGTTACATAGGAGCGGCTTCAACAGGGAGGTGTGAAAGACGTTAGGAATACGCAGGTTACTGGGAAGATCCAAGGCATAAGAGACAGGATTAACTTTATGCAAGACAAGAAAAGGACCAATAAAACGGGGAGCCAGCTTCATAGAAGGCACATGAAGGCGGATGTTACGAGTAGAAAGCCAAACCTTATCCCCCACAACATAGGAAGGAGCAGCTCTGCGATGTTTGTCAGCCTGAACCTTCTGACGAGCAGCAGAATCCACCAAAGAACGCTGAACCTGCTCCCAGGTAGTACGCAATCCGGCCAAATGTTCATCCAAAACTGGCATGCCCCGCAAGGTGAATGCAGATGGAAGAACCACAGGATGCCGGCCATAAACAACGTAGAAAGGGCTAATACCGGAAGGTTCATGAGTAGCGTTATTACGAGCAAACTCAGCCCAAGGAAGCAGGTCAGCCCAATTGTTCTGATGGTGCCATACGAAACAGCGAAGATACTGCTCTAGTGATTGGTTGGCACGTTCAGCAGCTCCATTGGACTGGGGGTGGTAAACTGAGGAAAACGAGAGAGAAATACCCATCTCTGAACAAAAGGCCTTCCAGATTCTAGAAATAAACTGGCTACCCGTATCGGATACAAAAGACTCTGATATACCATGTAACCTAAACACCTCCCTGGCAAAGATAGAGGTGAGTTCCTTAGATGAGGGTAATTTGACAAGAGAGACAAAATGAGCCATCTTAGAAAATCTATCGACGATCATCAGGATGACTGTTTTACCATTCGAAGGGGGCAACTCAACAATAAAACCCATGGACAGATTAGACCAAGGCTTCTCAGGAATGGGTAACGGATGCAACAACCCACAAGGAACTCTATGTGAAGATTTCATACTGGCACAAGTAACACATGCCCGTACGTAATCGGTGACGTCCCTACGCAAGGAGGCCCACCAGAAATATCTAGACACTGCTGTAAAGGTTTTAGCGATACCAGGGTGACCAGCGGTTCTGGTGTCATGATAGAGTGACATGATTTCCTGTCTTTCAGGAACATCGACAAATAATTTATCAGCAGGTTTCTCTCTAGGTGCAATATTTTGTTTAGCTTGTATGACTTGCAAGATGGGCAAATAAATAGAAAGAACAGTAGTAGCGATGATCCTGTCCAGGGGAAGACAGGGGTATCATCAAGCTCTTGTTTGTCGGTTGTTTCGAACTGTCTTTACAGAGCATCAGCTTTAGTGTTACGATCACCCGGTCTGTAGGTGATGATATAATTGAAACAAGATAAAAACAGAGACCACCTGGCCTGTCTAGAAGACAATCTCTTGGCTTCACTAAGGTAGGAAAGGTTTTTATGATCTGTAAGTATGAGTATAGGATCCTTAGTGCCTTCCAAAAGATGCCTCCATTCCTTAAGTGCTAAAATAATGGAAAGGAGTTCCGATTGCCTATGTCATAATTCTTTTCGGCTTTATACATTTGTTTGGAAAAAAAACCACACGGATGTAAAGGCCTCTCTGAAGATTCTCTTTGAGACAATATAGCACCCACCCCAATATCTGAAGCATTAACTTCTAGAATAAAAGGCAAAGAAGGGACCGGATGCTGTTAAATAGGGGTAGAAGCGAATGTAGCTTTAAGAAATTCAAAATCCTCAAGCGCTTCCGGTGTCCAGACATGAGCATTACCATCATTTTTAGTCATTCGGGTTATAGGTGCTATGTAGCAGAATGTATTAAGCCTGTCCTGTATAATTCGTGTAAAAATGCATTCGTATAATTGTATCTATGTCTATAGGAAAAGTGTGTATAATTTTCGTATGAGGGTTCGGTAGTTTTCATACGAATGAAACTACCGAACCATCAGACCACCCTAGTGAGAAGTGTGCGCCTCGTTAAGCGTTCACACTTTTCTAAACCGCAGCCTAATTGATACCTTCTAAGTGCCTGTGTGGTCGCCGTCCGGCATACGAACAATGCGCGGCGGCCATCTTACGCATAAAAATCTCAGCGGTGTTTGGTCGTCGAGTGTCTGGAACTCAAATCGGACACTCGAACAACCGAACACCGCTGAGACCTCCAGAGTGCCATAACTCCCGAACGGAGGGACTCGGTAAAAACAATGTACCGAACAGGGGAATAAAGGCAAATCTAATAGTAGCTGTGGAGGGCAAGGATTTCTATGTGATTTAACTGCCGAACGGGGACCGACCGCAGGGCAAAACACATGGAACCTTTTTTCGGATACCACCTCGTGTGCGGTCAGTCAAACTTCACCCTCCACCTAACTCCCGAACCCCTGGTCCGAACTGGGTGAATTTTGGATATGTTAGTCACCCAGATCAGGGCTACCAGGCAGTACCCTAAGTATTAGGCTATCTGCTTGTTTTAGGGTACATCCAGGTTTTGGGGAAAAGTACAGTATGTTTAATAGGATTGTGTGTCACACTAAGGGGAGGAAATGTGTGGGAGGTAACTGTCACTTTATTGGCTACAGTCCTAATTAATGTGAATCCATCCCTTGCATGGGAGGAGAATCTCTTAAAAGGAGGCTGTGTGAATTAAAAGTCAGTTCTGCTCCTGATGCTGTGTGTCGTCCAGTCATTGGGATCTGTATGGGGATATTCGTGGATTACTTTACTTGCTGGAATTACTGCTTCATGGTGTTGTTACTACTTGTTCCTGAGCCTCACTGGGATCTATAGTGGAGTTAACCTGTGAAAGATCAGGCCTCCGCTACATGCTACAATTGCAGAAAACCCTTTAATAAAGCTCCTATAATAATTTGAAAAACCAAGAAAACTCTGAATGGCTTTCAAAGGTAGAGGCCATTCCATGATAGCAGAAAGTTTCTTTGAATCCATTGGAGATTATATAACCCAAGAATTGGACTTCGGATTGATCAAATTAACATTTTTCGAGTTTACAATCTAGACCGTTAACAAGAAGAGTCTTCAAAACTAATTTAACATACATGTGATGAGTTTGTAATTCAGGTGAATATATTAATAAGTCGTCCAAGTGCACAATTACAAATGTGTGTATGTACTCACGTAGGACATCATTAATAAATTCTTGAAATATTGCTGGGGCGTTACAAAGACCAAAGGGCATCATAGTATATTCGTAATGACCACTTCTGGTATTGAATGCGGTCTTCCATTCATGATCCTTCTTGATACGTATGAGATTGTAAGCACCTCTAAGGTCCAGTTTAGTAAACACAGTGGCTTGTTTAAGCCTGTCAAATAATTCCGTGATTAAGGGTATAGGGTACGCATTTTTGATGGTGATTTTATTTAGGCCCCTATAGTCGATACAAGGTCTTAAATCGCCATCCTATTTTGATACAAAGAAGAAACCAGCCCCTGCCGGAGAAGAGGATCTCCTTATAAATCCCTTTTGTAACGATTCTTTAATATATTCCTCCGTAACAAGATTTTCTTGAGGAGACAAAGGATACACTCTCCCTTTGGGAGGTATAGCACCAGGTAGCAGATTTAGCACAGTCGTGGGGTCTGTGAGGTGGCAACTTTTCAGCCTCCCTTTTATCAAAAACAGACAGAGTAGAGAGAAGAGACATGTACTGAGAAGGCATAACAGTAGACACAGGAGGAATAATAGGAACATTAGTAGAATTCAATGGGGTGATTTTAACAATACAAGACTCTTGGCAAGCATCACTCCAAGATACTAATTGTCCTAACTCCCAGTCAATAGTGGGATTATGAGAACGCAACCAAGGATACCCTAACACGAGGTGAGAGGAAGGAGAACCGAATGGTTTCTGAGTGTAACAACCCTGTAGACATATGCAAAGGTTCAGTTTCATGTGTGATAACTGGGGAGCATAATGATCTATATCGATGAGATTGTCGATAAGGTCTTCTAAGGGTACAAGAAGATCCCTAGCTGCTACCTCATCCAATATAGTTTCAGATAGACCTTCCATGAACGCAGTACTAAGCCCATTGTTAGTCCAATCTACCTGTGAAGCAAGGGTACGGAACTGAATAGCATAATCAGCGACAGACTTAGATCCTTGCTTAATTCTCAGTAACGCCCTGGCGGCATTCTTTGACCTTTTAGTTGTGTCAAAGGTTCTACGAAAAGCCGTAAGGAAGCTATTGAAATCATGCACCATAGGTCCATTAGCCTCCCAAATAGGATTTGCCCACTTAAGTGCTTTATCAGTAAGTTGGTGCATAAGAAAACCCAGCCATCTATCAGTGGGAAATGAACGTGGATACATCTCAAAGTGGAATTCCACTTGATTAAGGAATCCCCTGCATGTCTTAGCATCCCCTCCATACCTAGGTGGAGGGGTTAGATGTGCTGAAGCATTAGGCATATTAGATGTGTCTGGTTACAGGGGTTACAGGAGGAGCTGGTACAGGTACCGGAGCTGTTCTGGATAAAAGTGTCTGGATGGCTTGAGCCATCTGATCCATACGGTGATCCTGTTCTGAAAATCTAGCCATATGAGTGGCCATCTGTTGTCCTAAACCTGCGGGGTCCATGGCCCTATCGTAATGTCACGGTAATCTACCCCAACACGCAAGAATAGTCCAACTATAGGCAAGAAAACAAGATACGTCTTACCGGGCTTTAGAATGGCCGGACTTGATGGGGACAGGAGAAGACAGAGTCAAGAACGAGCTGAGGTCAAGGGAACAGAGAGACAGCGTAAACTAGAACTAGCCAAGGACTGGTACACAGGAGAGGAAACCGGCGAACAAGACAAAGCAGGGATAAAGAGAAAACGGAGTCAGGAACAAAGCCAAGGTCAAGCACGAAAAAAACACAACTGAACGATACAAGCACTAAAGGGAACTGAATCAGAAACCACGATAGGGCAGGGAGTTAAGGGAGAGGTAAGTATAAATACCCTAGTATTTAATTTGATTGGCCCCTGTCATATCCACGCCCCCAAAACATGAGTGTATGGGAAATGTGGAATGACATGGGCCAATAGGAGACCTTCTTTATTTTTTGCTCCCACTGTCCTTTTAAATGCGCGCCCGCTACGCGCGGCGCACTCCCAGTACCAGTCTCGTCACGTGGCCGCTTCTCGCGGTCAGTGCAGCCTCCCTTTCAGTTGCAGGACGGCGTGCGGTGGAGAAGGAGGACCTTGCCTGGCCCCTGGAGAGGGTAAGTACCGCTACACTCCCCTTTTTACCTGAGTTTGCCACAAGCTCCTGGAGGAGCCTGCTTGCCAGTCTCCTGCCCACAGACTATGGGCCCTGCAGGGAAACCTGTAAAAGACTACAGAACTTGACCGACTGTTAGCACTGATTTCCCTGGAACTGTTTTGGGCATGAGACCATGCTTGTGGCCGGTCAAAACTATGACTTCCAGGAAATTCCTGAACCCCTGGACTGATCTGGGTAATTTTTGGAGATGTTGTTCACCCAGATGGGGGCTATCAGGATGTGATTTTATGGGGTTTTGTGTGTTTTTAAGCTGCTTTTTGGGGTTTCATAAAATTGAATGTTTTTCTGTGCTTGGAGATAATTGAGTTAGATTAGTACAGTTCCTGATTCAATTATCTCCCAAGCACAGAGGAGGGATTCTATTGTTTGTGTATGGGAGTGTCTCACTGTATGACTCTGTTTTTATTGGTTTGTTCACTTTGTGTCCCTGTGCCCAACAAGGTCCACCTGGGTGTCGCCCTTGTTGGGAAACTTGCATAAAAGGCCAGTGTGCCTCCATTAAAATCCCATTCCAGCCTACACTAAAAAACTGTGTGTCGTCCAGTTATTGGAGGAAAAGAAGATTTACTTCTGTGTCTACTGTTTCAAATTTCAGGGGATTCAACGGGGAAAATCCTTGTAAGGACTAGAGCTAATTCCCCATTCGCCTACAGGAAGGAGCGGTTCCAGGGCCTTAGTCAAGCCACAACGACTGTGGGCAGAAGTGCGGTAGTTTATCCCCTGTTTCAGCTAGGAGGTACCCAGTCGGGGTACAGGGAGCTCCGTTACAATTATATTTTATAATTTGCAGCAGATTTCATAATACTGTACGACATAACAGGGTAAAAGACGTTGTGTAAAATTCAAAGTAACAGTTATTAATTCATTCCATATCAGGAATATGTCACTTGTATGGCACCGTATTGTCACCAGGTTCCTGTACATTTTTGGCTCGGCATATTAATAGCTCCATATGATCCTTGCTGTCTGGGTATAACTATTGAATATTCAGGAATTTTTAATTGTGTCGACTGATTCAGTCCCTTAATACTGTATAATGTGTGGTTTATATTACTTTTAGTAACACAGCCAGTAACACATGGATGGAGATCTATAAGTCACGGTGTACATTAAAGGGACACTATAGTGTCCTGGACTACTTTACCTTAATGAAGCAGTTTGAGTTTATAGATCATGCCCCTGCCGTCTCTCTGCTCAATTCTCTGCCATTTAGAAGTTAAATATATTTTGTTTCTATTTATAAAACCATAGCCACACCTTTTCTGCCTCTGACTGGCACAGTCTGTGTAGTGGACCACGGGTAACCTGACAGGCTACCTCCGCTATTTCCCTTCCTTCAGCCATTCAGGAACCCTTACAACAAGCAGACATCCATTTTCCACCCATTAACTGGATGAAACACCGTCCTGGAGCACATATACTGTATATGGCGATTTCATCCAGGTACACACAGGCATAATCCTGGAGGCCATCCAACAGCCGGTCCACCATCCTTTGGAAAGTGGCAGAGGCATTCTTCATCCCAAATGGCATTACCTTAAATTGGTACAGGCCAAAGGGGGTGGTGAAGGCCGACTTGGAGACAGAATTTACTGCTAGGGGAATCTTCCAATACCCCTTGCACAAGTCTATTGTGGTGAGGTACTGGCTCCGAGCCATCCTGTCTAGGAGCTCGTCGATGTGGGGTATGGGGTAGGCATAGGAGATTGTCTTGTCGTTGAGCATCCTGTAGTCCACACAGAACAGGGTGGTTCTGTCCCATGATCAGGACTACTGGGGGAGCTCAAGGGCTTTGGGAGGGTTCGATCACCCCCAGTTGGAGCATCTCCTGGATCTCCTGATTCATGTTTTCCGAGACCGCCTCCGGTATCCGGTACGGGGTCTGCCTCAGACGTAGTTGGTCGGGTGTCTCTACCCGGTGGGTGGCTAGGGGGGTGCAACTTGGCAGGTTTGAGAAGGTCTCCCGCGTGGCAGCCAATAGCTCTGTGCTCCAGGAGGTCGGGCAGGAGATGATTATCGAAATCTTCCGAGGCGGGTGCACATATAGCGGAAACCTTCTCTGTCCACTCGTGTTCGGGCTTCAGCATGTGAACCTGTAACAAGCAGCCTGGTTCTTGAAGCCTTGGCTCATGCTTGGGGGATGGGATAACTACACTCTGGGGATTGCTATAATAACATACTCCCCAGAGTCAGCTCTTGCAAGAGCTTGATTTGTTCCTGCTACGCTCTCTGAATTTAGGAGAGGGTCACCCACTGAGAGCTGGATCCTGGTCGTGGATCCAGGGTGGGTGGAGACGGCGAAAACCCGGCGCAGCTGTATCGCTGGAAGTGGGGTCTGCAGTGCTGATGGTGTCGATTGGAGTGGTTGGAGTCCTCAGCGAGCACTAGGAGCATCGATTGGCGGAGGTACTCACTCGGAGTGCCAGCATTCCGTCACAGGATCTGAGCGCCATTCGGTAATAATGTGCGCTCAGATCCAAGCTATCTGGGGATGTGTGGAATGTATCTATTGTGTTCAGTAGTTCAGTAGTATTATGTATTTTTATGTATTTTCACTATTCTGTATAAAATGGAGTTTGGACTCTGTCCTCGGAGATAATTGAGTTACTTCCCAATTATCTCCAGGACAGAGAGGAGGGTCCTATACAGTAAAAGAGGAGTGGTTATGTCTTCAACTCTGTGATTGACTGATGTACGATATGTGTCCCAGTTTTCCACCAGGTCCCCTAGGGGAGTGTCCACCTGGTGGAAAACCTGCATAAATACCGGGCAGGTAGCCCATAATAAACCAGACTCCTGCTGACCCTCAATACGGAACTTGGGGGAATTTATTCGTATGGTGATTCTCGTTCGGATGTTTGGAGGGTATACGATTAGTATGGTTCCTGTTCGGCTAATTGGAGTGGTCGGTAGTTGCCTTCGTATTCGGGAAAGGAGCATCTTATACGGTTTTAAGCCCTTTTATCCCTGGGTTACTGTATAAGATGCTTGTGAAGAAATGACTATATTATTCGATATTTTGTTGCATAGTTCTTGCTTTTTTGTGTACTTTTCATTCGGCAGATGGGACTGCCGAACAGAGACCACCCCTGGCTCACTTAACTTCAAAGCCGGCATCACTTTCACCCTCTATGTGTGCGGTCAGCGTTCGTACTGTCGAACGCCACGTGGCAGAGAAAACCGCGGCCATCTTTTTTTCGCCAAACAAAGGCATCGGGACTTGGTCGTCGAGTGTCTGGAACTAAAATCGGACACTCGACTTCCCAATCCCCGGTCTCCATCATGCGAACGCTGGAACTAGTGATACCGATTAGCTAGGAGAGCGCTATTCGGTACAAATATGCACACGAATGAGGGGAACAATCGCTGCTAGGAGCCAGGGGAATTCATTCGGTACTTTTATGCATTTCTTCCCTTTTTCTGAAGTGACCGGCAAAACCACACGAACCTCTGGAACTATTTTGGGCAGTCCGCCCCCAGTGGACCGGTCACAAAGGACTTCCATACTTTTTGCGAACCCCTGAACCGATCCGGGTGAAATTTGGATATGTTGGTCACCCGGATCGGAGCTATCAGGGGATATAGTATTTGTGGGGATACCCCAGGTATAAAGGGGTGTTCCAGAAATTGGGGAAAATAGTGAATTTTCAGCCTGGAGATAATTAGGTTGTTACTATATCAGACCTGATTATCTCCAGGACTAGGGGAGGGAACTGCCTGTTTGTATTGGGTGTGTTTTATATTTTTACTGTTCGGGATTGGATAAATGTTACTCCTCCCTGTGGGATGTCCCCTTGCATGGGGACCTGCATAAAAAGCCATGTGTGTGAATAAACGTTAGTTCTGCTTGTATCCTGAACCTGGACTCTGACTGTTATTTGGAATTCGTATGCTGTAACAAGGGAATTATCTTATGCAGCTGTTATATTCCGTATGGATTTTGTTCCTGTAACTACCGAACCGGACTCTCGCTACTTTAGGCTCTGACCGTCCGGGAGGAAACTACCGAACTCGGTTTGGTTAAACTTGGTTTCCTTACAACTGGTGGCAAGCGGAGGGATTCGAATCCCGAATGGACGTTACAAACCAAGCAAGGGAATGAATGGCTCAGCAGTACCAGCTACTTAAAAGAACCACACTAAAAGATTTACTGGAAGCTCGAGGCAGAGTGGCAAGTAACAAGACAAAAGCCACGTTAATTGCGGAATTAATACAGAGCGATAATACCAGTAATACAGAGATGGATCAAGAGGAAGAAACCGTGATGCAAAAGGACATCCGATGGATGGTCAGTCTATTGGGACCCAACCCAACTACAGAGGCGCTTTTGCAGGTCATGGCACAAGCCAGACAAGCGCAAAAAGAACGAGAGGACCGGGATAGGCCGGCACAAGGAGATTTACTGCACTCCCCGGGAAGTACTGGGGAGATACCAAAGAAGGTAAATTATGCAGCCTTTAAATCGTTTAATGACAATGAGATGGAAATTGACAGTTACTTGCAAGACTTTGAACGTCAATGTGCGCTGGAGGGATTAGACTCCACAAAATGGGCTGCAGTCATTAGCAGTAAATTGTCCGGTAGAGCAGCCGAGGCGTTGCGAGCAGTACCTGAGGGGGACATACATAATTATGAAAAAGTAAAAGACATTTTGTTGGCCAGATATGCTGTAACTCCGGAGGCATACCGGAAAAAATTTAGAGAGCTGAGGAAGACTGGGAGAGATTCCCATACGGAATGGGCTTTTCGGCTACAACGGGCGGCCCGCAATTGGATGAAGGGCTGCCAAGCAACCACTCTGGAGGATGCTTTGCAACTTATGTTACTGGAGCAATTTTTTAATCACTCTGCAGAGGACATAAAAGACTGGGTTAAAGATAGAAAACCAAAAACTGTGGAGGAAGCCGCCAGGCTAGCGGATGAGTATCAAGATAATAGGAGGAAGGAGCAAGGGGTGAGCAGACCACCTTTTAAGCCTAACTACCAGGCTCCAACAACCCCTACCCCTCCTAGACCCTCCATGAGTAACCCTTCACCGAACCCAGCAAACACACCACGTCCTCCGGCAGTGTGCCATTATTGCAAGCAACCAGGGCATTACAAGAATCAGTGCCCTCGCTTAAACCGGGGAAGCTGGGAAAGGCAACCCCCACAACAACCCAGGGCAGCTGCTCATTGTGTGCAACAGGAAGGCACAACCGGTGTTCCTAACCAAGAAGAACAGTGGAGTGTATTACACGAGGTCAACCCAGTTCAAGCTGGGGGTGACAACCGGGACCACCACCGCCAATGGATTACCGTAGATGGCGTGGGGGCCCGGGCTCTGAGAGACTCTGGGGCTACTTTGACTGTGGTGCAACCTCACACGATCAGAGCGCAAGCTCGCACCGGACGCACAGTCGCTGTGAGGGTGGCTGGGGGCGCTATTCACAAACTGCCCACCGCTAATATCCTTGTTGATTGGGGTTCCGGGTCCAAACAGCTGGAGGTGGGGATTATGCAAGAACTACCCGCCGAGGTTTTGTTGGGGAATGATGTAGGATGCTTGACCTCCCAACTGGCCCGAGACCCCCCTGCCGAGGCATACCCAGTTACCACCCGAGCTCAAGCCAGACTGGAAGCTCCGCTGCACTCTGAGGAAAACCAGGTAAGAGTCGAAATACCCCCCTTACCCGATCCTACCTTTCCTTTCTGGGATACCCCCCAGGGGTTTGAACAAGAGCAGCGTACCGACCCCACATTAGAGGGTTATAGGAAGGCAGCGGCCGTTACCCCAGGGAACAACCCGCACGAAAAATTTGAGTGGTATAAGGGGTTACTGTATAGAGTGACCGAGGGGGTGGGACAGGGGGCCACCCAGGTCATCAAAAGACAATTAATTGTACCCCGTAAATTCCGGGCTGAGTTGTTAAAACTCAGTCATGACATCCCCCTAGCAGGACATTTAGGGGTTAAAAAGACAAGAGACAGGTTAACCCAAACCTTCTTCTGGCCCAGGGTCACCCAGGACCTCAAGTATTACTGCAGGACGTGCGACGTCTGCCAAAGGGTGGGAAAAAGGGGAGACCTTCGGAAGGCCAAACTTCACCCATTGCCCATTATAGAACAGCCCTTTCACCGAGTAGCGGTAGATTTAATAGGACCCCTCAGCCGACCCAGCCAGTCGGGCAAAAAGTTCATACTAACCGTGGTCGACTACGCCACTAGGTACCCGGAGGCAGTCGCCCTCACCAATATAGAGGCCGAGACCGTGGCCGAAGCCCTTATTCAGATTTTCACCCGAGTAGGTTTCCCACAAGAGATCCTATCCGATCGGGGAACTCAGTTCACGGCTACCCTGACACAACAATTGTGGCAGAGCTGTGGAGTGAAACCCCTGTTCAGCGCCCCGTACCATCCCCAGACTAACGGGCTCTGTGAACGTTTCAATGGCACTCTAAAACAGATGCTAAAAACCTTTACGGAGTCCCACAAGAACTGGGAAAAATTCCTCCCCCACCTTCTGTTTGCCTACCGTGAAGTGCCCCAGGCCTCCACTGGGTTTTCCCCCTTCGAACTCCTGTATGGGAGAAAAGTTCGGGGCCCACTGGAGCTCGTACGGGAGCACTGGGAGGGCAATACAGACGAGGGGGGAGTCCCTATCGTCCAGTATGTTCTGGAGTTCCGGGACCGTCTGCGGGCGCTCACCGCATCGGTTCGGGAGAACCTGCAGACGGCCCAGGAGGACCAGAGGAAATGGTACGATAGGGGAGCCCAAGATAGAGCACTAGAATTAGGGCAGAAGGTGTTAGCTTTGAGGCCAGTTAAAAAGGATAAGCTACAAGCCGCATGGCAGGGACCATTTAAGGTAGTAGAACGGGTTAGCGAGACCACCTACATCGTGAGCAAATGCTCAGATGAAAGGCTGACCAAAGCCTTCCATGTGAATATGCTCAAACCATACTTTGAGAGAACAGAGGATGTGGGCGCCGTGTGTGCGCCCGCCACAGAAGATAGTGAGGGACTACCCCTCCCCGATTTACTAGACACCGCTCCCTGTACTATTGACCAAGTAAGCTTGGGTCAAAATTTAAACCCCCTGGAGAAAGGTGAGGCCACGCAACTGCTGCAGACATACCAAGAGATGTTTTCAGCCACCCCAGGCTATACCTCCGCTGCGGTACACCGCGTGGAAACCCAGGGAGAGACGCCACTGCGGCAACAACCCTATCGGATCCCGGAAGCAGTGCGTGAGAGTATGCTCACCGAGTTAAGGGATATGTTACAGTTAGGGGTAATAGAACCCTCGCAAAGTCCTTGGGCCTCCCCGGTAGTACTAGTACCGAAGCGCGACGGTACCACGCGCTTCTGTGTAGACTATCGGAGGCTTAACGATCGTACCATAACAGTCGCCTACCCCATTCCCAGAATAGATGAGCTCTTAGACCGTATGGCGGGGGGGAACTACTTGACTACCCTGGACCTGTGCAAAGGTTATTGGCAGATCCCCTTGGAGCCTGCGGCCATCCCCAAGTCGGCATTCGTCACCCCTTTCGGGCTATACCAATTCAAGGTTATGCCCTTTGGGATGAAGAATGCCCCGGCTACCTTTCAGAGGATGGCCGATAGGCTCCTGGAGGGGTTTCAGGACTTCGCATGCGCGTATCTAGACGATATTGCCGTCTACAGCCGCACATGGGGAGACCATCTGGGCCATGTGTCCAGGGTACTCCAACGAATCCACCTCGCAGGGCTCACGTTAAAACCCAACAAATGTCACGTAGGTCTGGCCGAGGTACAGTATCTCGGCCACAGGGTGGGCTCCGGTAGACAGCGTCCAGAGCCAGCGAAGGTAGAGGCCATAGCGAACTGGCCCCAACCTAGGACCAAGACCCAGGTACTAGCTTTCTTAGGGACGGCCGGTTATTATAGAAAGTTTGTCCCAGAGTACAGCGCCCTGGCCAAACCCCTCACCGACCTTACCAAAAAGGCCCTCCCCAAACAGGTTTCCTGGACCCCAGAGTGCACGGACGCTTTCCAGAAGCTTAAAGCGGCATTGAGTGAGGCTCCTGTGTTGGCAGCACCCGACTACACTAAACAATTTCTTGTACACACAGATGCCTCCATGTTCGGACTGGGAGCCGTGCTAAGCCAAGTGGGCACAGACGGCATGGAACACCCGGTGGCATACCTCAGCCGTAAACTGTTACCCCGAGAAGTCAGCTATGCCACCGTAGAAAAAGAATGCTTGGCCCTCGTGTGGGCACTCAAGAAGCTACAGCCCTATTTGTATGGGCGGGCATTTACCCTTATGACGGACCACAACCCCCTGGTATGGCTTAACCGGGTAGCTGGAGACAATCCCAGGCTATTACGGTGGAGCCTAGCCCTTCAACCTTATAATTTTACTATGCAGTACCGGCCCGGAAAACAAAATGGTAATGCGGATGGCCTGTCACGCCAGACCGAACTGGACTCCTAAACCGCTACTTTTCTCGGACATCCCCAAGCCAACCCGACAGGGTCTAGGCGGGTATGCCGACCTATGGACTTATAGGGGAGCAGTGTGAAGAAATGACTATATTATTCGATATTTTGTTGCATAGTTCTTGCTTTTTTGTGTACTTTTCATTCGGCAGATGGGACTGCCGAACAGAGACCACCCCTGGCTCACTTAACTTCAAAGCCGGCATCACTTTCACCCTCTATGTGTGCGGTCAGCGTTCGTACTGTCGAACGCCACGTGGCAGAGAAAACCGCGGCCATCTTTTTTTCGCCAAACAAAGGCAGCGGGACTTGGTCGTCGAGTGTCTGGAACTAAAATCGGACACTCGACTTCCCAATCCCCGGTCTCCATCATGCGAACGCTGGAACTAGTGATACCGATTAGCTAGGAGAGCGCTATTCGGTACAAATATGCACACGAATGAGGGGAACAATCGCTGCTAGGAGCCAGGGGAATTCATTCGGTACTTTTATGCATTTCTTCCCTTTTTCTGAAGTGACCGGCAAAACCACACGAACCTCTGGAACTATTTTGGGCAGTCCGCCCCCAGTGGACCGGTCACAAAGGACTTCCATACTTTTTGCGAACCCCTGAACCGATCCGGGTGAAATTTGGATATGTTGGTCACCCGGATCGGAGCTATCAGGGGATATAGTATTTGTGGGGATACCCCAGGTATAAAGGGGTGTTCCAGAAATTGGGGAAAATAGTGAATTTTCAGCCTGGAGATAATTAGGTTGTTACTATATCAGACCTGATTATCTCCAGGACTAGGGGAGGGAACTGCCTGTTTGTATTGGGTGTGTTTTATATTTTTACTGTTCGGGATTGGATAAATGTTACTCCTCCCTGTGGGATGTCCCCTTGCATGGGGACCTGCATAAAAAGCCATGTGTGTGAATAAACGTTAGTTCTGCTTGTATCCTGAACCTGGACTCTGACTGTTATTTGGAATTCGTATGCTGTAACAAGGGAATTATCTTATGCAGCTGTTATATTCCGTATGGATTTCGTTCCTGTAACTACCGAACCGGACTCTCGCTACTTTAGGCTCTGACCGTCCGGGAGGAAACTACCGAACTCGGTTTGGTTAAACTTGGTTTCCTTACAATGCTCCTTTCATCCATTCAGCTGGACTGGCTGTCGGTGATGGTCCTGATTATCTGTGACAGCCTGTATGGGGTCTGCCTCATACAGGGCGCTTCAGGCTTCCTCAATGGGGTTGGGGCCATAGGTGTGGGCTGCCTGATAACAGTGGGCAGCGGCTCGTGGTGCCGGAGGGGCCCCTTGATGGATCCACACGGACCGGTCCCTCATCTGGGGGCAATCCCTCTTGCAATGGCCCCACTAGTGGCACTGGTGACACAGACCGGCTGCCCGGCTTGGGGCTCTCGGGGTTGGTGCGGGAGCTGAAGAGCCTCTGGGTAGGGTGGCTGCAGCGGAGGCAAACTGGGGTTCCAGGCGTACGGGGGGTCGGTGGATTGGGGCGGTCGGCGGGCACTGGGGTCGCCTGGTATCTGCGTACTCATCTGCTTTTTGGGCTGCTTCCTTTACGGTCTTAGGCTGTTTGTCACTTACCCAATCTTGGGTAACCATCCCACCACTGCCACCAAATATAGCGGACCACGGGTAACCCGAACGGTTACCTCTGCTATTTTCCTTCCTTCAGCCATTCAGGAACCCTTACCACAAGCAGGCATCCATTTTTCCCCCAATAACTGGACGAAACACAGTCCTGGAGATACAGCAGGAATTATTTTGTACACATGGTTTTTACAGACACCGACCCCTACATGGGGTCTCCAACACAAACAACAGGGGTTTCAATCCTGAGAAGCTGAAGAGGAAGGAAGGACAAAACATCTAGGTTAAACTGGGCTGGTAGTGTCTGTGGCAACATCCTGCTGTGACAGGAAAATGGAGGGGGGGAAAGAGGGGAGAGATTCAGCAGACACTACATTCACAAAAGGAGGGGGGGAAGGGGGCCCACAGCGGCATATACAGGCACAATACATGAAAGGCATAGAAATATAAGTCGGAATACATAATACAAGGGGAAAACCACAAACAGCCGGGGTTCCGTCACAGTCTGCATGGGAAAAAAAATTCATCTTCAATCAGTTCTTCAATCAAACTCACACAGTGTGTTTGCTTTAGCAGTTTTCAGCTCCTGCTCTGTAAATTAAATTTTAATCACATGCAGCAGGCTCCTGCAAGCTTAACAAGGCTGTTAGAAGAGCAAGAGATAAGGAGTATTAACAACATGTGCAATAAAGGAAATGTAAACATTATATCTCTCTTTACAGGAAGTATTTAGGAAAGCTGTGTAAGTCACATGCACCCGCTCTGTCTGTGTTTTAGTGTGACCTCTGTTTCCTTTATGTACCGGTTCTGTGTATATTTTTGTCTGAGCTTTGTTACCTTCATGTACCGGTTTTGTTTGTGTTTAGTCTGAATTATGTGTCATTCATCTACTGGCTCAGTCCCTCTTTTAGTGTGAGCTCTGTTTCCTTCACCTGTTCTGTTCATTTTTTAGTCTGAGGTCTGTTTCCTTTATGTACTGGCTCTGTCGGTCTTTTAGTTTAAATTATGTTTCGTTCATGTACCAGTTCTGTTCATTTTTTTAGTGTAAGGTCAATTTCATTCATGTACTGGTTCTGTCTGTGTTTTAGTATAAGTTCTGTTCCCTTCATGTACCGGTTCTGTTCCTTTTTCAGTGTGAGTTCTGTTTCCTTCATGTGCCGGTTCTGTCTATATTTTTGTCTGAGTTCTGTTTTCTTCATGTACCGGTTCTGTCCATCCAGTTTTTAATTTTTCTTTAGTCCCATAACTGCACTAGTCGGAGCCAGCTTTTATCCCAGCGTGTTTTTGGCTAAAGCCCCTGGTACCCCCCTGGAAATTGTGATGGGACTCTGATTTATCTACGAGAGAGCAATAATACAGTTTAATATTGTAAAGCGCTACGGAATCTGTTGGCGCTATATAAATCGCAATAATAATAATAATAATAATCTTTGTGAAGGGATAACTCCATCACCATTTGGCTAATTGCACTCCCCTCTATCAGCCTTCCCCAGTCATTTGTTCTTTCTGTTGTTCCATTCGTTATTTTGTTCGGTTCCTAAACCGAGACCACCCCAGAGACTAACTGGAACTAAGAACGCCATGTATCTATTCAAAAACCGCAGACTAATTGAATGCTCCCAGGTGGCCGCCATTTCGTGCATACGAACACACGAGGTGAGAACAATGGGTGGCGGCCATCTTGCCTCCCGAACGCTGCCTGAGGGACTTGGTCGTTGAGTGCCTGAAACTGTTTTCGGCAACGCACTCGCACGAACACCGTCTCTATGGAACTCTGCTACATTCCCTTTCCCAGCATCTCAGACGAACGGCGTTCTCCACGAACCAGATAGATTTTACCTATTGCAGTTTGCGCATATATCCTCAGAAACAGAGACCGGCTCTTGCTACATTTCTCCTGGAACTGTTTCCCGGCTTCAACCTCGTGGCAGACCGGTCAACCCTCTCTACGGTGCCGTTCGGTAACTACTGAACAGATTTGGCTGATTTTTTAATATGTTGCCCCCACAGAGACAAGCTACCCAGGGATGTGGTTTCTATGTGGTTTTGGGGTTTTCCATAAATTGTGAAAAATGTAACTTTTTCTGACCAGAAGATAATTGAGTTTAGTATGTTCTCTAAACTCAATTATCTCGCTGGCTCAGAGGAGGAGTTATGCCCTGTATACATTTAATGCCTGTGTTCTCATTAAACCAGTCTTGCCCCAGCATTAAGCTTTGGCCCATGTGTGGGTTATTATGCGACACAAGCGATATTGGAACCTGTGGATTATTGGCGTGTTATTTTATGGGAAAGGGGAATGCAAGACGGTGATACCCTCTCAGACCATCACAATCTTTTTCTGTTCTTTAGATATATTGCAGTGAATGCTTTGTTTGATTCTTTAGATTTTTTTTATTCTATGTTGGGTATGTTTTTACTCTCCATTTACTGGCAATGAGTAAAAAAATAAAAAATAAAATCACGTTTCTCTCATGTTTTGTTTATTTTATACTTTTCATGTTTCAGGTCAGCTGTGTCTGAGCAATCAGCAGTGTGTGAGATCAATGTAAAGCCCAGAATAAAGGGATAGAATTCACTGATAATCTGGCCACCAGATCCAATGCGATTGGTTCATACGATTAACCCACGGCTAAGCCTCACTTTTAGACAACACAGGAGATTGCATTTTCTAGCTGAGCGACTCAGGCTGTCATCTAGCAGCTCTCTCGCGCTCTGCACAATATTACAGCCTGCCTCATTGTTACTCCCGAGTCTCATGATTCATTTAACGTCTCGCAATCCTGGGGACGAACGTGGGAAGGGTGAGGAGGGGGCAGTGAATCAGGGGGGTCTGAGCAACAGCAGAATGGCAAAGCAATATGAACTATCATTAACTATTAACTATCATTTCCTAAATCCTGCATCCAGCATCAATTAAATTCCTATTTTATATCCCGGTGTAACCAATAAATCTCCAGGTTAAATTAATTTTATAGGAAAAATCCAAAGACATCTATAACGGTGTCAAGTGGAAAGAATCATTTTTGGTGATTTCAGGTTAGAATCAGCAATGAGGTGAAATATATGGAATTTCATTAAATATTTCCTTGTTCTGCAGTTAACTTTACAAACCCCAGGAAGAAATCTGCTTCTATATAACAGGGACGTATCACTCCATCCTGTGCTGTGAGTTAAGGGTCACTGTGATTTCCATACAGGTTTTTGTGGTTTTGTTCAGATACCAACATTTCGTACTTTGTTTCAGTATATAATCCATTAGTCCAGGCTCTGTATCGAGTCTCCTTAACCCTTAGCTTGTCTGCTTAGTTTCATTTCCAAACCCTGATTTCACTCATTACAATAAAGCCGGTAGAATCCATCAATATCTTCAAAGAACCACCATCATGGAAACATCCGCCGGTCTCCGGAGATTTTAGAAATCATGAGGAGTTGATTCTTCTGCCCAATATACGAAGGTGGATAATTACGCAGACAAAGGTCTTGGATGTAGATAGGAAGCATGACAAGAATAAGAATATAACGCACACCATAGTGTATAACAGTGTATAACAGTGCATAATAACTAATGGTAATATATTTTCCAATTGGTCACTCACATTTAGTATGCCAAATAGTGTCTTGCGGGTAATTCCCAGTGAATTGATGTGACCATTAACATTCACTCCCAGCAATATAGTGCAAGTAAAAAGATGTGAGAACATAAAAACAAGGTGAAAGAGAATTCGAAGAATGGACAACAATTCAAGTAGCCTGCCCTTCGGTGGGTCCCGGCTCAGGTCTCAAGTCGGTGTTATCTCATCTTGTGCCATTTGCAGATCAGACTGATCCCACCCAAAAGGGCAGTTAAGATCCGAAATTCAGGCTGGCTCTCTCTGCATGAGAGATACAGCAACCCCAGATGATCGTTTAAGCCTTGTTAGGCATCACCAGTGAGGTATACCTGATACCCCTCAGGGCATGAAAGCTGACCTGCATTTTGGGTTTCCTTTTGGGTGGGATCTGTCTGATCTGAAAATGGCTCTCAGTACTCTCTTGCACCTCACTTTTTTGCTCTCCATAAGTAAAAGGATTTGAATGTAAAGCAATTTATTCACTTTCATCAAAGTTAAAAACAGCAGGTGCAATCAAAACATCACCACAATTGGCCCTACACGTTCCGTCCTTTTAGGGACTTCCTAAGGGGCCATTCATGTAAAGACAAGAAATACAAAGTCCTCTAATAGGCCTCTGCCAGCTCCGATTGGTTCTGTTCCCTTCTAGCTAAATGAGATCTTTCAATCGATGATTTTGGGTGCGATGACGTCATGCGTTCCATTTGCGTCTCAGTTTAGAGAAACCAGAAGTGGTGCGTTCTATTTGGGAACCTGAGTCTCTCATACAGCAATGGATTGAATCAATCTTTGTATGTGTTCCTGATAAGAAAAGGAGACAAGGTTAATCAGAAAGGGTATAACTTGCAAAGCATAATAAATATTACAATTATGGATATAGATCATTGACCCAAAACATATAGAATATACATAAAATGGGACGTGAAAAAATGCAATATTTTTAACACACACGGTTATTTACTAATTTATTTATTCATTCATTTCTCTATGGCCTAATGTCTTTTGATTCTGTCTCCTCCGCTCCAATGAATCTAGACTTGTTCTATGTCCACATAATACAACTCTTTCCAATGGCATTTCTGCCGACTATAGCGATGTACAGGTACTATATGTTTGTAATATGATTGGTAATATTATTTGGGCGTTTAATATTTGTTTAACTTTTCTGCATTGTTTCCTGCGGGGACATTGTAGTAAATAAATAGCCTGTTTTCTATTGCAATTTAGATTTGATTTTATTAAAACAAACTTTCACCTGTAGCTCTGCTTTTTAATTTCTTTACTTGAAATAATCTATGATTTTGGTTTTAATGTAAAGCTAAGTTGGGGCTAACATACGTTTATTTGAAGTAAAGTGACCTTTTGGGGATTCGTTTACCCAGTATGGGATCTGTAGATAACATTTTCCTGTGTCTATTTAAAATGTTTTTTTTCAATACTGGGTTAATCGGGGTCATTCAATCCTATTAATTCATGAGACGGGATATCTGGCCGTGTGTGGAGATCGTACCATGCAGAATGTGTTTTTTTCCAGGTCGGGATGTACAAACTGGATGTGATGATACGTGTGTCTATCTAATTTCCTGTCGTGGGCTCTGTTGTCGCAGTGCCCCTCTCTTCCCCTCACTGAGGCAACAAACACAGAGCTCGCAGGTGAATAAAATTCATTAAAATTCAATAAAACAATCTGAATATCCATGCGTCTGCTTACTAGAACCAGTTAACCTAGCAACAACCCCTTCACCCCCCCCCCCCCCCCCCTGGCCATTATAAAGCAGGTTATGAGAATCACATTCCACCGTCTGTAGCATCTTTTACAGATAAAAATATCAGCTCTAACTGTTTTCCCTGGTAAAATAAGCACCTGCTCAGGGTGAATTAATTTTACATGTGCCACCTCAGGCTAGAAACAGAGGCAAAGAGCAAACAACAAATCAATGTGTTCTCCAAAACGATGCAGTGTGTCGAGAACCCTCCTGAGAAAGGAGAAGTGTTTATTCCCAAATGAAACCAAAAAGACACGTTGTATTATTCCACACGTCCTGCGTGGGCCTGGGAGAGGCTTCCTGCTCAGTCAATTCCAGATTCCATCATTTAGGAACGCATGAGTGGCCTGACTGATTCGCAAACTGCTTTACGATCTGTGTAATGCTTCAGCGAGTACCTGGAAAGCTGTATCTGATTTGGTGAGAGCCCCAGAATCACTTACTGTAGGTAACCCCCAATCACTATTCATTTGTGGTTTTATATCTGTGGATTATTTTCTTTAATCAATTGATAGATCATTTCCCCGAAGTACTCTTACTCACAATGAACACATATATTGATGTTTTACATCACGCAGATTGAGGTATGTGTCGTATAATCTGTTGTCCATTTGTATAATCTGTTTATATGTTGCAATATCAGAAACAAACAACCCAAACAATTCAGTGACATACAGATCCATGTAAAATATTTCATTAACGCTGTACTCAATATCCCTTCTCCAATCCATCGTTTTAATACGGCTTTGTTCTGAATCTCCTTAATCCATCCTTTCTCTGAGATGCATTCTTTATTTCTAGCTATTATATCCTATGGATACCTTGCTACCCCATGCTCCACTCCGTAAGGTTCTAGTGGAATCATATATTCCATAGAAAACTCTTTAATAACTGTTACAGCCAAATAGATTGTCCATATACCTTACTTCACTGGGAAAATATATCTCCTGATTGGCATGTGGCCTCCTCTCATCGAGAATACTGGAGAAACCATGAATGATGTCTATCTGAGACAAAATAACTAATGGTATAATGGTTTTAAAAGGGAACAGAAGCTAGTATGTATAAATATAATACACTGATGTTGTACCATCTTTCCGTCTAGCTGATAGGGTGGAGTTTGACTCTTTGTTTGAGAGGTCCATGACTTTTACAATCTGAAGCTTTGAAACAAAAAACGTTGGTGAGTCCTTGCCACAATTATCACTTTACCAGCCTCGCCCCACCAGTCAGGATCCCCACCACGTGCAACAGGCCCTGTGTTTAGATCTTCACTGAAGCTTTCTAGAATAGATTGGGGTTATCGCTTACGGACATCATGGTCACTATTTAAGGTGCCCAAGTACTGGAAATGATGTCCCCTGGAAAGATGTCGCTTTGGATCCCAAGAAATGTCAGTTCATTGATATATCAGGTGTGAGGCTGAACATTGGTTACGATCATACCACTGACGTGTCGACTAATAGAAGGATAGTTAGAGCTTCCCGGACAGCTTTACAGAAACGGTCTCTACAGTGAGTGCAGAGAGAGGGTCGCTAACTCCTGAGAGTGGGAGAAATAAGACATTCGCTGGGTATTTCACTTATCGTTTTCCAGGACATGTAACTAAAAGCCGTGCCTTAGATTGTATTTTATAACGAAGATTGCTTTTCTGAGCTCTGTTTTATTTAATGTTATATTAAGTTGAGAGATCCAGAGATTTGGATGTGATTCTGAGAGACAGGCTGTCAGGGACGCAGAGAGCGAGCACTTAGTTCGGCAGAACAATTTACTGCCTTCACAACTAAATTTGATTTATTATGCCCTAATAAAACTACTTGAAGAACAAACATGAATAATTTACAGAGTTAAATTCATGTACCGGACATCAATTATTCTACAAATGAGTCCATCTAAAATTTTACCAAAAAATTGTTTTCTTTTACTCGCTGTAAATGTGAATACTGGCATTTGTGCTTAAACAGGTTCCTTGCAATCTGAGTTTGGACTCACGGATTCAGACACTGAGGGAATTTTATTACATTGTGCTTCCTATATCGTGTACCCCAAATTCTCTGTGTTTCCTATATCGTGTACCCAGAATCCTCTGTGCTTCTGTCTGCCTCGCTCTGTTTGCCCAGAATCCTCTGATTACAGTCCGCCTCGCTCTTTGTACCCAGAATCCTGTGCTTACAGTCCGCCTTGCTCTGTGTACCCGTAAACCTCTGTGCCCCTGTCCACTTCACTCTATGTACCCATAATCCTCTGTGCTTCTGTCTGCCTCGCTCTATGTACCCAGAATCCTCTGTGTTCCGTCCACCTCGCTCTGTGTACCCATAATCCTCTGTGCTTCAGTCCACCTCCCTGTGTGTACCCAGAATCCTCTGTGTTCCGTCCATCTCGCACTGTGTACCCAGAATCCTCTCAGCTTTCAGTAATTCTGGCATAATTATTTCTTATCTTTTTGCATATATAGATGGGAAAGACGCTTTCCAGTTGAATATTTATTTCTCTTTAAATTTTGCCATACAATATTTGCATAGATCTTGATTAGTTTAAACACTTTAGTACATGCAGACCCTGGTAGATATTATGTCCGTACAGCAGGTGTAGCGGAGCTGCAATCCTAAGATACAAGAAAGGAATCCTCTAGAGCTGGAAGAAAGCGCCGTTCAGTGGTTATAGCCCATTCCCACAGTAACAGGACGACACACAGTTCTGGGAGTCAAGTGATTTTTATTAGCCCACACACAGCTTTTTATGCACAGCCCCATAGTCTCTAAAGCAATTTTACAGTTTTTTATCCCCAAGAGTCTCTGAGTCTGAGAGATAATTGAGCTGAGAAACCACAATAACTCAATTCTCTCTCAGTTAACGGACTTACACAAAAAGTCACAAAATACAGGTAAAACATTACAGGAACCCCACAATTATTTCTCAGAATAGTCTGTGTCTGCACACAACATATCCGAAAAGCGCTCAGATTGGTTCGGTGGAATGGAATTGCTATTCTGTTTTGACCGTCCGGTCCTGAGGTGATGCCCCAAAAGACTTCCAGAGAATCTAAGGCAGTGACCGGTATCTGTTCGGGAGTTCCTGTACGAACACAGCCAAATGCTTTCCCTAGTTCTTAGGTAGCGAATGCTCCCCCCTAGTCGGTAGATGCTTGTGATTGTGACTAGGGTATGAGTGTGGTATGAATGCTTGTGATTGTGTCTAGGGTATGAGTGTGGTATGAATGCTTGTGATTGTGACTAGGGTATGAGTGTGGTATGAATGCTTGTGATTGTGTCTAGGGTATGAGTGTGGTATGAATGCTTGTGATTGTGACTAGGGTATGAGTGTGGTATGAATGCTTGTGATTGTGTCTAGGGTATGAGTGTGGGTATGGATGCTTGTGATTGTGTCTAGGGTATGAGTGTGGGTAATAATGCTTGTGATTGTGTCTAGGGTATGAGTGTGGGTATGAATGCTTGTGATTGTGACTAGGGTATGAGTGTGGGTATGAATGCTTGTGATTGTGTCTAGGGTATGAGTGTGGGTATGTATGCTTGTGATTGTGACTAGGGTATGAGTGTGGTATGAATACTTGTGATTGTGACTAGGGTATTAGTGTGGGTAATAATGCTTCTGATTGTGTCTAGGGTATGAGTGTGGGTATGGATGCTTGTGTCACGTATTCATCCGCTTATAAAAATGTGATTAATGACATTTACTGTCCACACAGGAAAAGTTGTGCCGAGCAGCAACCTAATCCACAGAAGGGCTAATGCTGAGCAGCAATTATGCAAATGAAACCTGGTAACTGACTTTGGGGTCAAAGGCCGGTTACAGCCTATCAGATCTAGAGGAGGGGTATTTAGGCCCAGTTCTCATCCTGCTCAGTGCCCTGTCGTGGTTCCCTTGTGGTTGTCCGAGAGCGCGTTCCTGTTTATAGTTTTCTACCTGGTTTTTGACTTTGGCTTTGGCTTTGTTTATTGACTTCTCTATATTCTGGTATCCTGACTCCTGGCTTTCCTCATCGCTGTGTCCCTTTCTGTGTTCCCTGACCTCGGCTAGTATTTTTGACTATTCTATGTACGTTAAATCCGGCCATTCTAAGGACCGGTAATACGTTACTTATTTGTCATCCGTGCTATACAGTTCTACGTGCTGGATCAAACAGTAATCCTGACAGCTTGTGATTGTGTCTAGGGTATGAGTGTGGGTATGGATGCTTGTGATTGTGTCTAGGGTATGAGTGTGGGTATGGATGCTTGTGATTGTGACTAGGGTATGAGTGTGGGTATGGATGCTTGTGATTATGTCTAGGGTATGAGTGTGGGTATGGATGCTTGTGATTGTGTCTAGGGTATGAGTGTGGGTATGGATGCTTGTGATTGTGTCTAGGGTATGAGTGTGGGTATGGATGCTTGTGATTGTGTCTATGGTATAAGTGTGTAATGGGATATCTTACCTTAGTGCCTCTTAGTTTGACGGGTCAGCAACATCTTCCCTCCCTCCCTTTACTTGCTTTGTGGTGGGTTCCTTGTCACAGCGGGCATGGGGCTTGTCCTTGCCGTTTCACAGTGAGATGTCATTGACAAAGGTCGGGTCTCAGCCTCCCCTGACTCTTATGTGGTAAATGGAGGACTTACCAAATTGTAGGCGCCCACTGAGCTAATAGCCGGCCTGTGGTTATTATTTTTAAAGTAAAGTCAATTTTGGTGGACGATGGGTTAAGTTATTAAGAATTATTTATACATTAATATAGAAAGTTACGGATGTGCTTGTTATATGTTTAATAAATGCTGTGGCCTGTTTTCATCCAAGATTGGTGTGTGTCATTCTTGGGTGGGATTGGTGGTAGCTGGTCGGTAAATGTGATATGGTAACAGGGAATCCCAATTCCCACTATGTACAAACATGCAAACCTTAATGAAAATTGTCAGATCTGATTTTTCGAAGTTAGATAAGGCTGCTTCCCTCCGTGACCTTTTACCTCTCTGTGCGGCTGAGACAATGTCAGGTCTGGGGTTACTACGATGTATAACATGTGGGCGCTTTATAAAGAATCATTTCATTTTAAAAACGAATTCTTTTAAAATATGATCTTAAACGGGTTCTCCATCACCGGGGGACTATCATTAGAATGGGATATAGGCTTATTTAAACTACCTGATCTCACACTTTAATATATATATATATGTGCAATTTCTCACACAAAATTAGTTGTTTAAATGGACATTTGGATTTTAAAGAAATCACTATGTAGTATACCCCCAAATGAAAACATACATGCATTTAACTGTATATTTTTATTGGGGTATATCTAAACACAGCTTGCAAACATTGCAGTTCTCTTGTCTGCAGCCTTTGTACGCCCTCCCCTTCTAACCCCGCCCAGGCTTTCTGTGTCTGTCCAATCACAGACTCCCAATGCAGCTCTATGAGAAGTCTTTGCAAAGCAGATGCTCTGTGTAATTGCTGCCTCTTGAGTTTATCTCCACTGAGCTAAACAAACCAATAAGAACAGGACAAATGCATAGTTGTTGACCGGCATGGTCATAACAATTACGCCCACATCCCCAAAAAGACATTTACACTGACTTTTCTTATTGGAAAATATACGTGCACAGCTTTATTACCTTATTAATAAAATATTACAAAGTAGGATCATTGCCAAAAAGCCATACTCATATGTAAACCCCTATCCCCCCATACATAAATACCCCCCGGCAATGACCCCACAAAACACTATATAACAATATAAATAACATGACTTATCACGGCCGTTCCATCGGTCCCATAAAAAAACGGATTAACTGTAGCGGTGTATCGAGACACTCCTACACCCCTAGGTTCTTAGCCACGGACGAGCTAGAAGCTATCAACCAACTGAAACATTCCTACCTAATCCATACTAACTTAGCCATGCCCCACTTCCTACTCAATCTACACCCCCCCCTCATTTAACCTGGCCATTCCCCGCCACAGCTCAGGGCTTGTCCTCCTAAACCTGCTGAGCACCCCTACCACTGAAAAACAGTCCGTATTCTCCTGAAAACCCAAATTAAGCAGGTCACACCCCACATCAGAGAGATGTATGCCATCCCTCCTATAATATCCCAGAAGCATACCTTCCAAATCCTGATGCCTGGCCAAATAGGCTCCCCCTCCAAAACTCACGCTCCCTGAAGCGTCCATAAACAACTCCAAAACGAGGTTGTGGGCCCCAGAAAGAAAATTCCCATTAAATTCCCCCTAGAAAGCCTCCCAGACCCACAAGTCAGCCCTCATGGCCTCTGTGATCCTAATATAGTGATGGAGGGACCTGACCCCACTAGTAGCTCTCGCAAAAAAAAACAGCTGAAGACCCTACCCATAGGTAACATCCAAAGGTGGGGTTGCGAACGGACCCGCCACCCTCCTCATCTGAACCTCCTCAAATAATTTGTCCCAAACAACCTCCGGGTGATCCCCGACTGACTTGAGGTTCTTACACAATCACTCTGCCACCGTATCCTTGAACGGAATGCAAAAAATTGTGGTGAACCCCTCAAATAAAACTTTTGTGGCACCCTGCTCAGTGTAACGGCTTAGCCAGGGCACCATCTCATCTACTCTCATCAGGGTTGAACCCAGAGGAAGTGGAAGGTATCGCCGCACCCCTGGCTCCCCCTGTGAAGGAAGTCTTCCCTCTCTTAAAGCACTGATTAAGGCCATGGGTCCCCCTGCAAATGGAACATTCATGCTTCAATCTGCACGCTGTCCCCCACTTTCATTGGCCCTCATTAAAGAGCCAGCAAAACCCCTTCTTCTGGCTGGCCAACGAAGAGGTACCTGATTCTTCGCTGGCTCCTCCATGAAAGGGCGCAGCCTTCTGAGTCATCCTGAACTTCATCCAGAGCAGAAGGTCCATCTGGTCCCACCGTATCCCTAAGCCAGTTCCCAAACATCTTTAGTATCTTACGATACTGGCGCAATTTTTCTTCCTCCTCTTTACAGGATTCCTCTGCGTACAGATCTCAGCCAGCATCTCTCTGCATACAGATTTCAGTGAGGATCTATCTGCGTACTGATCCCAGCGAGCTTCTCTCTGCGTACAGATCTCAGCGAACATCTCTCTGTGTACAGATCTCAGCCAGCATCTCTCTGCATACAGATTTCAGTGAGGATCTATCTGCGTACTGATCCCAGCGAGCTTCTCTCTGCGTACAGATCTCAGCGAACATCTCTCTGTGTACAGATCTCAGCCAGCATCTCTCTGCGTACAGATCTCAGTGAGGATCTCTCTGCGTACAGATCTCAGTGAGGATCTCTCTGCGTACAGATCTCAGCCAGCATCTCTCTGCGTACAGATCTCAGTGAGGATCTCTCTGCGTACTGATCTCAGTGAGGATCTCTCTGCGTACAGATCTCAGCGAGGATCTCTCTGCGTACAGATCTCAGCGAACATCTCTCTGCGTACAGATTTCAGTGAGGATCTATCTGCATACTGATCCCAGCGAGGATCTCTCTGCGTACAGATCTTAGCGAGTATCTCTCTGCATACAGATCTCAGCGAGCATCTCTCTGCGTACTGATCCCAGCGAGCATCTCTCTGCGTACTGATCCCAGCGAGCATCTCTCTGCGTTCAGATCTCAGCGAGGATCTCTCTGCGTACAGATCTCAGCGAACATCTCTCTGCGTACAGATTTCAGTGAGGATCTATCTGTGTACAGATTTCAGGGAGGATCTCTCTGTGTACAGATCTCAGGGAGGATCTCTCTGCGTACAGATCTCAGTGAGGATCTCTCTGCATACAGATCTCAGCGAGGATCTCTCTGCGTACAGATCTCAGGGAGGATCTCTCTGTGTACAGATCTCAGCGAGGATCTCTCTGTGTACAGATCTCAGTGAGGATCTCTGTGTACAGATCTCAGCGAGGATCTCTCTGCGTACAGATCTCAGTGAGGATCTCTCTGCGTACAGATCTCAGTGAGGATCTCTCTGCGTGCAGATCTCAGCGAACATCTCTCTGCGTACAGATTTCAGTGAGGATCTATCTGCATACTGATCCCAGCGAGGATCTCTCTGCGTACAGATCTCAGCGAGCATCTCTCTGCGTACAGATCCCAGCGAGCGTCTCTCTGCGTACTGATCCCAGCGAGCATCTCTCTGCGTACAGATCTCAGTGAGGATCTCTTTGCGTACAGATCTCAGCGAACATCTCTCTGCGTACAGATCTCAGCGAACATCTCTCTGGGTACAGATCTCAGCGAACATCTCTCTGCGTACAGATCTCAGTGAGGATCTCTTTGCGTACAGATCTCAGCGAACATCTCTCTGCGTACAGATCTCAGCGAACATCTCTCTGTGTACAGATCTCAGTGAGGATCTCTCTGCATACTGATCCCAGCGAGGATCTCTCTGCGTACAGATCTCAGCGAGCATCTCTCTGCGTACAGATCTCAGGGAGGATCTCTCTGCGTACAGATCTCAGTGAGGATCTCTCTGCGTACAGATCTCAGTGAGGATCTCTCTGCGTACAGATCTCAGTGAGGATCTCTCTGCGTACAGATCTCAGCGAGCATCTCTCTGCATACTGATCCCAGCGAGGATCTCTCTGCGTACAGATCTCAGCGAGCATCTCTCTGCGTACAGATCTCAGCCAGCATCTCTCTGCGTACAGATCTCAGCGAGGATCTCTCTGCGTACAGATCTCAGCGAGGATCTCTCTGCGTACAGATCTCAGCGAGGATCTCTCTGCGTACAGATCTCAGCGAGGATCTCTCTGCGTACAGATCTCAGTGAGGATCTCTCTGCGTACTGATCTCAGCGAGGATCTCTCTGCATACAGATCTCAGTGAGGATCTCTCTGCGTACAGATCTCAGTGAGGATCTCTCTGCGTACAGATCTCAGTGAGGATCTCTCTGCGTACAGATCTCAGTGAGGATCTCTCTGCGTACATATCTCAGCGAGGATCTCTCTGCGTACAGATCTCAGTGAGGATCTCTCTGCGTACAGATCTCAGCGAGGATCTCTCTGCATACAGATCTCAGTGAGGATCTCTCTGCGTACAGATCTCAGCGAGGATCTCTCTGCGTACAGATCTCAGTGAGGATCTCTCTGCGTACAGATCTCAGTGAGGATCTCTATGCGTACAGATCTCAGCGAGGATCTCTCTGCGTACAGATCTCAGCGAGCATCTCTCTGCGTACAGATCTCAGCGAGGATCTCTCTGCGTACAGATCTCAGTGATGTTCTCTCTGCGTACAGATCTCAGCGAGGATCTCTCTGCGTACAGATCTCAGCGAACATCTCTCTGCGTACAGATTTCAGTGAGGATCTATCTGTGTACAGATTTCAGTGAGGATCTCTCTGTGTACAGATCTCAGGGAGGATCTCTCTGCGTACAGATCTCAGTGAGGATCTCTCTGCATACAGATCTCAGCGAGGATCTCTCTGCGTACAGATCTCAGGGAGGATCTCTCTGTGTACAGATCTCAGCGAGGATCTCTCTGTGTACAGATCTCAGTGAGGATCTGAAAAAAACAGCTGAAGACCCTACCCATAGGTAACATCCAAAGGTGGGGTTGCGAACGGACCCGCCACCCTCCTCATCTGAACCTCCTCAAATAATTTGTCCCAAACAACCTCCGGGTGATCCCCGACTGACTTGAGGTTCTTACACAATCACTCTGCCACCGTATCCTTGAACGGAATGCAAAAAATTGTGGTGAACCCCTCAAATAAAACTTTTGTGGCACCCTGCTCAGTGTAACGGCTTAGCCAGGGCACCATCTCATCTACTCTCATCAGGGTTGAACCCAGAGGAAGTGGAAGGTATCGCCGCACCCCTGGCTCCCCCTGTGAAGGAAGTCTTCCCTCTCTTAAAGCACTGATTAAGGCCATGGGTCCCCCTGCAAATGGAACATTCATGCTTCAATCTGCACGCTGTCCCCCACTTTCATTGGCCCTCATTAAAGAGCCAGCAAAACCCCTTCTTCTGGCTGGCCAACGAAGAGGTACCTGATTCTTCGCTGGCTCCTCCATGAAAGGGCGCAGCCTTCTGAGTCATCCTGAACTTCATCCAGAGCAGAAGGTCCATCTGGTCCCACCGTATCCCTAAGCCAGTTCCCAAACATCTTTAGTATCTTACGATACTGGCGCAATTTTTCTTCCTCCTCTTTACAGGATTCCTCTGCGTACAGATCTCAGCCAGCATCTCTCTGCATACAGATTTCAGTGAGGATCTATCTGCGTACTGATCCCAGCGAGCTTCTCTCTGCGTACAGATCTCAGCGAACATCTCTCTGTGTACAGATCTCAGCCAGCATCTCTCTGCGTACAGATCTCAGTGAGGATCTCTCTGCGTACAGATCTCAGTGAGGATCTCTCTGCGTACAGATCTCAGTGAGGATCTATCTGCGTACTGATCCCAGCGAGCTTCTCTCTGCGTACAGATCTCAGCGAACATCTCTCTGTGTACAGATCTCAGCCAGCATCTCTCTGCGTACAGATCTCAGTGAGGATCTCTCTGCGTACAGATCTCAGTGAGGATCTCTCTGCGTACTGATCTCAGTGAGGATCTCTCTGCGTACAGATCTCAGCCAGCATCTCTCTGCGTACAGATCTCAGCCAGCATCTCTCTGCGTACAGATCTCAGCCAGCATCTCTCTGCGTACAGATCTCAGCGAACATCTCTCTGCGTACAGATTTCAGTGAGGATCTATCTGCATACTGATCCCAGCGAGGATCTCTCTGCGTACAGATCTCACGAGCATCTCTCTGCGTACAGATCCCAGCGAGCGTCTCTCTGCGTACTGATCCCAGCGAGCATCTCTCTGCGTACAGATCTCAGTGAGGATCTCTTTGCGTACAGATCTCAGCGAACATCTCTCTGCGTACAGATCTCAGCGAACATCTCTCTGCGTACAGATTTCAGTGAGGATCTCTCTGCGTACAGATCTCAGCGAGGATCTCTCTGCGTACAGATCTCAGCGAACATCTCTCTGCGTACAGATTTCAGTGAGGATCTATCTGCATACTGATCCCAGCGAGGATCTCTCTGCGTACAGATCTCAGCGAGGATCTCTCTGCGTACAGATCTCAGCGAGCATCTCTCTGCGTACTGATCCCAGCGAGCATCTCTCTGCGTACTGATCCCAGCGAGCATCTCTCTGCGTTCAGATCTCAGCGAGGATCTCTCTGCTAACAGATCTCAGCGAACATCTCTCTGCGTACAGATTTCAGTGAGGATCTATCTGTGTACAGATTTCAGTGAGGATCTCTCTGTGTACAGATCTCAGGGAGGATCTCTCTGCGTACAGATCTCAGTGAGGATCTCTCTGCATACAGATCTCAGCGAGGATCTCTCTGCGTACAGATCTCAGGGAGGATCTCTCTGTGTACAGATCTCAGCGAGGATCTCTCTGTGTACAGATCTCAGTGAGGATCTCTCTGTGTACAGATCTCAGCGAGGATCTCTCTGCGTACAGATCTCAGTGAGGATCTCTCTGCGTACAGATCTCAGTGAGGATCTCTCTGCGTACAGATCTCAGTGAGGATCTCTCTGCGTACAGATCTCAGCGAACATCTCTCTGCGTACAGATTTCAGTGAGGATCTATCTGCATACTGATCCCAGCGAGGATCTCTCTGCGTACAGATCTCAGCGAGCATCTCTCTGCGTACAGATCCCAGCGAGCGTCTCTCTGCGTACTGATCCCAGCGAGCATCTCTCTGCGTACAGATCTCAGTGAGGATCTCTTTGCGTACAGATCTCAGCGAACATCTCTCTGCGTACAGATCTCAGCGAACATCTCTCTGCGTACAGATCTCAGTGAGGATCTCTTTGCGTACAGATCTCAGCGAACATCTCTCTGCGTACAGATCTCAGCGAACATCTCTCTGCGTACAGATTTCAGTGAGGATCTCTCTGCGTACAGATCTCAGCGAGGATCTCTCTGCGTACAGATCTCAGCGAACATCTCTCTGCGTACAGATTTCAGTGAGGATCTATCTGCATACTGATCCCAGCGAGGATCTCTCTGCGTACAGATCTCAGCGAGTATCTCTCTGCATACAGATCTCAGCGAGCATCTCTCTGCGTACTGATCCCAGCGAGCATCTCTCTGCGTACTGATCCCAGCGAGCATCTCTCTGCGTTCAGATCTCAGCGAGGATCTCTCTGCGTACAGATCTCAGCGAACATCTCTCTGCGTACAGATTTCAGTGAGGATCTATCTGTGTACAGATTTCAGGGAGGATCTCTATGTGTACAGATCTCAGGGAGGATCTCTCTGCGTACAGATCTCAGTGAGGATCTCTCTGCATACAGATCTCAGCGAGGATCTCTCTGCGTACAGATCTCAGGGAGGATCTCTCTGTGTACAGATCTCAGCGAGGATCTCTCTGTGTACAGATCTCAGTGAGGATCTCTGTGTACAGATCTCAGCGAGGATCTCTCTGCGTACAGATCTCAGTGAGGATCTCTCTGCGTACAGATCTCAGTGAGGATCTCTCTGCGTGCAGATCTCAGCGAACATCTCTCTGCGTACAGATTTCAGTGAGGATCTATCTGCATACTGATCCCAGCGAGGATCTCTCTGCGTACAGATCTCAGCGAGCATCTCTCTGCGTACAGATCCCAGCGAGCGTCTCTCTGCGTACTGATCCCAGCGAGCATCTCTCTGCGTACAGATCTCAGTGAGGATCTCTTTGCGTACAGATCTCAGCGAACATCTCTCTGCGTACAGATCTCAGCGAACATCTCTCTGGGTACAGATCTCAGCGAACATCTCTCTGCGTACAGATCTCAGTGAGGATCTCTTTGCGTACAGATCTCAGCGAACATCTCTCTGCGTACAGATCTCAGCGAACATCTCTCTGTGTACAGATCTCAGTGAGGATCTCTCTGCATACTGATCCCAGCGAGGATCTCTCTGCGTACAGATCTCAGCGAGCATCTCTCTGCGTACAGATCTCAGGGAGGATCTCTCTGCGTACAGATCTCAGTGAGGATCTCTCTGCGTACAGATCTCAGTGAGGATCTCTCTGCGTACAGATCTCAGCCAGCATCTCTCTGCGTACAGATCTCAGCGAGCATCTCTCTGCATACTGATCCCAGCGAGGATCTCTCTGCGTACAGATCTCAGCGAGCATCTCTCTGCGTACAGATCTCAGCCAGCATCTCTCTGCGTACAGATCTCAGCGAGGATCTCTCTGCGTACAGATCTCAGCGAGGATCTCTCTGCGTACAGATCTCAGCGAGGATCTCTCTGCGTACAGATCTCAGCGAGGATCTCTCTGCGTACAGATCTCAGTGAGGATCTCTCTGCGTACTGATCTCAGCGAGGATCTCTCTGCATACAGATCTCAGTGAGGATCTCTCTGCGTACAGATCTCAGTGAGGATCTCTCTGCGTACAGATCTCAGTGAGGATCTCTCTGCGTACATATCTCAGCGAGGATCTCTCTGCGTACAGATCTCAGTGAGGATCTCTCTGCGTACAGATCTCAGCGAGGATCTCTCTGCATACAGATCTCAGTGAGGATCTCTCTGCGTACAGATCTCAGCGAGGATCTCTCTGCGTACAGATCTCAGTGAGGATCTCTCTGCGTACAGATCTCAGTGAGGATCTCTATGCGTACAGATCTCAGCGAGGATCTCTCTGCGTACAGATCTCAGCGAGCATCTCTCTGCGTACAGATCTCAGCGAGGATCTCTCTGCGTACAGATCTCAGTGATGTTCTCTCTGCGTACAGATCTCAGCGAGGATCTCTCTGCGTACAGATCTCAGCGAACATCTCTCTGCGTACAGATTTCAGTGAGGATCTATCTGTGTACAGATTTCAGTGAGGATCTCTCTGTGTACAGATCTCAGGGAGGATCTCTCTGCGTACAGATCTCAGTGAGGATCTCTCTGCATACAGATCTCAGCGAGGATCTCTCTGCGTACAGATCTCAGGGAGGATCTCTCTGTGTACAGATCTCAGCGAGGATCTCTCTGTGTACAGATCTCAGTGAGGATCTCTCTGCATACAGATCTCAGCGAGGATCTCTCTGCGTACAGATCTCAGCGAGGATCTCTCTGCGTACAGATCTCAGCGAACATCTCTCTGCGTACAGATTTCAGTGAGGATCTATCTGCATACTGATCCCAGCGAGGATCTCTCTGCGTACAGATCTCAGCGAGTATCTCTCTGCATACAGATCTCAGCGAGCATCTCTCTGCGTACTGATCCCAGCGAGCATCTCTCTGCGTACTGATCCCAGCGAGCATCTCTCTGCGTTCAGATCTCAGCGAGGATCTCTCTGCGTACAGATCTCAGCGAACATCTCTCTGCGTACAGATTTCAGTGAGGATCTATCTGTGTACAGATTTCAGGGAGGATCTCTCTGTGTACAGATCTCAGGGAGGATCTCTCTGCGTACAGATCTCAGTGAGGATCTCTCTGCATACAGATCTCAGCGAGGATCTCTCTGCGTACAGATCTCAGGGAGGATCTCTCTGTGTACAGATCTCAGCGAGGATCTCTCTGTGTACAGATCTCAGTGAGGATCTCTGTGTACAGATCTCAGCGAGGATCTCTCTGCGTACAGATCTCAGTGAGGATCTCTCTGCGTACAGATCTCAGTGAGGATCTCTCTGCGTGCAGATCTCAGCGAACATCTCTCTGCGTACAGATTTCAGTGAGGATCTATCTGCATACTGATCCCAGCGAGGATCTCTCTGCGTACAGATCTCAGCGAGCATCTCTCTGCGTACAGATCCCAGCGAGCGTCTCTCTGCGTACTGATCCCAGCGAGCATCTCTCTGCGTACAGATCTCAGTGAGGATCTCTTTGCGTACAGATCTCAGCGAACATCTCTCTGCGTACAGATCTCAGCGAACATCTCTCTGGGTACAGATCTCAGCGAACATCTCTCTGCGTACAGATCTCAGTGAGGATCTCTTTGCGTACAGATCTCAGCGAACATCTCTCTGCGTACAGATCTCAGCGAACATCTCTCTGTGTACAGATCTCAGTGAGGATCTCTCTGCATACTGATCCCAGCGAGGATCTCTCTGCGTACAGATCTCAGCGAGCATCTCTCTGCGTACAGATCTCAGGGAGGATCTCTCTGCGTACAGATCTCAGTGAGGATCTCTCTGCGTACAGATCTCAGTGAGGATCTCTCTGCGTACAGATCTCAGCCAGCATCTCTCTGCGTACAGATCTCAGCGAGCATCTCTCTGCATACTGATCCCAGCGAGGATCTCTCTGCGTACAGATCTCAGCGAGCATCTCTCTGCGTACAGATCTCAGCCAGCATCTCTCTGCGTACAGATCTCAGCGAGGATCTCTCTGCGTACAGATCTCAGCGAGGATCTCTCTGCGTACAGATCTCAGCGAGGATCTCTCTGCGTACAGATCTCAGTGAGGATCTCTCTGCGTACTGATCTCAGCGAGGATCTCTCTGCATACAGATCTCAGTGAGGATCTCTCTGCGTACAGATCTCAGTGAGGATCTCTCTGCGTACAGATCTCAGTGAGGATCTCTCTGCGTACATATCTCAGCGAGGATCTCTCTGCGTACAGATCTCAGTGAGGATCTCTCTGCGTACAGATCTCAGCGAGGATCTCTCTGCATACAGATCTCAGTGAGGATCTCTCTGCGTACAGATCTCAGCGAGGATCTCTCTGCGTACAGATCTCAGTGAGGATCTCTCTGCGTACAGATCTCAGCGAGGATCTCTCTGCGTACAGATCTCAGTGATGTTCTCTCTGCGTACAGATCTCAGCGAGGATCTCTCTGCGTACAGATCTCAGCGAACATCTCTCTGCGTACAGATTTCAGTGAGGATCTATCTGTGTACAGATTTCAGTGAGGATCTCTCTGTGTACAGATCTCAGGGAGGATCTCTCTGCGTACAGATCTCAGTGAGGATCTCTCTGCATACAGATCTCAGCGAGGATCTCTCTGCGTACAGATCTCAGGGAGGATCTCTCTGTGTACAGATCTCAGCGAGGATCTCTCTGTGTACAGATCTCAGTGAGGATCTCTCTGCATACAGATCTCAGCGAGGATCTCTCTGCGTACAGATCTCAGTGAGCATCTCTCTGTGTACAGATCTCAGCGAGGATCTCTCTGCGTACAGATCTCAGTGAGGATCTCTCTGCGTACAGATCTCAGCGAACATCTCTCTGCGTACAGATTTCAGTGAGGATCTATCTGCATACTGATCCCAGCGAGGATCTCTCTGCGTACAGATCTCAGCGAGCATCTCTCTGCGTACAGATCCCAGCGAGCGTCTCTCTGCGTACTGATCCCAGCGAGCATCTCTCTGCGTACAGATCTCAGTGAGGATCTCTTTGCGTACAGATCTCAGCGAACATCTCTCTGCGTACAGATCTCAGCGAACATCTCTCTGCGTACAGATCTCAGTGAGGATCTCTTTGCGTACAGATCTCAGCGAACATCTCTCTGCGTACAGATCTCAGCGAACATCTCTCTGCGTACAGATCTCAGTGAGGATCTCTCTGCATACTGATCCCAGCGAGGATCTCTCTGCGTACAGATCTCAGCGAGGATCTCTCTGCGTACAGATCTCAGCGAGGATCTCTCTGCGTACAGATTTCAGCGAGGATCTCTCTGCGTACAGATCTCAGTGAGGATCTATCTACGTACAGATTTCAGTGAGGATCTCTCTGCGTACAGATCTCAGTGAGGATCTCTCTGCGTACAGATCTCAGCGAGGATCTCTCTGCGTACAGATCTCAGCCAGCATCTCTCTGCGTACAGATCTCAGTGAGGATCTCTCTGCGTACAGATCTCAGTGAGGATCTCTCTGCGTACAGATCTCAGTGAGGATCTCTCTGCGTACAGATCTCAGCGAGCATCTCTCTGCGTACAGATCTCAGCGAGGATCTCTCTGCGTACAGATCTCAGTGAGGATCTCTCTGCGTACAGATCTCAGCGAGGATCTCTCTGCGTACAGATCTCAGCGAGGATCTCTCTGCGTACAGATCTCAGCGAGGATCTCTCTGCGTACAGATCTCAGCGAGCATCTCTCTGCGTACAGATCCCAGTGAGGATCTCTCTGCGTACAGATCTCAGCGAGGATCTCTCTGCGTACAGATCTCAGTGAGGATCTCTCTGCGTACAGATTTCAGCGAGGATCTCTCTGCGTACAGATCTCAGCGAGGATCTCTCTGCGTACAGATCTCAGCGAGGATCTCTCTGCGTACAGATCTCAGCGAGCATCTCTCTGCATACAGATCTCAGCGAGCATCTCTCTGCGTACTGATCCCAGCGAGCATCTCTCTGCGTACAGATCTCAGCGAGCATCTCTCTGCGTACAGATCTCAGCGAACATCTCTCTGCGTACAGATTTCAGTGAGGATCTATCTGCATACTGATCCCAGCGAGGATCTCTCTGCGTACAGATCTCAGCGAGCATCTCTCTGCGTACAGATCCCAGCGAGCGTCTCTCTGCGTACTGATCCCAGCGAGCATCTCTCTGCGTACAGATCTCAGTGAGGATCTCTTTGCGTACAGATCTCAGCGAACATCTCTCTGCGTACAGATCTCAGCGAACATCTCTCTGGGTACAGATCTCAGCGAACATCTCTCTGCGTACAGATCTCAGTGAGGATCTCTTTGCGTACAGATCTCAGCGAACATCTCTCTGCGTACAGATCTCAGCGAACATCTCTCTGTGTACAGATCTCAGTGAGGATCTCTCTGCATACTGATCCCAGCGAGGATCTCTCTGCGTACAGATCTCAGCGAGCATCTCTCTGCGTACAGATCTCAGGGAGGATCTCTCTGCGTACAGATCTCAGTGAGGATCTCTCTGCGTACAGATCTCAGTGAGGATCTCTCTGCGTACAGATCTCAGCCAGCATCTCTCTGCGTACAGATCTCAGCGAGCATCTCTCTGCATACTGATCCCAGCGAGGATCTCTCTGCGTACAGATCTCAGCGAGCATCTCTCTGCGTACAGATCTCAGCCAGCATCTCTCTGCGTACAGATCTCAGCGAGGATCTCTCTGCGTACAGATCTCAGCGAGGATCTCTCTGCGTACAGATCTCAGCGAGGATCTCTCTGCGTACAGATCTCAGCGAGGATCTCTCTGCGTACAGATCTCAGTGAGGATCTCTCTGCGTACTGATCTCAGCGAGGATCTCTCTGCATACAGATCTCAGTGAGGATCTCTCTGCGTACAGATCTCAGTGAGGATCTCTCTGCGTACAGATCTCAGTGAGGATCTCTCTGCGTACATATCTCAGCGAGGATCTCTCTGCGTACAGATCTCAGTGAGGATCTCTCTGCGTACAGATCTCAGTGAGGATCTCTTTGCGTACAGATCTCAGCGAACATCTCTCTGCGTACAGATCTCAGCGAACATCTCTCTGGGTACAGATCTCAGCGAACATCTCTCTGCGTACAGATCTCAGTGAGGATCTCTTTGCGTACAGATCTCAGCGAACATCTCTCTGCGTACAGATCTCAGCGAACATCTCTCTGTGTACAGATCTCAGTGAGGATCTCTCTGCATACTGATCCCAGCGAGGATCTCTCTGCGTACAGATCTCAGCGAGCATCTCTCTGCGTACAGATCTCAGTGAGGATCTATCTGTGTACAGATTTCAGTGAGGATCTCTCTGTGTACAGATCTCAGGGAGGATCTCTCTGCGTACAGATCTCAGTGAGGATCTCTCTGCATACAGATCTCAGCGAGGATCTCTCTGCGTACAGATCTCAGGGAGGATCTCTCTGTGTACAGATCTCAGCGAGGATCTCTCTGTGTACAGATCTCAGTGAGGATCTCTCTGTGTACAGATCTCAGCGAGGATCTCTCTGCGTACAGATCTCAGTGAGGATCTCTCTGCGTACAGATCTCAGTGAGGATCTCTCTGCGTACAGATCTCAGTGAGGATCTCTCTGCGTACAGATCTCAGCGAACATCTCTCTGCGTACAGATTTCAGTGAGGATCTATCTGCATACTGATCCCAGCGAGGATCTCTCTGCGTACAGATCTCAGCGAGCATCTCTCTGCGTACAGATCCCAGCGAGCGTCTCTCTGCGTACTGATCCCAGCGAGCATCTCTCTGCGTACAGATCTCAGTGAGGATCTCTTTGCGTACAGATCTCAGCGAACATCTCTCTGCGTACAGATCTCAGCGAACATCTCTCTGCGTACAGATCTCAGTGAGGATCTCTTTGCGTACAGATCTCAGCGAACATCTCTCTGCGTACAGATCTCAGCGAACATCTCTCTGCGTACAGATTTCAGTGAGGATCTCTCTGCGTACAGATCTCAGCGAGGATCTCTCTGCGTACAGATCTCAGCGAACATCTCTCTGCGTACAGATTTCAGTGAGGATCTATCTGCATACTGATCCCAGCGAGGATCTCTCTGCGTACAGATCTCAGCGAGTATCTCTCTGCATACAGATCTCAGCGAGCATCTCTCTGCGTACTGATCCCAGCGAGCATCTCTCTGCGTACTGATCCCAGCGAGCATCTCTCTGCGTTCAGATCTCAGCGAGGATCTCTCTGCGTACAGATCTCAGCGAACATCTCTCTGCGTACAGATTTCAGTGAGGATCTATCTGTGTACAGATTTCAGGGAGGATCTCTCTGTGTACAGATCTCAGGGAGGATCTCTCTGCGTACAGATCTCAGTGAGGATCTCTCTGCATACAGATCTCAGCGAGGATCTCTCTGCGTACAGATCTCAGGGAGGATCTCTCTGTGTACAGATCTCAGCGAGGATCTCTCTGTGTACAGATCTCAGTGAGGATCTCTGTGTACAGATCTCAGCGAGGATCTCTCTGCGTACAGATCTCAGTGAGGATCTCTCTGCGTACAGATCTCAGTGAGGATCTCTCTGCGTGCAGATCTCAGCGAACATCTCTCTGCGTACAGATTTCAGTGAGGATCTATCTGCATACTGATCCCAGCGAGGATCTCTCTGCGTACAGATCTCAGCGAGCATCTCTCTGCGTACAGATCCCAGCGAGCGTCTCTCTGCGTACTGATCCCAGCGAGCATCTCTCTGCGTACAGATCTCAGTGAGGATCTCTTTGCGTACAGATCTCAGCGAACATCTCTCTGCGTACAGATCTCAGCGAACATCTCTCTGGGTACAGATCTCAGCGAACATCTCTCTGCGTACAGATCTCAGTGAGGATCTCTTTGCGTACAGATCTCAGCGAACATCTCTCTGCGTACAGATCTCAGCGAACATCTCTCTGTGTACAGATCTCAGTGAGGATCTCTCTGCATACTGATCCCAGCGAGGATCTCTCTGCGTACAGATCTCAGCGAGCATCTCTCTGCGTACAGATCTCAGGGAGGATCTCTCTGCGTACAGATCTCAGTGAGGATCTCTCTGCGTACAGATCTCAGTGAGGATCTCTCTGCGTACAGATCTCAGCCAGCATCTCTCTGCGTACAGATCTCAGCGAGCATCTCTCTGCATACTGATCCCAGCGAGGATCTCTCTGCGTACAGATCTCAGCGAGCATCTCTCTGCGTACAGATCTCAGCCAGCATCTCTCTGCGTACAGATCTCAGCGAGGATCTCTCTGCGTACAGATCTCAGCGAGGATCTCTCTGCGTACAGATCTCAGCGAGGATCTCTCTGCGTACAGATCTCAGCGAGGATCTCTTTGCGTACAGATCTCAGTGAGGATCTCTCTGCGTACTGATCTCAGCGAGGATCTCTCTGCATACAGATCTCAGTGAGGATCTCTCTGCGTACAGATCTCAGTGAGGATCTCTCTGCGTACAGATCTCAGTGAGGATCTCTCTGCGTACATATCTCAGCGAGGATCTCTCTGCGTACAGATCTCAGTGAGGATCTCTCTGCGTACAGATCTCAGCGAGGATCTCTCTGCATACAGATCTCAGTGAGGATCTCTCTGCGTACAGATCTCAGCGAGGATCTCTCTGCGTACAGATCTCAGTGAGGATCTCTCTGCGTACAGATCTCAGTGAGGATCTCTATGCGTACAGATCTCAGCGAGGATCTCTCTGCGTACAGATCTCAGCGAGCATCTCTCTGCGTACAGATCTCAGCGAGGATCTCTCTGCGTACAGATCTCAGTGATGTTCTCTCTGCGTACAGATCTCAGCGAGGATCTCTCTGCGTACAGATCTCAGCGAACATCTCTCTGCGTACAGATTTCAGTGAGGATCTATCTGTGTACAGATTTCAGTGAGGATCTCTCTGTGTACAGATCTCAGGGAGGATCTCTCTGCATACAGATCTCAGCGAGGATCTCTCTGCGTACAGATCTCAGGGAGGATCTCTCTGTGTACAGATCTCAGCGAGGATCTCTCTGTGTACAGATCTCAGTGAGGATCTCTCTGCATACAGATCTCAGCGAGGATCTCTCTGCGTACAGATCTCAGTGAGCATCTCTCTGTGTACAGATCTCAGCGAGGATCTCTCTGCGTACAGATCTCAGTGAGGATCTCTCTGCGTACAGATCTCAGCGAACATCTCTCTGCGTACAGATTTCAGTGAGGATCTATCTGCATACTGATCCCAGCGAGGATCTCTCTGCGTACAGATCTCAGCGAGCATCTCTCTGCGTACAGATCCCAGCGAGCGTCTCTCTGCGTACTGATCCCAGCGAGCATCTCTCTGCGTACAGATCTCAGTGAGGATCTCTTTGCGTACAGATCTCAGCGAACATCTCTCTGCGTACAGATCTCAGCGAACATCTCTCTGCGTACAGATCTCAGTGAGGATCTCTTTGCGTACAGATCTCAGCGAACATCTCTCTGCGTACAGATCTCAGCGAACATCTCTCTGCGTACAGATCTCAGTGAGGATCTCTCTGCATACTGATCCCAGCGAGGATCTCTCTGCGTACAGATCTCAGCGAGGATCTCTCTGCGTACAGATCTCAGCGAGGATCTCTCTGCGTACAGATCTCAGTGAGGATCTATCTACGTACAGATTTCAGTGAGGATCTCTCTGCGTACAGATCTCAGTGAGGATCTCTCTGCGTACAGATCTCAGCGAGGATCTCTCTGCGTACAGATCTCAGCCAGCATCTCTCTGCGTACAGATCTCAGTGAGGATCTCTCTGCGTACAGATCTCAGTGAGGATCTCTCTGCGTACAGATCTCAGTGAGGATCTCTCTGCGTACAGATCTCAGCGAGCATCTCTCTGCGTACAGATCTCAGCGAGGATCTCTCTGCGTACAGATCTCAGTGAGGATCTCTCTGCGTACAGATCTCAGCGAGGATCTCTCTGCATACAGATCTCAGCGAGGATCTCTCTGCGTACAGATCTCAGCGAGGATCTCTCTGCGTACAGATCTCAGCGAGCATCTCTCTGCGTACAGATCCCAGTGAGGATCTCTCTGCGTACAGATCTCAGCGAGGATCTCTCTGCGTACAGATCTCAGTGAGGATCTCTCTGCGTACAGATCTCAGCGAGGATCTCTCTGCGTACAGATCTCAGCGAGGATCTCTCTGCGTACAGATCTCAGCGAGGATCTCTCTGCGTACAGATCTCAGCGAGCATCTCTCTGCATACAGATCTCAGCGAGCATCTCTCTGCGTACTGATCCCAGCGAGCATCTCTCTGCGTACAGATCTCAGTGAGCATCTCTCTGCGTACAGATCTCAGCGAACATCTCTCTGCGTACAGATTTCAGTGAGGATCTATCTGCATACTGATCCCAGCGAGGATCTCTCTGCGTACAGATCTCAGCGAGCATCTCTCTGCGTACAGATCCCAGCGAGCGTCTCTCTGCGTACTGATCCCAGCGAGCATCTCTCTGCGTACAGATCTCAGTGAGGATCTCTTTGCGTACAGATCTCAGCGAACATCTCTCTGCGTACAGATCTCAGCGAACATCTCTCTGGGTACAGATCTCAGCGAACATCTCTCTGCGTACAGATCTCAGTGAGGATCTCTTTGCGTACAGATCTCAGCGAACATCTCTCTGCGTACAGATCTCAGCGAACATCTCTCTGTGTACAGATCTCAGTGAGGATCTCTCTGCATACTGATCCCAGCGAGGATCTCTCTGCGTACAGATCTCAGCGAGCATCTCTCTGCGTACAGATCTCAGGGAGGATCTCTCTGCGTACAGATCTCAGTGAGGATCTCTCTGCGTACAGATCTCAGTGAGGATCTCTCTGCGTACAGATCTCAGCCAGCATCTCTCTGCGTACAGATCTCAGCGAGCATCTCTCTGCATACTGATCCCAGCGAGGATCTCTCTGCGTACAGATCTCAGCGAGCATCTCTCTGCGTACAGATCTCAGCCAGCATCTCTCTGCGTACAGATCTCAGCGAGGATCTCTCTGCGTACAGATCTCAGCGAGGATCTCTCTGCGTACAGATCTCAGCGAGGATCTCTCTGCGTACAGATCTCAGCGAGGATCTCTCTGCGTACAGATCTCAGTGAGATCGCTGAGATATGTACGCAGTGAGGATCTCAGTGAGGATCTCTCTGCGTACTGATCTCAGAGAGATCCTCGCGTACATATCTCAGCGAGGATCTCTCTGCGTACAGATCTCAGTGAGGATCTCTCTGCGTACAGATCTCAGTGAGGATCTCTTTGCGTACAGATCTCAGCGAACATCTCTCTGCGTACAGATCTCAGCGAACATCTCTCTGGGTACAGATCTCAGCGAACATCTCTCTGCGTACAGATCTCAGTGAGGATCTCTTTGCGTACAGATCTCAGCGAACATCTCTCTGCGTACAGATCTCAGCGAACATCTCTCTGTGTACAGATCTCAGTGAGGATCTCTCTGCATACTGATCCCAGCGAGGATCTCTCTGCGTACAGATCTCAGCGAGCATCTCTCTGCGTACAGATCTCAGGGAGGATCTCTCTGCGTACAGATCTCAGTGAGGATCTCTCTGCGTACAGATCTCAGTGAGGATCTCTCTGCGTACAGATCTCAGCCAGCATCTCTCTGCGTACAGATCTCAGCGAGCATCTCTCTGCATATTGATCCCAGCGAGGATCTCTCTGCGTACAGATCTCAGCGAGCATCTCTCTGCGTACAGATCTCAGCCAGCATCTCTCTGCGTACAGATCTCAGCGAGGATCTCTCTGCGTACAGATCTCAGCGAGGATCTCTCTGCGTACAGATCTCAGCGAGGATCTCTCTGCGTACAGATCTCAGTGAGGATCTCTCTGCGTACTGATCTCAGCGAGGATCTCTCTGCATACAGATCTCAGTGAGGATCTCTCTGCGTACAGATCTCAGTGAGGATCTCTCTGCGTACAGATCTCAGTGAGGATCTCTCTGCGTACATATCTCAGCGAGGATCTCTCTGCGTACAGATCTCAGTGAGGATCTCTCTGCGTACAGATCTCAGCGAGGATCTCTCTGCATACAGATCTCAGTGAGGATCTCTCTGCGTACAGATCTCAGCGAGGATCTCTCTGCGTACAGATCTCAGTGAGGATCTCTCTGCGTACAGATCTCAGTGAGGATCTCTATGCGTACAGATCTCAGCGAGGATCTCTCTGCGTACAGATCTCAGCGAGCATCTCTCTGCGTACAGATCTCAGCGAGGATCTCTCTGCGTACAGATCTCAGTGATGTTCTCTCTGCGTACAGATCTCAGCGAGGATCTCTCTGCGTACAGATCTCAGCGAACATCTCTCTGCGTACAGATTTCAGTGAGGATCTATCTGTGTACAGATTTCAGTGAGGATCTCTCTGTGTACAGATCTCAGGGAGGATCTCTCTGCGTACAGATCTCAGTGAGGATCTCTCTGCATACAGATCTCAGCGAGGATCTCTCTGCGTACAGATCTCAGGGAGGATCTCTCTGTGTACAGATCTCAGCGAGGATCTCTCTGTGTACAGATCTCAGTGAGGATCTCTCTGCATACAGATCTCAGCGAGGATCTCTCTGCGTACAGATCTCAGTGAGCATCTCTCTGTGTACAGATCTCAGCGAGGATCTCTCTGCGTACAGATCTCAGTGAGGATCTCTCTGCATACAGATCTCAGCGAACATCTCTCTGCGTACAGATTTCAGTGAGGATCTATCTGCATACTGATCCCAGCGAGGATCTCTCTGCGTACAGATCTCAGCGAGCATCTCTCTGCGTACAGATCCCAGCGAGCGTCTCTCTGCGTACTGATCCCAGCGAGCATCTCTCTGCGTACAGATCTCAGTGAGGATCTCTTTGCGTACAGATCTCAGCGAACATCTCTCTGCGTACAGATCTCAGCGAACATCTCTCTGCGTACAGATCTCAGTGAGGATCTCTTTGCGTACAGATCTCAGCGAACATCTCTCTGCGTACAGATCTCAGCGAACATCTCTCTGCGTACAGATCTCAGTGAGGATCTCTCTGCATACTGATCCCAGCGAGGATCTCTCTGCGTACAGATCTCAGCGAGGATCTCTCTGCGTACAGATCTCAGCGAGGATCTCTCTGCGTACAGATTTCAGCGAGGATCTCTCTGCGTACAGATCTCAGTGAGGATCTATCTACGTACAGATTTCAGTGAGGATCTCTCTGCGTACAGATCTCAGTGAGGATCTCTCTGCGTACAGATCTCAGCGAGGATCTCTCTGCGTACAGATCTCAGCCAGCATCTCTCTGCGTACAGATCTCAGTGAGGATCTCTCTGCGTACAGATCTCAGTGAGGATCTCTCTGCGTACAGATCTCAGTGAGGATCTCTCTGCGTACAGATCTCAGCGAGCATCTCTCTGCGTACAGATCTCAGCGAGGATCTCTCTGCGTACAGATCTCAGTGAGGATCTCTCTGCGTACAGATCTCAGCGAGGATCTCTCTGCGTACAGATCTCAGCGAGGATCTCTCTGCGTACAGATCTCAGCGAGGATCTCTCTGCGTACAGATCTCAGCGAGCATCTCTCTGCGTACAGATCCCAGTGAGGATCTCTCTGCGTACAGATCTCAGCGAGGATCTCTCTGCGTACAGATCTCAGCGAGCATCTCTCTGCGTACAGATCTCAGCGAGGATCTCTCTGCGTACAGATCTCAGTGAGGATCTCTCTGCGTACAGATCTCAGCGAGGATCTCTCTGCGTACAGATCTCAGCGAGGATCTCTCTGCGTACAGATCTCAGCGAGGATCTCTCTGCGTACAGATCTCAGCGAGCATCTCTCTGCGTACAGATCCCAGTGAGGATCTCTCTGCGTACAGATCTCAGCGAGGATCTCTCTGCGTACAGATCTCAGTGAGGATCTCTCTGCGTACAGATCTCAGCGAGGATCTCTCTGCGTACAGATCTCAGCGAGGATCTCTCTGCGTACAGATCTCAGCGAGGATCTCTCTGCGTACAGATCTCAGCGAGCATCTCTCTGCATACAGATCTCAGCGAGCATCTCTCTGCGTACTGATCCCAGCGAGCATCTCTCTGCGTACAGATCTCAGCGAACATCTCTCTGCGTACAGATTTCAGTGAGGATCTATCTGCATACTGATCCCAGCGAGGATCTCTCTGCGTACAGATCTCAGCGAGCATCTCTCTGCGTACAGATCCCAGCGAGCGTCTCTCTGCGTACTGATCCCAGCGAGCATCTCTCTGCGTACAGATCTCAGTGAGGATCTCTTTGCGTACAGATCTCAGCGAACATCTCTCTGCGTACAGATCTCAGCGATCATCTCTCTGGGTACAGATCTCAGCGAACATCTCTCTGCGTACAGATCTCAGTGAGGATCTCTTTGCGTACAGATCTCAGCGAACATCTCTCTGCGTACAGATCTCAGCGAACATCTCTCTGTGTACAGATCTCAGTGAGGATCTCTCTGCATACTGATCCCAGCGAGGATCTCTCTGCGTACAGATCTCAGCGAGCATCTCTCTGCGTACAGATCTCAGGGAGGATCTCTCTGCGTACAGATCTCAGTGAGGATCTCTCTGCGTACAGATCTCAGTGAGGATCTCTCTGCGTACAGATCTCAGCCAGCATCTCTCTGCGTACAGATCTCAGCGAGCATCTCTCTGCATACTGATCCCAGCGAGGATCTCTCTGCGTACAGATCTCAGCGAGCATCTCTCTGCGTACAGATCTCAGCCAGCATCTCTCTGCGTACAGATCTCAGCGAGGATCTCTCTGCGTACAGATCTCAGCGAGGATCTCTCTGCGTACAGATCTCAGCGAGGATCTCTCTGCGTACAGATCTCAGCGAGGATCTCTCTGCGTACAGATCTCAGTGAGGATCTCTCTGCGTACTGATCTCAGCGAGGATCTCTCTGCATACAGATCTCAGTGAGGATCTCTCTGCGTACAGATCTCAGTGAGGATCTCTCTGCGTACAGATCTCAGTGAGGATCTCTCTGCGTACATGTGACGAACCCTACTGCATAGACCTGTATTGCGGGTTCATCTGTTTCCATGAGATTCGTGGATTTCCTGTCCGTACGCTATTGGTTTTTCGTTTCCTAAAGTACCGAATAAAACTACCGAACATCGGCCACCCAGGAGAGGAGTGTGCGGCTCATTAACACCTTGACCACAAATTAGAACGCTGTGGTTAACCGCAAACACCTCTCCATTCCATTTCATACGGGTGGTCGTCGTTCGTATGCCGACCACGAGGCGGCGGCCATTTTGGACACGAGGCGAATCAGCGGTGTTCGGTGCAAAACCCATGGATCTAAAAACGGACTCTTTATCTACCGAACACCGCTGGAGACGGCCGTCCCTCCTTCTATTCCCTTGGAGGCATACGAACCCTGTTCCGTTCGGGGGTTTTCTTCATCCGTATGGACTTACCCAGATAGCCGGCCCATGGAGTCATTCGTACACCGAAAGACTTATGAGAGACTTTGACTCCATGGCGATTGGACTGTGTACTTCGGATCTGAGCGCTATTCGGCAGGAATATGCCTTCAGATTCAGGCTATCTGGGGATACGTTGGACGAACACTATATCTTCGGTATTTCGGATTTTATGTATTTTATTGCATTTTGTATGTTTGTGTTTAAAATGGCGATGGTTCCTATCCTCGGAGTTAATTAGATTTCTCCCTAATTATCTCCGGGATAGGAAGAAATGTCTTATGGGTAAAATGGGGAGGGCTTGTGTTATGGCCACTGCGATTGGCTACTGTTAAATATATTTTACAGTCTTCCACCAGGTCCCCTAGGGGAGTGTCTACCTGGTGGAGACCTGCATAAATACTGGGCAGGTAGCCCCCATTAAACACATTCTGCTTGACCTTCAAAACGGAGCTTTGTCTCGTTTGTGGAGGGATTGACTATTGGGACAGCGTTTTCGTTTATTTCTAGCTGTGGAAGGATTTCGGATGGATTGCTGATCGGGAGTTACCGCATTCGTATGCTCCGGTCGGGAGTCTTATGATCGGTAATGCTGGAACTGCATTTCTGGAGAAAGGGGATTATCGGCTAAACGGCGGCTTCACTCCCCAGGCGGCGAGCGTCGTAACAACTGGTGGCAGCGGTGGGATGAATCCCACCGCCCTGAAGGCCAGCTACACACCCCGGATTGGAAATGCAATATGAGGAGTTAAGGCGTGCTACCCTTAAAGACATTTTGGAGCGCAGAGGACGATCAGCGAGCAATCTCAAGAAAAGAGAGATTATTGCTATATTGGTGGAGATGGATACAGCACAGGGAAGGGAGATAGCTAATGTGCCTGGCCCACTGGATCTAACACCCGAGGAAATAGCGTTTAACCGGGCAGTTCAGATCAGGCTGGCACACTTTGGCCCCAACCCTGCAGCGGATATTGTGGTTCAAGTACAAGCCGCAGTAACAGCACAACAGGCGCTCCAGAGAAGCGGAGCTGCAGCAGCAGAGGTACCCCATAATAACAATGGGAAGAAAAAGGTACCATTTGCTGCTTTTAAAAACTTTATTGAGACGGAAGGAGAAATAGACGGGTTCCTGGCGGACTTTGAACGACAGTGTGCTTTACACCAGGTACCCGCAGAAGAATGGGTTCCTATCCTCTCTGGGAAACTATCCGGCCGGGCTAGTGAAGCTTTTCGGGCCATCCCAGAGGAGGAACTCACTAGCTACCGGACAGTAAAAGATGCTCTTTTGACCCGGTACGCTGTTACCCCTGAGGCGTACCGGAGGCGATTCCGGGACAATAATAAACAGGCTGGTGATTCCTATGTGGAATGGGCATGCCGGGTACACCGCACGGCAGTCCACTGGATGACAGGATGTCGAGCGGTAACTGGGGAAGAGGTGCTGCAAGTGTTCCTGCTAGAACACTGCTTTGACAAATTACCTGCAGGAGTTCGAGAGTGGGTCAGGGACCGCAAACCCGCTACCTTCCACGAAGCTGCTCGTCTGGCTGACGAATACACTGATGCCCGTAAGCTCGATCAGACAGCAGCCAAGGTCCCTGCCCGAGTGGAATACAAACCGGCAGCACCTCCAACCACCAACCTATATCACCCCCCAGCACAACGTACCCCCGCTATACCGCCAGCAACCAACCATGGGCAGTCAGCCCGATTCAACAAACGGGGTTACTCCAACCAGATCCAGTGCTTTGGGTGCAAACAGATGGGACATAAAAAACAGGAATGCCCTTTAAACCACGCCAACCAAGCGCCATCCTGGAGAAACCCAGCCGGCGGAGCCCAGCAACCACCTCAGCCTTCTGCTCACTGCCTGGAGCAGGAGGAATTTTGGGGTTTCCTGCACGAAGCAGACCCAGTTCACGCAGCTCAGCAGGACAACCGCCAACACCACAGACAGACCGTTAAGTTGAACGGGAAAGAGGTCACTGGTCTAAGAGACACCGGGGCTACGATGACCTTGCTCCAAAAGAACCTGGTTTCGGAACACCAACACACCGGGAACACTGTGGCAGTAAGGGTGGCAGGAGGCGCCGTGTTCCGTCTGCCTGTTGCCCGAGTTCATTTGGACTGGGGAGCGGGAGCTGGACATGTGAATGTGGGGGTTATGAAGGACTTGCCTGCCGATGTTTTGCTGGGAAATGATTTGGCCCCTTTGATTTCCGCCTATGCTACTATGGGACCTGGCGAAGCCAACCCAGTGACTACCCGTGCTCAGACCCGTGCTGCTGGAACCGGCCCACCTGCTGCTGAGACCCAGGTAAGGACCGATTCCCCGACTGACACCCCAGGGCCGACGTTAGCTAGTTGGGATTCCCCGGAGGAGTTCGGGAGGGAAACCCAGACAGACCCATCTCTCCAGAGGTATAGAGGCAGAGCAGACACTGGAGAGGAGGGAGCAGAGGGGGAGCGGTATGAGTGGGTAGGGGACAGGTTATATCGGATCCCTAAGCCATCCCAGAAAAGTGTTGCCCCTCCGCCGAATCGACAGCTGGTAGTACCCGCGAAGTACCGGCGAGAGATTCTGCGGATAGGGCATGATGTCCCGCTAGCCGGACATCTAGGGTCCCGCCGCACAGGCCATAGGATTATGCAGAATTTCTTTTGGCCAGGAATTAACCAGGCTGTGCGGATATATTGTAGCACGTGTGACACTTGTCAACGGGTAGGGAAGCGGGGGGACCACCCAAAAGGAAGGCTTATGTCGATGCCTATTATTGGGGAGCCCTTTGCCCGCATAGCCGTTGATATTGTGGGTCCACTGGCCAGGGCTAGTCCATCTGGTAAGAGATACATTCTCACCGTGGTGGACTACGCCACTCGCTATCCAGAGGCAGTGGCGCTGTCTAACATAGAGGCAGAGACAGTTGCTGATGCCCTGGTTAGGATTTTTACCAGGGTCGGGTTCCCTCAAGAGATTCTCTCTGACCAGGGAACCCAATTTACCGCTGTGCTCACCCAGCAGCTGTGGAGGGTATGCGGCATTAAACCGATACTTAGTTCCCCATACCATCCACAGACTAACGGTCTCTGCGAGCGATTTAATGGCACCCTCAAACAGATGCTGAGGACCTTTTCTGACACTTGCCGAGACTGGGAGCGATTCCTGCCTCATCTGTTGTTTGCCTACAGAGAGGTGCCCCAGGAATCTACTGGGTTCTCCCCCTTTGAGCTGCTTTATGGGAGAAGGGTCCGCGGACCTCTAGATCTCATTAGAGGCCACTGGGAGGGGGAGACAGAGCAGGAAGGTACCCCCATAGTACCGTATGTTCTGGAACTTCGGGACCGCATGGAGAAACTGTCTCTGATGGCAAGGGAGAATCTCCGGGTGGCCCAGGGGAGACAGAAGGAATGGTATGATCGGGGTGCCCGACAGCGAGTATTCCAGGTTGGGCAGAAGGTACTAGTGCTCAAACCTGTGAAGGCGAACAAGATGCAGGCATCTTGGCAGGGCCCGTATAAAGTATTAGCCCAGGTGTGCGATACTACGTACCTTATAGCCAGCTGTTCAGATGACAGGATCCAGCGATCCTTTCATGTGAACATGCTAAAGGAATATCAGGAACGACCGGAGGATATAGCCGCAGTGTGTGCCCCCGCTGCAGACGATACCGAAAGCTTACCCCTACCCGACCTATTAGCCAGAGGTGCCCAGACGGATCTGACTGAGCTCGTACAGCTAGGGGACAGGTTAAGCCCCACGGAGAAGGAACAGGCGAAACAGCTTCTGTGGGAGAAGCAGGCGACGTTCTCCCAAGAACCCGGCTACACTACCCTAGCTGTACATAAGGTAGAGACCCCTGGACAGAACCCCTTACGACAGCCCCCTTACCGTATCCCTGAAGCAGTCCGAGAAGGAATGCGGAAGGAGATAGAGGAGATGACCCAGCTTGGGGTCATCGAGCACTCCGATAGCCCTTGGGCCTCCCCTGTAGTCCTGGTGCCTAAGAAAGATGGGACCACCCGGTTCTGTGTGGACTACAGGAGGCTCAACGAGCGGACCACCACTGACGCCTACCCGATGCCACGGGTAGACGAGTTATTAGACCGCATTGCCAGGGGACGCTATCTGACCACCATAGACCTGTGTAAGGGCTACTGGCAGATTCCCCTGGCCAAGGACGCCATCCCCAAGTCGGCCTTCGTCACCCCCTTTGGCTTATACCAATTTAAGGTTATGCCATTTGGGATGAAGAACGCCCCGGCTACCTTCCAACGAATGGTGGATCGGCTCCTTGATGGCTTCCAGGACTTTGCTTGTGCATACCTGGATGATATTGCGATCTACAGTGAGTCCTGGGAGGAACACCTGGTACACATAGGGGTAGTACTGGATAAAATTCGGGCCGCTGGCCTGACGTTAAAGCCAGAGAAGTGTCATCTAGGTATGGCTGAGGTACAATACTTGGGTCACAGGGTAGGGTGTGGGAGCCAGAGACCAGAGCCGGCCAAGATAGAGGCAGTAGCGAACTGGCCCACACCTATAACCAAGACCCAAGTATTGGCCTTCCTAGGGACTGCAGGGTATTACAGACGCTTTGTCCCCGACTATAGCTCGATAGCTAAACCCCTGACAGACCTGACTAAGAAGAACCTCCCTAAGCAGGTCCTGTGGTCTCCAGCTTGTGAAGCTGCGTTTCAAGCACTTAAGCAGGCCCTCATGAATGCCCCTGTCCTGGCTGCCCCACTTCCTAACAAACGCTTTCTCGTCCATACAGATGCTTCCATGTATGGACTGGGGGCTGTGCTAAGCCAGGTCGGGGAAGATGGAGGAGAACACCCTGTCGCATACCTCAGTCGAAAGCTGTTACCCCGGGAAGTGAGTTATGCGGCAGTAGAGAAAGAGTGTTTGGCCCTGGTCTGGGCATTGAAGAAATTGAGCCCCTATTTGTATGGACAGGAATTTTCCCTTATCACGGACCACAATCCCCTTGTTTGGCTTAACCGGGTCTCGGGAGACAATGGTAGACTGCTGCGGTGGAGTTTAGCATTACAGCCATATAACTTCACCATCAGTTACCGACCCGGTAAGCAGAATGGGAATGCAGATGGGCTATCCCGGCAAACCGACGTCCTTACTACTTCCTAGTCCGGTCATCCCCACGTTGACCCGCTAAAGGGCCAAGCCGGGTCTGCCGGAGTGTTCCACAAGGGGGGAGCCGTGTGACGAACCCTACTGCATAGACCTGTATTGCGGGTTCATCTGTTTCCATGAGATTCGTGGATTTCCTGTCCGTACGCTATTGGTTTTTCGTTTCCTAAAGTACCGAATAAAACTACCGAACATCGGCCACCCAGGAGAGGAGTGTGCGGCTCATTAACACCTTGACCACAAATTAGAACGCTGTGGTTAACCGCAAACACCTCTCCATTCCATTTCATACGGGTGGTCGTCGTTCGTATGCCGACCACGAGGCGGCGGCCATTTTGGACACGAGGCGAATCAGCGGTGTTCGGTGCAAAACCCATGGATCTAAAAACGGACTCTTTATCTACCGAACACCGCTGGAGACGGCCGTCCCTCCTTCTATTCCCTTGGAGGCATATGAACCCTGTTCCGTTCGGGGGTTTTCTTCATCCGTATGGACTTACCCAGATAGCCGGCCCATGGAGTCATTCGTACACCGAAAGACTTATGAGAGACTTTGACTCCATGGCGATTGGACTGTGTACTTCGGATCTGAGCGCTATTCGGCAGGAATATGCCTTCAGATTCAGGCTATCTGGGGATACGTTGGACGAACACTATATCTTCGGTATTTCGGATTTTATGTATTTTATTGCATTTTGTATGTTTGTGTTTAAAATGGCGATGGTTCCTATCCTCGGAGTTAATTAGATTTCTCCCTAATTATCTCCGGGATAGGAAGAAATGTCTTATGGGTAAAATGGGGAGGGCTTGTGTTATGGCCACTGCGATTGGCTACTGTTAAATATATTTTACAGTCTTCCACCAGGTCCCCTAGGGGAGTGTCTACCTGGTGGAGACCTGCATAAATACTGGGCAGGTAGCCCCCATTAAACACATTCTGCTTGACCTTCAAAACGGAGCTTTGTCTCGTTTGTGGAGGGATTGACTATTGGGACAGCGTTTTCGTTTATTTCTAGCTGTGGAAGGATTTCGGATGGATTGCTGATCGGGAGTTACCGCATTCGTATGCTCCGGTCGGGAGTCTTATGATCGGTAATGCTGGAACTGCATTTCTGGAGAAAGGGGATTATCGGCTAAACGGCGGCTTCACTCCCCAGGCGGCGAGCGTCGTAACAGTACATATCTCAGCGAGGATCTCTCTGCGTACAGATCTCAGTGAGGATCTCTCTGCGTACAGATCTCAGCGAGGATCTCTCTGCATACAGATCTCAGTGAGGATCTCTCTGCGTACAGATCTCAGCGAGGATCTCTCTGCGTACAGATCTCAGTGAGGATCTCTCTGCGTACAGATCTCAGTGAGGATCTCTCTGCGTACATATCTCAGCGAGGATCTCTCTGCGTACAGATCTCAGTGAGGATCTCTCTGCGTACAGATCTCAGTGAGGATCTCTCTGCGTACAGATCTCAGCGAGGATCTCTCTGCGTACAGATCTCAGTTATGTTCTCTCTGCGTACAGATCTCAGCGAGGATCTCTCTGCGTACAGATCTCAGCGAACATCTCTCTGCGTACAGATTTCAGTGAGGATCTATCTGTGTACAGATTTCAGTGAGGATCTCTCTGTGTACAGATCTCAGGGAGGATCTCTCTGCGTACAGATCTCAGTGAGGATCTCTCTGCATACAGATCTCAGCGAGGATCTCTCTGCGTACAGATCTCAGGGAGGATCTCTCTGTGTACAGATCTCAGCGAGGATCTCTCTGTGTACAGATCTCAGTGAGGATCTCTCTGCATACAGATCTCAGCGAGGATCTCTCTGCGTACAGATCTCAGTGAGCATCTCTCTGTGTACAGATCTCAGCGAGGATCTCTCTGCGTACAGATCTCAGTGAGGATCTCTCTGCGTACAGATCTCAGCGAACATCTCTCTGCGTACAGATTTCAGTGAGGATCTATCTGCATACTGATCCCAGCGAGGATCTCTCTGCGTACAGATCTCAGCGAGCATCTCTCTGCGTACAGATCCCAGCGAGCGTCTCTCTGCGTACTGATCCCAGCGAGCATCTCTCTGCGTACAGATCTCAGTGAGGATCTCTTTGCGTACAGATCTCAGCGAACATCTCTCTGCGTACAGATCTCAGCGAACATCTCTCTGCGTACAGATCTCAGTGAGGATCTCTTTGCGTACAGATCTCAGCGAACATCTCTCTGCGTACAGATCTCAGCGAACATCTCTCTGCGTACAGATCTCAGTGAGGATCTCTCTGCATACTGATCCCAGCGAGGATCTCTCTGCGTACAGATCTCAGCGAGGATCTCTCTGCGTACAGATCTCAGTGAGGATCTCTTTGCGTACAGATCTCAGCGAACATCTCTCTGCGTACAGATCTCAGCGAACATCTCTCTGCGTACAGATTTCAGTGAGGATCTCTCTGCGTACAGATCTCAGCGAGGATCTCTCTGCGTACAGATCTCAGCGAACATCTCTCTGCGTACAGATTTCAGTGAGGATCTTTCTGCATACTGATCCCAGCGAGGATCTCTCTGCGTACAGATCTCAGCGAGGATCTCTCTGCATACAGATCTCAGCGAGCATCTCTCTGCATACAGATCTCAGCGAGCATCTCTCTGCGTACTGATCCCAGCGAGCATCTCTCTGCGTACTGATCCCAGCGAGCATCTCTCTGCGTTCAGATCTCAGCGAGGATCTCTCTGCGTACAGATCTCAGCGAACATCTCTCTGCGTACAGATCTCAGTGAGGATCTCTTTGCGTACAGATCTCAGCGAACATCTCTCTGCGTACAGATCTCAGCGAACATCTCTCTGTGTACAGATCTCAGTGAGGATCTCTCTGTGTACAGATCTCAGCGAGGATCTCTCTGCGTACAGATCTCAGTGAGGATCTCTCTGCGTACAGATCTCAGTGAGGATCTCTCTGCGTACAGATCTCAGCGAACATCTCTCTGCGTACAGATTTCAGTAAAGATCTATCTGCATACTGATCCCAGCAAAGATCTCTCTGCGTACAGATCTCAGTGAGGATCTCTCTGCGTACAAATCTCAGCGAAGATCTCTCTGCGTACAGATCTCAGTGAGGATCTCTCTGCTTACAGATCTCAGCGAGGATCTCTCTGCGTACAGATCTCAGTGAGGATCTCTCTGCGTACAGATCTCAGTGAGGATCTCTCTGCGTACAGATCTCAGTGAGGATCTCTCTGCGTACAGATCTCAGCAAAGATCTCTCTGCGTACAGATCTCAGTGAAGATCACTCTGCGTACAGATCTCAGCGAGGATCTCTCTGCGTACAGATCTCAGTGAGGATCTCTCTGCGTACAGATCTCAGCGAGGATCTCTCTGCGTACAGATCTCAGTGAGGATCTCTCTGCGTACAGATCTCAGTGAGGATCTCTCTGCGTACAGATCTCAGTGAGGATCTCTCTGCGTACAGATCTCAGTGAGGATCTCTCTGCGTACAGATCTCAGCGAGCATCTCTCTGCGTACAGATCTCAGCGAGGATCTCTCTGCGTACAGATCTCAGCGAGGATCTCTCTGCGTACAGATCTCAGTGAGGATCTATCTACGTACAGATTTCAGCGAGGATCTCTCTGCGTACAGATCTCAGTGAGGATCTATCTACGTACAGATTTCAGTGAGGATCTCTCTGCGTACAGATCTCAGTGAGGATCTCTCTGCGTACAGATCTCAGCGAGGATCTCTCTGCGTACAGATCTCAGCCAGCATCTCTCTGCGTACAGATCTCAGTGAGGATCTCTCTGCGTACAGATCTCAGTGAGGATCTCTCTGCGTACAGATCTCAGTGAGGATCTCTCTGCGTACAGATCTCAGCGAGCATCTCTCTGCGTACAGATCTCAGCGAGGATCTCTCTGCGTACAGATCTCAGTGAGGATCTCTCTGCGTACAGATCTCAGCGAGGATCTCTCTGCGTACAGATCTCAGCGAGGATCTCTCTGCGTACAGATCTCAGCGAGAATCTCTCTGCGTACAGATCTCAGCGAGCATCTCTCTGCGTACAGATCCCAGTGAGGATCTCTCTGCGTACAGATCTCAGCGAGGATCTCTCTGCGTACAGATCTCAGTGAGGATCTCTCTGCGTACAGATCTCAGCGAGGATCTCTCTGCGTACAGATCTCAGCGAGGATCTCTCTGCGTACAGATCTCAGCGAGCATCTCTCTGCATACAGATCTCAGCGAGCATCTCTCTGCGTACTGATCCCAGCGAGCATCTCTCTGCGTACAGATCTCAGCGAGCATCTCTCTGCGTACAGATCTCAGCGAACATCTCTCTGCGTACAGATTTCAGTGAGGATCTATCTGCATACTGATCCCAGCGAGGATCTCTCTGCGTACAGATCTCAGCGAGCATCTCTCTGCGTACAGATCCCAGCGAGCATCTCTCTGCGTACTGATCCCAGCGAGCATCTCTCTGCATACAGATCTCAGCGAGCATCTCTCTGCGTACTGATCCCAGCGAGCATCTCTCTGCGTACAGATCTCAGTGAGGATCTCTTTGCGTACAGATCTCAGCGAACATCTCTCTGCGTACAGATCTCAGCGAACATCTCTCTGCGTACAGATTTCAGTGAGGATCTCTCTGCGTACAGATCTCAGCGAGGATCTCTCTGCGTACAGATCTCAGCGAACATCTCTCTGCGTACAGATTTCAGTGAGGATCTATCTGCATACTGATCCCAGCGAGGATCTCTCTGCGTACAGATCTCAGCGAGGATCTCTCTGCGTACAGATCTCAGCGAGCATCTCTCTGCGTACAGATCTCAGCGAGGATCTCTCTGCGTACAGATCTCAGTGAGGATCTCTCTGCGTACTGATCCCAGCGAGCATCTCTCTGCGTTCAGATCTCAGCGAGGATCTCTCTGCGTACAGATCTCAGCGAACATCTCTCTGCGTACAGATCTCAGTGAGGATCTCTTTGCGTGCAGATCTCAGCGAACATCTCTCTGCGTACAGATCTCAGCGAACATCTCTCTGTGTACAGATCTCAGTGAGGATCTCTCTGTGTACAGATCTCAGCGAGGATCTCTCTGCGTACAGATCTCAGTGAGGATCTCTCTGCGTACAGATCTCAGTGAGGATCTCTCTGCGTACAGATCTCAGTGAAGATCTCTCTGCTTACAGATCTCAGCGAGGATCTCTCTGCGTACAGATCTCAGTGAGGATCTCTCTGCGTACAGATCTCAGTGAGGATCTCTCTGCGTACAGATCTCAGTGAGGATCTCTCTGCGTACAGATCTCAGTGAGGATCTCTCTGCGTACAGATCTCAGTGAGGATCACTCTGCGTACAGATCTCAGCGAGGATCTCTCTGCGTACAGATCTCAGCGAGCATCTCTCTTTGTACTGATCCCAGCGAGCATCTCTCTGCGTTCAGATCTCAGCGAGGATCTCTCTGCGTACAGATCTCAGCGAACATCTCTCTGCGTACAGATCTCAGTGAGGATCTCTTTGCGTACAGATCTCAGCGAACATCTCTCTGCGTACAGATCTCAGCGAACATCTCTCTGCGTACAGATCTCAGTGAGGATCTCTCTGTGTACAGATCTCAGCGAGGATCTCTCTGCGTACAGATCTCAGTGAGGATCTATCTACGTACAGATTTCAGCGAGGATCTCTCTGCGTACAGATCTCAGCGAACATCTCTCTGCGTACAGATTTCAGTAAAGATCTATCTGCATACTGATCCCAGCAAAGATCTCTCTGCGTACAGATCTCAGTGAGGATCTCTCTGCGTACAGATCTCAGCGAAGATCTCTCTGCGTACAGATCTCAGTGAGGATCTCTCTGCTTACAGATCTCAGCGAGGATCTCTCTGCGTACAGATCTCAGTGAGGATCTCTCTGCGTACAGATCTCAGTGAGGATCTCTCTGCGTACAGATCTCAGTGAGGATCTCTCTGCGTACAGATCTCAGTGAGGATCTCTCTGCGTACAGATCTCAGCGAGGATCTCTCTGCGTACAGATCTCAGTGAGGATCACTCTGCGTACAGATCTCAGCGAGGATCTCTCTGCGTACAGATCTCAGCGAGGATCTCTCTGCGTACAGATCTCAGCGAGGATCTCTCTGCGTACAGATCTCAGCGAGGATCTCTCTGCGTACAGATCTCAGTGAGGATCTCTCTGCGTACAGATCTCAGTGAGGATCTCTCTGCGTACAGATCTCAGTGAAGATCTCTCTGCGTACAGATCTCAGCGAGCATCTCTCTGCGTACAGATCTCAGCGAGGATCTCTCTGCGTACAGATCTCAGCGAGGATCTCTCTGCGTACAGATCTCAGCGAGGATCTATCTACGTACAGATTTCAGCGAGGATCTCTCTGCGTACAGATCTCAGCGAGGATCTATCTACGTACAGATTTCAGTGAGGATCTCTCTGCGTACAGATCTCAGTGAGGATCTCTCTGCGTACAGATCTCAGCGAGGATCTCTCTGCGTACAGATCTCAGCCAGCATCTCTCTGCGTACAGATCTCAGTGAGGATCTCTCTGCGTACAGATCTCAGTGAGGATCTCTCTGCGTACAGATCTCAGTGAGGATCTCTCTGCGTACAGATCTCAGTGAGGATCTGTTACGGTACCACCTTCCGAGCTCCAGACACAGTCGTTAGTCACTTGTATTCCCGGTTCCCCCAATAACGAGACCAAGCTCCATTATGAGGGTAAAACATGAACTGAGGACTGGAACAGCCAGCCTGCCTTTTATTTGCATTTCACACACACCGGCCACACCCAAGGGGAGGCATAAAACAACCACTGGCATCGATGGTACATCCCACACATTCCCTCCCCTTGGTGTGACACATAATCTTATTATACAGGCAGTTTAGACTATATTTTTATACAACTTTCATAACTCCAAATCCATCCATCATATTCACATAAAAGGCACATATTCAGATTCAGCATACTTAAATCATAAACAGTCTCAAAAATCACACCAATCCCTCCAGGGAATCCAAAGTTACTCGAATGTCCGTTTATGACCGACCGCAGCTACCGTTTCGTGCCCAAAAGAGTTCCCTGGATTCGGGCTATACGGTCGGTCACTTGTTGGCCTGAAAATGTCTACGTCCTGTTCGAAGTGGATCGGTACTTCGACTACGTTGTACTGTCGAAGTATCGTCGATAGTACGGGTCGGCGGATTCGAAGGTAAAATGGCCGCCGCCACGTGGCCCTTTGTCCGATGTCGGCCACCACGAGGCTTTGATAGCTTTAGCGCTTCGTTGGTTGTGGCTGTATTCGAACTGTTAGTTGTGCAAAGTCACAACTCTCCGCAGGATCTCTCAGGGACCATAAGTACTGGGCAAATCAGACGAACCCAATAGGTTTAGTCCAGCGGGATGGGTCTGTCACATGGCTCCCTCCTTGTGGAACACTCCGGCAGACCCGGCTTGACCCTGTGGCGGGTCAACTTGGGGATGACCGGACTTAGAGAGAATAGGGACGTCTATTTGCCGGGATAACCCATCTGCATTCCCATTCTGCTTACCGGGTCGGTAGCTGATAGTGAAATTATAAGGCTGCAAGGCCAAACTCCACCTCAGCAGTCTGCCATTGTCCCCAGAGACCCGGTTAAGCCAGACGAGGGGGTTGTGGTCTGTTACGAGGGAAAATTCTTGTCCGTATAGGTAGGGGCTCAGTTTCTTCAGTGCCCAGACCAGGGCTAAACACTCTTTCTCTACTGCCGCATAACTCACTTCTCGAGGTAGTAACTTTCTGCTGAGATATGCGACAGGGTGTTCTCCGCCATCCTCCCCGACCTGGCTCAGCACAGCCCCCAGTCCATACATGGAAGCGTCTGTGTGGACAAGAAAACGTTTGTTAGGGACTGGGGCAGCCAGGACAGGGGCATTCACAAGAGCCTGCTTCAGGGCTTGAAACGCGGCTTCACAAGCTGGAGACCACAGGACCTGCCTAGGTAAATTCTTTTTAGTCAAATCAGTTAGGGGCTTGGCAATCGTACTGTAGTCGGGGACAAAACGTCGATAGTAACCCGCTGTCCCTAGGAAGGCAAGTACTTGGGTCTTGGTGATAGGTGTGGGCCAGTTAGCTACTGCTTCCACCTTGGCCGGTTCGGGTCTCTGGCTCCCACAACCCACCCGGTGACCCAAGTACTGCACTTCTGCCATGCCTAAATGGCACTTGTCTGGTTTCAGAGTCAGGCCGGCGGCCCGAATTTTGTCCAGCACTACCCCTACGTGTACTAGGTGGTCTTCCCAAGACTCACTGTAAACCGCGATGTCGTCCAGGTATGCACATGCAAATCCCTGGAAGCCATCTAGGAGCCTATCCACCATACGCTGGAAGGTAGCCGGAGCGTTCTTCATCCCGAATGGCATAACCCTAAACTGGTATAGGCCAAACGGGGTGACGAAGGCCGACTTGGGGATAGCATCCTCGGCCAGGGGGATCTGCCAGTACCCTTTACATAGGTCAATGGTGGTCAGGTAGCGCCCCCTGGCAATGCGGTCTAATAACTCGTCTATCCGGGGCATCGGGTAGGCGTCCGTGGTAGTCCGCTCGTTGAGCCGCCTGTAATCCACACAGAACCGGGTGGTCCCATCTTTCTTGGGTACTAGGACTACGGGCGACGCCCACGGACTATCGGAGTGCTCAATAACCCCCAGCCGGGTCATCTCCTGTATCTCCTTCCGCATTCCTTCTCGGACTGCTTCCGGGATGCGGTATGGAGGTTGTCGTAGGGGGTTCTGTCCGGGTGTCTCGACCTTGTGTATAGCTAGAGGGGTGTACCCGGGTTCTTGGGAGAATGTCGCCTGCTTCTCCCACAGAAGCTGTCTTGCCTGGGTTTTCTCGGCCGGGCTTAGTCGGTCACCTAACTGTACGAGGCTAGTAAGGTCGGTCTGGGGATCCCTTTCTAACAGGTCCGGTAAAGGTAAGTTCTCGGTGTCGTCGGTAGCTGGGGCACAAACTGCTGCAACATCTTCGGGTCGTTCCTGATACTCCTTGAGCATGTTCACATGAAAGGATCGTTGTACCCTTTCATCCGAACAGCTGGCTATGAGATAGGTAGTATCGCATACCTGAGCTAACACCTTGTACGGGCCCTGCCAAGATGCTTGCATCTTGTTTGCCTTCACAGGTTTGAGCACTAGGACCTTCTGCCCAACCTGGAAGACCCGCTGTCGAGCACCCCGATCGTACCATCGTTTCTGTTTCCCCTGGGCCGCCCGGAGATTTTCCCTTACCATCAGGGATAGTTTCTCCATACGGTCCCGGAGTTCCAGCACATACGGTACTATGGGGGTCCCTTCTTGCTCCGTCTCCCCCTCCCAGTGTCCTCTAATGAGATCTAGGGGTCCACGAACCCTTCTCCCATAGAGTAACTCAAAGGGGGAGAACCCAGTTGATTCCTGGGGCACCTCTCTGTATGCAAATAGCAGATGAGGCAGGAATCGCTCCCAGTCTCTGCAAGTGTCAGTAAAGGTCCTCAGCATCTGTTTGAGGGTACCATTAAATCGCTCGCAGAGACCGTTAGTCTGTGGGTGATAGGGTGAACTAAGTAGCGGGTTGATGCCGCACACCTTCCACAGCTGCTGGGTGAGCACAGCGGTAAATTGGGTTCCCTGATCAGAGAGGATCTCCTGCGGGAACCCGACCCTAGTAAAGACTTTAACCAGGGCATCAGCAACCGTCTCTGCCTCTATATTAGACAGCGCTACTGCCTCTGGGTAACGGGTGGCGTAGTCTACCACAGTAAGAATATATTTCTTACCGGATGGACTAGCCCTGGCCAGTGGACCCACAATGTCAACGGCTATGCGGGAAAAAGGCTCTCCAATGATAGGCATCGGCTGTAGCCTAGCTTTTGGATGATCTCCCCGCTTACCTACCCGTTGACAAGTGTCGCACGTGCTACAATACATCCGCACATCTCGGTTAAAATTGGGCCAGAAAAAGTTTTGGGTGATTCTATGAGCTGTGCGGTGGGAACCTAGATGACCTGCTAAGGGCACGTCATGCCCAATCCGCAGAATCTCCTGCCGATACTTTGCAGGTACTACTAGTTGTCGCTTCTGCGAAGGGGCATTCGGTTTCGGGGAAGGTTTCGGGATCCTGTACAGCCTATCCCCCACCCACTCGTAGTGTTCCCCACCTACTCCTTCTTCCCCAGCGTCGGCCCTGGCTCTGTACTTGGCTAACGTCGGGTCCTCCCTAGTTTCTTTCCCGTACATCTCTGGGGTATCCCAGCCGAACGGGGCCTGGTCTAAGGTACAAGTCGGGGTAGAGAGTCTTACCTGGGTCTCAACAGCAGGTGGGCCGGCCTCAGTGGCACGGGTCTGGGCACGGGTCGTAACAGCGTCCACTGCAGCGGGGCCCATGGGAGCAAAGGCCGAAACCAGGGGGGCCAAGTCGTTGCCAAGAAGAACATCAGCGGGTAAATCCTTAATGACCCCCACATTCACGTGTCTAGCTGTCAGGGTACCTGAGGCCTCTACCTCTAAGGGAGGTAGAGACTTGGTGGTTTATCCGTCCAGGCGAGCTGTTTCCTCCGTTCCTCGCGGTTCATCCAGCCACTTAAACACCGGCCGCGAGGAATCCACGTCCTTTTCTAGCAGGACGCTCTATACGTGACCTCATGACGCTATCACGAGCGACCTGCCACTCAAGTGTCCGATATCCAATCGGCACTTGTCAGAGGCGTGCTTACCATCCGGAGCCAGGGTATTTAAGCTTACTTCTCTCGTCAGCTCATTGCCCTGTCGTGGTTCTAGCTTGTCTAGTCACTCAGTGCTCTGGTATTCTAGTTTGCTCTATTTGGTTTTGACTCGGCTTGTTGTACTTCCCTGCTTCTCTGTTCTCCCTTGACCCGGCTTGTCTCTCGCTTATCTGTCTTCTCGTTCCCTCGACCTCGGCTTGTCTCTGACTATTCTCTATTACTCTCGGTACGTTAGTCCGGCCATTCTAAGGCCCGGTATACGTACCTTTCCACTCTTTGTACTCTGCGTGTTGGATCCCTGTCCCGATCCTGACATTACGACAGGGCCAATGGATCCTGCAGGTACAAACAGTCAGCTTGGTTCTTCTGATCCCAGGTTTGACGCCATGGAACATAGGATGGATCAGATGGCTTTAGCACTACAGGCACTTTTGTCTCGTGCTAGTAACCCACCTGAGGAGACACGTACTCCTTCTATTTCTCCTGCAGTCTCAGGTCTAGAGGTAGCCACTGTAGGTGCTTCTTCCCGTATTACCCCACCAGTACGTTATGGCGGATCACCGGAGAAGTGCCGTGGTTTCCTGAACCAGATTAGCATCCATTTCGAATTACAACCCCGCTCTTATCCTACAGATAGAGCGAAGGTTGGATTTGTTATTACTTTACTCATTGAGAAAGCTCTGAGATGGGCCAATCCTTTATGGGAGAATGATAATCCACTAGTCTATAATTATAATGCCTTTGTAGCTGCGTTTAGAAGAACTTTTGACCCTCCTGGTAGAAAGGTCAATGCAGCTAGATTACTGTTGCGCCTTAGACAGGACAATCGAACACTTGTGGACTATGCACTAGAGTTCAGGTCCTTGGCGGCAGAAGTTAAGTGGAACGAACAGGCTTATATAGATGTGTTTCTGAATGGGTTATCAGATGTAATTCTTGACGAGGTCGCTACTAGAGAACTCCCTGAGAATTTGGAGGATTTAATTTCTTTTATATCTCGTATTGATGAACGCATAAGAGAGAGGCAGAACACTCGAGATAGGACCCGTAGACCCTCCTTTAAACTAGCGCCTACCTTTCAAAATTCTGAGTTCGAGGACTTACGTATTTCTGAACCTATGCAGATAGGCAGTACTCATCTCACAGAGAGAGAGAGACAGTACAGAAGAAGGGAGGGTTTATGTATGTATTGTGGAGTCAGAGGACATTTACGCCTAAATTGTCCTAATCGTTCGGGAAACGCTCGCACCTAAGTTTCTCTAGAGGACAGGCCTTGGGTGTTTCTACTTTGTCCTCTATTCACAACTACAAAGAGTTCAGGCTTCTGTTACCCGTTTCTTTGAGGTGGGAGAAGGGAGTAGTAAAGACTATGGCACTAATCGATTCTGGAGCTGCTGAGAGCTTTATAGATCAGGGTTTTGTTGCCAAGCATGCTATCCCATCTCAGTTAAAAGAGACACCACTGGCTGTTGAGGCCATCGATGGTAGACCGTTACTTGAGCCTGTTATTTTCCATGAGACCATACCGATTAACTTAACTGTTGGCATCCTACATAAAGAGGATATATCCTTAATGCTCATCTCTTCTCCGTCTATTCCCATAGTCCTGGGGTACTCTTGGTTGAGGAGACACAACCCTATTATTAATTGGGAGTCTGGGGAGATAGTTTCGTGGGGAAAGAATTGTCAAGAGAAATGCTTGCGGAAGGTCTTACCTCTCGGATTAACTAACACATCGACTACCTCTGACAATCCTACAGAGACACAAATTCCGCCTCAGTATCTAGATTTAAAGGCAGTATTTGACAAAAAGAAAGCCGATACCTTACCCCCACACAGGTCCTTTGATTGCAAAATTAACCTACTCCCTGGTACCATGCCTCCCAGAGGTCATGTATACCCATTATCTACTAAAGAGAACTCAGTTCTAGAGGAGTATATTCACGAGAATTTAGACAAGGGATTCATCAGGAGGTCCTCCTCCCCTGCCGGGGCTGGATTTTTTTTTGTTAAAAAGAAAGATGGTTCTTTGAGACCTTGTATTGATTATCGAGGCTTGAATAAGATAACCATTAAAAATGCCTACCCGATTCCCTTGATCACCGAACTCTTCGATCGTTTGAAGGGCTCTACAATTTTCACCAAGTTAGACCTCAGAGGGGCATATAACTTGGTGAGAATCCAGCAGGGACATGAGTGGATGACGGCATTCAATACTCGATATGGTCACTATGAATATACTGTTATGCCTTTTGGGTTATGCAATGCGCCAGCTGTATTCCAGGATCTGATAAATGAGGTTCTTAGGGAATTTCAGCAAGATTGCGTCATTGTATACCTAGATGATATACTCATTCATTCTAGTGAGATTGAGACTCATCACAAGCAAGTCAGGAGGGTTTTGCACAAGCTTCTCCAGCATGGCTTGTACTGCAAGTTGGAGAAATGTAGCTTTGATCAAACCCAGGTAACCTTTCTCGGCTATGTGATCTCTGGGGAGGGATTTAAGATGGATCCGGATAAACTCCAATCCATTCTAGAGTGGCCTTTACCCAAAGGTCTTAAAGCCGTACAGAGATTTATTGGTTTTTCTAATTATTATAGGCGCTTTATTAAGGGCTATTCTTCCATTATCGCACCTATCACTAATATGACCAAACAGGGGGCTGATACTAAGAATTGGACTACTGAAGCTCTCCTTGCGTTCAAAACCCTCAAGGAGCTTTTCGCTTCCGCTCCAATTTTAGTTCACCCTGACACTTCTCTGCCTTTTCTACTTGAGGTAGACGCATCAGAGACTGGTTTAGGTGCTGTTCTATCTCAAAGGTTGGGGGTTGATAAACCATTACATCCATGTGGATTTTTCTCTAAAAAATTGACCGGTACTGAAAGCAGATATGACATTGGTGACAGAGAATTACTAGCGGTTATCAAGGCTTTGAAAGAGTGGAGACATTTATTGGAAGGTACATTACATCCTGTTACCATTCTAACTGACCACAAAAATTTGTCTTATATCGGAGAGGCTAAGCGGTTGTCCTCCAGGCAGGCTCGTTGGTCGTTGTTTCTTACCCATTTCAATTACGTTCTGACTTACAGACCTGGGTCAAAGAATTCTAAAGCCGATGCGCTATCTCGCCAATATGAGCCCTCTGCTTCAGTTGAACCACTTATGTCCTCCATTGTACCCAAATGCAATATTATTGCTAATACCAGTCTCAAAATTCATTCTCCGCTACTTGACCAGATCTTGAAGTCACAACATCTAGCTCCCAGAAACACTCCTGAGGGAAGAAACTTTGTTCCTCCTGAACTTCAACTGGAACTCTTACAATGTTTTCACGAAAGTAAAATAGCTGGCCATCCTGGTATTCGCAAGACATACTCTTTGATATCCAAGGATTTCTGGTGGCCTTCACTTCGAAAAGATATTGAGGAGTTCGTCGCAGCTTGTGAAACGTGTGCCAAGACTAAACTACCTCATGCTTCTCCATGTGGTCTGTTACATCCCTTGGACATTCCTGAGAAACCTTGGGCCTGTTTGTCCATAGACTTTATCGTTGATTTGCCTGCTTCCAAGAGACAGACTGTTATTCTCACGGTGGTGGATAGATTTACTAAGATGGCCCATTTCGTGCCATTGCCTAAACTTCCGACTTCTCCTGAATTGGCTGAAATTTTTGCAAGAGAGGTTTTTCGCCTACATGGGATTCCTTCGGAGATTGTCTCCGATAGAGGCTCTCAATTTGTCTCACGTTTCTGGAGATCCTTTTGTTCTCAAATGGGCATCAAATTGAACTTCTCCTCGTCCTATCACCCTCAGTCTAACGGAGCTGCTGAACGTACCAATCAAAAGATCGAACAGTATCTGCGTTGCTTTGTTTCCGAACACCAGGACGATTGGGTCGGTTTGATTCCTTGGGCGGAGTTCGCACACAATAACCTTGTTTGCGATTCAACTCGCTCCAGCCCTTTCTTCATGAACTATGGCTTTCATCCTTCGATTTTTCCTTCGGTTTCCTCTTCTCAGGGGATACCGTCGGTTGATGATCATGTCGCCAACCTGAAGAAATTATGGGATCAGACTCGGCAAATTCTGTTACATAGTTCCTCGTTGTTCAAGAAACACGCTGACAAGCATAGAAGAGCGGCTCCTGTTTTTGTTCCTGGGGATAGGGTATGGTTAAGTACTAAGAACATTCGACTAAAAGTTCCATCTATGAAATTTGCTCCTCGCTACATAGGCCCTTACAGGGTTCTCACTCGTATCAATCCGGTTGCGTATCGCCTTGCTCTGCCACCTGCCTTACGCATTCCTAACTCTTTTCATGTCTCCTTGTTGAAACCCCTTATTTGCAACAAGTTCTCCTCTAAGGTCTCCTCGCCTCGTCCTGTTCAGGTGGAGGGTCGGGAGGAGTACGAGGTCAGCTCCATCGTTGATTCCAGAATTTCAAGGGGAAAATTGCAATATCTGGTCAACTGGAGGGGATATGGTCCTGAGGAGAGGAGTTGGGTACCTCAGGAGGACGTTCATGCTTCTCGCCTTCGCAGAGCATTTCACCTCCGCTTCCCATCTCGCCCCGGTTCCTTCCGCCCGATGGGCGTATCTGAGAGGGGGGGTACTGTCAGGGTACCTGAGGCCTCTACCTCTAAGGGAGGTAGAGACTTGGTGGTTTATCCGTCCAGGCGAGCTGTTTCCTCCGTTCCTCGCGGTTCATCCAGCCACTTAAACACCGGCCGCGAGGAATCCACGTCCTTTTCTAGCAGGACGCTCTATACGTGACCTCATGACGCTATCACGAGCGACCTGCCACTCAAGTGTCCGATATCCAATCGGCACTTGTCAGAGGCGTGCTTACCATCCGGAGCCAGGGTATTTAAGCTTACTTCTCTCGTCAGCTCATTGCCCTGTCGTGGTTCTAGCTTGTCTAGTCACTCAGTGCTCTGGTATTCTAGTTTGCTCTATTTGGTTTTGACTCGGCTTGTTGTACTTCCCTGCTTCTCTGTTCTCCCTTGACCCGGCTTGTCTCTCGCTTATCTGTCTTCTCGTTCCCTCGACCTCGGCTTGTCTCTGACTATTCTCTATTACTCTCGGTACGTTAGTCCGGCCATTCTAAGGCCCGGTATACGTACCTTTCCACTCTTTGTACTCTGCGTGTTGGATCCCTGTCCCGATCCTGACACTAGCGCCCACTCCCCAATCCAAATGTACCCGGGCCACGGGTAGACGAAATACTGCACCCCCGGCTACTCGTACTGCCACGGTATCCCCGGTATGTTGCGCTTCGGACACTAGGTGCTTTTGGAGCAAAGTCAGGGTTGCACCAGTGTCTCGTAGCCCACTGGCTTCCTTTCCGTTGACCTTTACACTCTGTCTGTGGTGTTGTCGATTGTCCTGGTGGGCAGCCTGAACAGGGTCCGCCTCATGTAATATGCCCCAGCATTCCTCTTCCTCTACACAGTGGACGGCTGGAAGAGGTGCTGGGGAAGGGGCCCCCGTGGGTTTCCTCCAGGACTGGTTCCTGTTGGCACGGTTCATCGGGCACTCCTGTCGCCTGTGCCCTAGCTGATTGCACAGGAAGCACCGAAGGGGTTCAGAGTACTCTCGGGCGTTAAACCGGGGTGGACGTTGGTACTGGGCAGCCGGAGGGGGTGCGGATGGTCTGTTTATGGGAGGCTGATACGTGGCAGCGGCTGGTTGGTATTCCGCTCTGGCTGTGGCCTTGGTGATGGAATTGTCCAGTCTGCGAGCGTCAGTGTACTCATCGGCCAAACGAGCCGCCTCGTGTAGAGTGGAAGGCTTACGGTCTCGTACCCACTCTCTGACCCCTGTCGGCAATTTGTCGAAACAATGTTCCAATAAAAACATCTGCAGCACCTCTTCTCCCGACACCGCCTGGCACCCTGCCATCCAGTGGGCGGCTGTGCGATGTACCTTGCAGGCCCATTCCACGTATGAGTCCCCAGTTGTTTTTGCAGTGTCCCGGAACCTCCTCCGGTATGCCTCGGGTGTAACGGCATACCGGGCAAGTAAAGCTTCCCGGACGGCAACATAATCCCCGATCTCCTCATCCGGAATAGCCCGAAAAGCGTCGCTGGCCCGGCCGGATAACTTGCCGGACAGTATAGCAACCCAGTCTGCCGGGGGTACCTTGTGCAGAGCACATTGCCGCTCGAAATCCGCAAGGTACCCGTCAATCTCTCCTTCGGTCTCACTGAAGGCTTTGAAGGCCGCAAACGGCACTTTCTGTTTGTCCCCTGGGTTTGCTGTGACTGGGGCCGCTGCAGTACCGTTTTGGCGTAGCAGGCTGGCCTCCACAGCGGCTTGAACCTGGGTGACGATCTCCGCGGAGGGGTTGGGGCCATAATGGGCCAGCCGAATTTTTACCGCCCGGTCAAACCTTGCCTCCTCGGGGGTTCTGTCGTCTGGGCTGGGTCCATTGGTTCCCTCTGCCGCTGGTACTCCATCCATTTCCAGCAATAAAGCAATAATGTCCCTCTTCTTGAGGTTACTGGCCTGTCCGCCCCTTTGTTCCAATAAGTCTTTTAAGGTAGCTCTTCTCAGGTTTTGGTATTGTAGTTCCATTTTATTCTTGGTCGTAGCGGTTTCTTTGGGCGTTGAAGATCATCCCGTCGCTTGCCACCAGTTGTTACGGTACCACCTTCCGAGCTCCAGACACAGTCGTTAGTCACTTGTATTCCCGGTTCCCCCAATAACGAGACCAAGCTCCATTATGAGGGTAAAACATGAACTGAGGACTGGAACAGCCAGCCTGCCTTTTATTTGCATTTCACACACACCGGCCACACCCAAGGGGAGGCATAAAACAACCACTGGCATCGATGGTACATCCCACACATTCCCTCCCCTTGGTGTGACACATAATCTTATTATACAGGCAGTTTAGACTATATTTTTATACAACTTTCATAACTCCAAATCCATCCATCATATTCACATAAAAGGCACATATTCAGATTCAGCATACTTAAATCATAAACAGTCTCAAAAATCACACCAATCCCTCCAGGGAATCCAAAGTTACTCGAATGTCCGTTTATGACCGACCGCAGCTACCGTTTCGTGCCCAAAAGAGTTCCCTGGATTCGGGCTATACGGTCGGTCACTTGTTGGCCTGAAAATGTCTACGTCCTGTTCGAAGTGGATCGGTACTTCGACTACGTTGTACTGTCGAAGTATCGTCGATAGTACGGGTCGGCGGATTCGAAGGTAAAATGGCCGCCGCCACGTGGCCCTTTGTCCGATGTCGGCCACCACGAGGCTTTGATAGCTTTAGCGCTTCGTTGGTTGTGGCTGTATTCGAACTGTTAGTTGTGCAAAGTCACAACTCTCCGCAGGATCTCTCAGGGACCATAAGTACTGGGCAAATCAGACGAACCCAATAGGTTTAGTCCAGCGGGATGGGTCTGTCACAGGATCTCTCTGCGTACAGATCTCAGCGAGCATCTCTCTGCGTACAGATCTCAGCGAGGATCTCTCTGCGTACAGATCTCAGTGAGGATCTCTCTGCGTACAGATCTCAGCGAGGATCTCTCTGCGTACAGATCTCAGCGAGGATCTCTCTGCGTACAGATCTCAGCGAGGATCTCTCTGCGTACAGATCTCAGCGAGCATCTCTCTGCGTACAGATCCCAGTGAGGATCTCTCTGCGTACAGATCTCAGCGAGGATCTCTCTGCGTACAGATCTCAGTGAGGATCTCTCTGCGTACAGATCTCAGCGAGGATCTCTCTGCGTACAGATCTCAGCGAGGATCTCTCTGCGTACAGATCTCAGCGAGGATCTCTCTGCGTACAGATCTCAGCGAGCATCTCTCTGCATACAGATCTCAGCGAGCATCTCTCTGCGTACTGATCCCAGCGAGCATCTATCTGCGTACAGATCTCAGCGAGCATCTCTCTGCGTACAGATCTCAGCGAACATCTCTCTGCGTACAGATTTCAGTGAGGATCTATCTGCATACTGATCCCAGCGAGGATCTCTCTGCGTACAGATCTCAGCGAGCATCTCTCTGCGTACAGATCCCAGCGAGCATCTCTCTGCGTACTGATCCCAGCGAGCATCTCTCTGCATACAGATCTCAGCGAGCATCTCTCTGCGTACTGATCCCAGCGAGCATCTCTCTGCGTACAGATCTCAGTGAGGATCTCTTTGCGTACAGATCTCAGCGAACATCTCTCTGCGTACAGATCTCAGCGAACATCTCTCTGCGTACAGATCTCAGCGAGGATCTCTCTGCGTACAGATCTCAGCGAACATCTCTCTGCGTACAGATTTCAGTGAGGATCTATCTGCATACTGATCCCAGCGAGGATCTCTCTGCGTACAGATCTCAGCGAGGATCTCTCTGCATACAGATCTCAGCGAGCATCTCTCTGCGTACTGATCCCAGCGAGCATCTCTCTGCGTACTGATCCCAGCGAGCATCTCTCTGCGTTCAGATCTCAGCGAGGATCTCTCTGCGTACAGATCTCAGCGAACATCTCTCTGCGTACAGATCTCAGTGAGGATCTCTTTGCGTACAGATCTCAGCGAACATCTCTCTGCGTACAGATCTCAGCGAACATCTCTCTGTGTACAGATCTCAGTGAGGATCTCTCTGTGTACAGATCTCAGCGAGGATCTCTCTGCGTACAGATCTCAGTGAGGATCTCTCTGCGTACAGATCTCAGTGAGGATCTCTCTGCGTACAGATCTCAGCGAACATCTCTCTGCATACAGATTTCAGTGAGGATCTATCTGCATACTGATCCCAGCAAATATCTCTCTGCGTACAGATCACAGTGAGGATCTCTCAGCGTACAGATCTCAGCGAAGATCTCTCTGCGTACAGATCTCAGTGAGGATCTCTCTGCTTACAGATCTCAGCGAGGATCTCTCTGCGTACAGATCTCAGTGAGGATCTCTCTGCGTACAGATCTCAGTGAGGATCTCTCTGCGTACAGATCTCAGGGAGGATCTCTCTGCGTACAGATCTCAGTGAGGATCTCTCTGCGTACAGATCTCAGCGAGGATCTCTCTGCGTACAGATCTCAGTGAGGATCACTCTGCGTACAGATCTCAGCGAGGATCTCTCTGCGTACAGATCTCAGTGAGGATCTCTCTGCGTACAGATCTCAGCGAGGATCTCTCTGCGTACAGATCTCAGTGAGGATCTCTCTGCGTACAGATCTCAGTGAGGATCTCTCTGTGTACAGATCTCAGTGAGGATCTCTCTGCGTACAGATCTCAGTGAGGATCACTCTGCGTACAGATCTCAGCGAGGATCTCTCTGCGTACAGATCTCAGTGAGGATCTCTCTGCGTACAGATCTCAGCGAGGATCTCTCTGCGTACAGATCTCAGTGAGGATCTCTCTGCGTACAGATCTCAGTGAGGATCTCTCTGCGTACAGATCTCAGTGAGGATCTATCTACGTACAGATTTCAGCGAGGATCTCTCTGCGTACAGATCTCAGTGAGGATCTATCTACGTACAGATTTCAGTGAGGATCTCTCTGCGTACAGATCTCAGTGAGGATCTCTCTGCGTACAGATCTCAGCGAGGATCTCTCTGCGTACAGATCTCAGCCAGCATCTCTCTGCGTACAGATCTCAGTGAGGATCTCTCTGCGTACAGATCTCAGTGAGGATCTCTCTGCGTACAGATCTCAGTGAGGATCTCTCTGCGTACAGATCTCAGTGAGGATCTCTCTGCGTACAGATCTCAGCGAGGATCTCTCTGCGTACAGATCTCAGTGATGTTCTCTCTGCGTACAGATCTCAGCGAGGATCTCTCTGCGTACAGATCTCAGCGAACATCTCTCTGCGTACAGATTTCAGTGAGGATCTATCTGTGTACAGATTTCAGTGAGGATCTCTCTGTGTACAGATCTCAGGGAGGATCTCTCTGCGTACAGATCTCAGTGAGGATCTCTCTGCATACAGATCTCAGCGAGGATCTCTCTGCGTACAGATCTCAGGGAGGATCTCTCTGTGTACAGATCTCAGCGAGGATCTCTCTGTGTACAGATCTCAGTGAGGATCTCTCTGCATACAGATCTCAGCGAGGATCTCTCTGCGTACAGATCTCAGTGAGCATCTCTCTGTGTACAGATCTCAGCGAGGATCTCTCTGCGTACAGATCTCAGTGAGGATCTCTCTGCGTACAGATCTCAGCGAACATCTCTCTGCGTACAGATTTCAGTGAGGATCTATCTGCATACTGATCCCAGCGAGGATCTCTCTGCGTACAGATCTCAGCGAGCATCTCTCTGCGTACAGATCCCAGCGAGCGTCTCTCTGCGTACTGATCCCAGCGAGCATCTCTCTGCGTACAGATCTCAGTGAGGATCTCTTTGCGTACAGATCTCAGCGAACATCTCTCTGCGTACAGATCTCAGCGAACATCTCTCTGCGTACAGATCTCAGTGAGGATCTCTTTGCGTACAGATCTCAGCGAACATCTCTCTGCGTACAGATCTCAGCGAACATCTCTCTGCGTACAGATCTCAGTGAGGATCTCTCTGCATACTGATCCCAGCGAGGATCTCTCTGCGTACAGATCTCAGCGAGGATCTCTCTGCGTACAGATCTCAGTGAGGATCTCTTTGCGTACAGATCTCAGCGAACATCTCTCTGCGTACAGATCTCAGCGAACATCTCTCTGCGTACAGATTTCAGTGAGGATCTCTCTGCGTACAGATCTCAGCGAGGATCTCTCTGTGTACAGATCTCAGCGAACATCTCTCTGCGTACAGATTTCAGTGAGGATCTTTCTGCATACTGATCCCAGCGAGGATCTCTCTGCGTACAGATCTCAGCGAGGATCTCTCTGCGTACAGATCTCAGCGAGCATCTCTCTGCATACAGATCTCAGCGAGCATCTCTCTGCGTACTGATCCCAGCGAGCATCTCTCTGCGTACTGATCCCAGCGAGCATCTCTCTGCGTTCAGATCTCAGCGAGGATCTCTCTGCGTACAGATCTCAGCGAACATCTCTCTGCGTACAGATCTCAGTGAGGATCTCTTTGCGTACAGATCTCAGCGAACATCTCTCTGCGTACAGATCTCAGCGAACATCTCTCTGCGTACAGATCTCAGTGAGGATCTCTCTGTGTACAGATCTCAGCGAGGATCTCTCTGCGTACAGATCTCAGTGAGGATCTCTCTGCGTACAGATCTCAGTGAGGATCTCTCTGCGTACAGATCTCAGCGAACATCTCTCTGCGTACAGATTTCAGTAAAGATCTATCTGCATACTGATCCCAGCAAAGATCTCTCTGCGTACAGATCTCAGTGAGGATCTCTCTGCGTACAAATCTCAGCGAAGATCTCTCTGCGTACAGATCTCAGTGAGGATCTCTCTGCTTACAGATCTCAGCGAGGATCTCTCTGCGTACAGATCTCAGTGAGGATCTCTCTGCGTACAGATCTCAGTGAGGATCTCTCTGCGTACAGATCTCAGTGAGGATCTCTCTGCGTACAGATCTCAGCAAAGATCTCTCTGCGTACAGATCTCAGTGAAGATCACTCTGCGTACAGATCTCAGCGAGGATCTCTCTGCGTACAGATCTCAGTGAGGATCTCTCTGCGTACAGATCTCAGCGAGGATCTCTCTGCGTACAGATCTCAGTGAGGATCTCTCTGCGTACAGATCTCAGTGAGGATCTCTCTGCGTACAGATCTCAGTGAGGATCTCTCTGCGTACAGATCTCAGTGAGGATCTCTCAGCGTACAGATCTCAGCGAGCATCTCTCTGCGTACAGATCTCAGCGAGGATCTCTCTGCGTACAGATCTCAGCGAGGATCTCTCTGCGTACAGATCTCAGTGAGGATCTATCTACGTACAGATTTCAGCGAGGATCTCTCTGCGTACAGATCTCAGTGAGGATCTATCTACGTACAGATTTCAGTGAGGATCTCTCTGCGTACAGATCTCAGTGAGGATCTCTCTGCGTACAGATCTCAGCGAGGATCTCTCTGCGTACAGATCTCAGCCAGCATCTCTCTGCGTACAGATCTCAGTGAGGATCTCTCTGCGTACAGATCTCAGTGAGGATCTCTCTGCGTACAGATCTCAGTGAGGATCTCTCTGCGTACAGATCTCAGCGAGCATCTCTCTGCGTACAGATCTCAGCGAGGATCTCTCTGCGTACAGATCTCAGTGAGGATCTCTCTGCGTACAGATCTCAGCGAGGATCTCTCTGCGTACAGATCTCAGCGAGGATCTCTCTGCGTACAGATCTCAGTGAGGATCTCTCTGCGTACAGATCTCAGCGAGCATCTCTCTGCGTACAGATCCCAGTGAGGATCTCTCTGCGTACAGATCTCAGCGAGGATCTCTCTGCGTACAGATCTCAGTGAGGATCTCTCTGCGTACAGATCTCAGCGAGGATCTCTCTGCGTACAGATCTCAGCGAGGATCTCTCTGCGTACAGATCTCAGCGAGCATCTCTCTGCATACAGATCTCAGCGAGCATCTCTCTGCGTACTGATCCCAGCGAGCATCTCTCTGCGTACAGATCTCAGCGAGCATCTCTCTGCGTACAGATCTCAGCGAACATCTCTCTGCGTACAGATTTCAGTGAGGATCTATCTGCATACTGATCCCAGCGAGGATCTCTCTGCGTACAGATCTCAGCGAGCATCTCTCTGCGTACAGATCCCAGCGAGCATCTCTCTGCGTACTGATCCCAGCGAGCATCTCTCTGCATACAGATCTCAGCGAGCATCTCTCTGCGTACTGATCCCAGCGAGCATCTCTCTGCGTACAGATCTCAGTGAGGATCTCTTTGCGTACAGATCTCAGCGAACATCTCTCTGCGTACAGATCTCAGCGTACATCTCTCTGCGTACAGATTTCAGTGAGGATCTCTCTGCGTACAGATCTCAGCGAGGATCTCTCTGCGTACAGATCTCAGCGAACATCTCTCTGCGTACAGATTTCAGTGAGGATCTATCTGCATACTGATCCCAGCGAGGATCTCTCTGCGTACAGATCTCAGTGAGGATCTCTCTGCGTACAGATCTCAGCGAGCATCTCTCTGCATACAGATCTCAGCGAGCATCTCTCTGCGTACTGATCCCAGCGAGCATCTCTCTGCGTACTGATCCCAGCGAGCATCTCTCTGCGTTCAGATCTCAGCGAGGATCTCTCTGCGTACAGATCTCAGCGAACATCTCTCTGCGTACAGATCTCAGTGAGGATCTCTTTGCGTACAGATCTCAGCGAACATCTCTCTGCGTACAGATCTCAGCGAACATCTCTCTGTGTACAGATCTCAGTGAGGATCTCTCTGTGTACAGATCTCAGCGAGGATCTCTCTGCGTACAGATCTCAGTGAGGATCTCTCTGCGTACAGATCTCAGTGAGGATCTCTCTGCGTACAGATCTCAGTGAGGATCTCTCTGCTTACAGATCTCAGCGAGGATCTCTCTGCGTACAGATCTCAGTGAGGATCTCTCTGCGTACAGATCTCAGTGAGGATCTCTCTGCGTACAGATCTCAGTGAGGATCTCTCTGCGTACAGATCTCAGTGAGGATCTCTCTGCGTACAGATCTCAGTGAGGATCTCTCTGCGTACAGATCTCAGTGAGGATCTCTCTGCGTACAGATCTCAGTGAGGATCACTCTGCGTACAGATCTCAGCAAGGATCTCTCTGCGTACAGATCTCAGCGAGCATCTCTCTTTGTACTGATCCCAGCGAGCATCTCTCTGCGTTCAGATCTCAGCGAGGATCTCTCTGCGTACAGATCTCAGCGAACATCTCTCTGCGTACAGATCTCAGTGAGGATCTCTTTGCGTACAGATCTCAGCGAACATCTCTCTGCGTACAGATCTCAGCGAACATCTCTCTGCGTACAGATCTCAGTGAGGATCTCTCTGTGTACAGATCTCAGCGAGGATCTCTCTGCGTACAGATCTCAGTGAGGATCTATCTACGTACAGATTTCAGCGAGGATCTCTCTGCGTACAGATCTCAGCGAACATCTCTCTGCGTACAGATTTCAGTAAAGATCTATCTGCATACTGATCCCAGCAAAGATCTCTCTGCGTACAGATCTCAGTGAGGATCTCTCTGCGTACAGATCTCAGCGAAGATCTCTCTGCGTACAGATCTCAGTGAGGATCTCTCTGCTTACAGATCTCAGCGAGGATCTCTCTGCGTACAGATCTCAGTGAGGATCTCTCTGCGTACAGATCTCAGTGAGGATCTCTCTGCGTACAGATCTCAGTGAGGATCTCTCTGCGTACAGATCTCAGTGAGGATCTCTCTGCGTACAGATCTCAGCGAGGATCTCTCTGCGTACAGATCTCAGTGAGGATCACTCTGCGTACAGATCTCAGCGAGGATCTCTCTGCGTACAGATCTCAGCGAGGATCTCTCTGCGTACAGATCTCAGCGAGGATCTCTCTGCGTACAGATCTCAGCGAGGATCTCTCTGCGTACAGATCTCAGTGAGGATCTCTCTGCGTACAGATCTCAGTGAGGATCTCTCTGCGTACAGATCTCAGTGAGGATCTCTCTGCGTACAGATCTCAGCGAGCATCTCTCTGCGTACAGATCTCAGCGAGGATCTCTCTGCGTACAGATCTCAGCGAGGATCTCTCTGCATACAGATCTCAGCGAGGATCTATCTACGTACAGATTTCAGCGAGGATCTCTCTGCGTACAGATCTCAGCGAGGATCTATCTACGTACAGATTTCAGTGAGGATCTCTCTGCGTACAGATCTCAGTGAGGATCTCTCTGCGTACAGATCTCAGCGAGGATCTCTCTGCGTACAGATCTCAGCGAGCATCTCTCTGCGTACAGATCTCAGCGAGGATCTCTCTGCGTACAGATCTCAGTGAGGATCTCTCTGCGTACAGATCTCAGCGAGGATCTCTCTGCGTACAGATCTCAGCGAGGATCTCTCTGCGTACAGATCTCAGCGAGGATCTCTCTGCGTACAGATCTCAGCGAGCATCTCTCTGCGTACAGATCCCAGTGAGGATCTCTCTGCGTACAGATCTCAGCGAGGATCTCTCTGCGTACAGATCTCAGTGAGGATCTCTCTGCGTACAGATCTCAGCGAGGATCTCTCTGCGTACAGATCTCAGCGAGGATCTCTCTGCGTACAGATCTCAGCGAGGATCTCTCTGCGTACAGATCTCAGCGAGCATCTCTCTGCATACAGATCTCAGCGAGCATCTCTCTGCGTACTGATCCCAGCGAGCATCTATCTGCGTACAGATCTCAGCGAGCATCTCTCTGCGTACAGATCTCAGCGAACATCTCTCTGCGTACAGATTTCAGTGAGGATCTATCTGCATACTGATCCCAGCGAGGATCTCTCTGCGTACAGATCTCAGCGAGCATCTCTCTGCGTACAGATCCCAGCGAGCATCTCTCTGCGTACTGATCCCAGCGAGCATCTCTCTGCATACAGATCTCAGCGAGCATCTCTCTGCGTACTGATCCCAGCGAGCATCTCTCTGCGTACAGATCTCAGTGAGGATCTCTTTGCGTACAGATCTCAGCGAACATCTCTCTGCGTACAGATCTCAGCGAACATCTCTCTGCGTACAGATCTCAGCGAGGATCTCTCTGCGTACAGATCTCAGCGAACATCTCTCTGCGTACAGATTTCAGTGAGGATCTATCTGCATACTGATCCCAGCGAGGATCTCTCTGCGTACAGATCTCAGCGAGGATCTCTCTGCATACAGATCTCAGCGAGCATCTCTCTGCGTACTGATCCCAGCGAGCATCTCTCTGCGTACTGATCCCAGCGAGCATCTCTCTGCGTTCAGATCTCAGCGAGGATCTCTCTGCGTACAGATCTCAGCGAACATCTCTCTGCGTACAGATCTCAGTGAGGATCTCTTTGCGTACAGATCTCAGCGAACATCTCTCTGCGTACAGATCTCAGCGAACATCTCTCTGTGTACAGATCTCAGTGAGGATCTCTCTGTGTACAGATCTCAGCGAGGATCTCTCTGCGTACAGATCTCAGTGAGGATCTCTCTGCGTACAGATCTCAGTGAGGATCTCTCTGCGTACAGATCTCAGCGAACATCTCTCTGCATACAGATTTCAGTGAGGATCTATCTGCATACTGATCCCAGCAAATATCTCTCTGCGTACAGATCACAGTGAGGATCTCTCAGCGTACAGATCTCAGCGAAGATCTCTCTGCGTACAGATCTCAGTGAGGATCTCTCTGCTTACAGATCTCAGCGAGGATCTCTCTGCGTACAGATCTCAGTGAGGATCTCTCTGCGTACAGATCTCAGTGAGGATCTCTCTGCGTACAGATCTCAGGGAGGATCTCTCTGCGTACAGATCTCAGTGAGGATCTCTCTGCGTACAGATCTCAGCGAGGATCTCTCTGCGTACAGATCTCAGTGAGGATCTCTCTGCGTACAGATCTCAGTGAGGATCTCTCTGCGTACAGATCTCAGTGAGGATCTCTCTGCATACAGATCTCAGTGAGGATCTCTCTGTGTACAGATCTCAGTGAGGATCTCTCTGCGTACAGATCTCAGTGAGGATCACTCTGCGTACAGATCTCAGCGAGGATCTCTCTGCGTACATATCTCAGTGAGGATCTCTCTGCGTACAGATCTCAGCGAGGATCTCTCTGCGTACAGATCTCAGTGAGGATCTCTCTGCGTACAGATCTCAGTGAGGATCTCTCTGCGTACAGATCTCAGTGAGGATCTATCTACGTACAGATTTCAGCGAGGATCTCTCTGCGTACAGATCTCAGTGAGGATCTATCTACGTACAGATTTCAGTGAGGATCTCTCTGCGTACAGATCTCAGTGAGGATCTCTCTGCGTGCAGATCTCAGCGAGGATCTCTCTGCGTACAGATCTCAGCCAGCATCTCTCTGCGTACAGATCTCAGTGAGGATCTCTCTGCGTACAGATCTCAGTGAGGATCTCTCTGCGTACAGATCTCAGTGAGGATCTCTCTGCGTACAGATCTCAGTGAGGATCTCTCTGCGTACAGATCTCAGCGAGCATCTCTCTGCGTACAGATCTCAGCGAGGATCTCTCTGCGTACAGATCTCAGTGAGGATCTCTCTGCGTACAGATCTCAGCGAGGATCTCTCTGCGTACAGATCTCAGCGAGGATCTCTCTGCGTACAGATCTCAGCGAGGATCTCTCTGCGTACAGATCTCAGCGAGCATCTCTCTGCGTACAGATCCCAGTGAGGATCTCTCTGCGTACAGATCTCAGCGAGGATCTCTCTGCGTACAGATCTCAGTGAGGATCTCTCTGCGTACAGATCTCAGCGAGGATCTCTCTGCGTATAGATCTCAGCGAGGATCTCTCTGCGTACAGATCTCAGCGAGGATCTCTCTGCGTACAGATCTCAGCGAGCATCTCTCTGCATACAGATCTCAGCGAGCATCTCTCTGCGTACTGATCCCAGCGAGCATCTCTCTGCGTACAGATCTCAGCGAGCATCTCTCTGTGTACAGATCTCAGCGAACATCTCTCTGCGTACAGATTTCAGTGAGGATCTATCTGCATACTGATCCCAGCGAGGATCTCTCTGCGTACAGATCTCAGCGAGCATCTCTCTGCGTACAGATCCCAGCGAGCATCTCTCTGCGTACTGATCCCAGCGAGCATCTCTCTGCATACAGATCTCAGCGAGCATCTCTCTGCGTACTGATCCCAGCGAGCATCTCTCTGCGTACAGATCTCAGTGAGGATCTCTTTGCGTTCAGATCTCAGCGAACATCTCTCTGCGTACAGATCTCAGCGAACATCTCTCTGCGTACAGATTTCAGTGAGGATCTCTCTGCGTACAGATCTCAGCGAGGATCTCTCTGCGTACAGATCTCAGCGAGCATCTCTCTGCGTACAGATCTCAGGGAGGATCTCTCTGCGTACAGATCTCAGTGAGGATCTCTCTGCGTACAGATCTCAGTGAGGATCTCTCTGCGTACAGATCTCAGCCAGCATCTCTCTGCGTACAGATCTCAGTGAGCATCTCTCTGCATACTGATCCCAGCGAGCATCTCTCTGCGTACAGATCTCAGCGAGGATCTCTCTGCGTACAGATCTCAGCGAGGATCTCTCTGCGTACAGATCTCAGCGAATATCTCTCTGCATACAGATCTCAGTGAGGATCTCTCTGCGTACAGATCTCAGCGAGCATCTCTCTGCGTACTGATCCCAGCGAGCATCTCTCCTCGTACAGATCTCAGCGAGGATCTCTCTGCGTACAGATCTCAGTGAGGATCTCTCTGCGTACAGATCTCAGCCAGCATCTCTCTGCGTACAGATCTCAGCGAGCATCTCTCTGCGTACAGATCTCAGCGATGATCTCTCTGCGTACAGATCTCAGTGAGGATCTCTCTGCGTACAGATCTCAGTGAGGATCTCTCTGCGTACAGATCTCAGCGAGGATCTCTCTGCGTACAGATCTTAGTGAGGATCTCTCTGCGTTCAGATCTCAGTGAGGATCTCTCTGCGTTCAGATCTCAGTGAGGATCTCTCTGCGTACAGATCTCAGTGAGGATCTCTCTGCGTACAGATCTCAGCCAGCATCTCTCTGCGTACAGATCTCAGCGAGCATCTCTCTGCGTACAGATCTCAGCGACGATCTCTCTGCGTACAGATCTCAGTGAGGATCTCTCTGCGTACAGATCTCAGTGAGGATCTCTCTGCGTACAGATCTCAGTGAGGATCTCTCTGCGTACAGATCCCAGCGAGGATCTCTCTGCGTACAGATCCCAGCGAGCGTCACTCTGCGTACTGATCCCAGCGAGCATCTCTCTGCGTACAGATCTCAGTGAGGATCTCTTTGCGTACAGATCTCAGCGAACATCTCTCTGCGTACAGATCTCAGCGAACATCTCTCTGCGTACAGATCTCAGTGAGGATCTCTTTGCGTACAGATCTCAGCGAACATCTCTCTGCGTACAGATCTCAGCGAACATCTCTCTGCGTACAGATCTCAGTGAGGATCTCTCTGCATACTGATCCCAGCGAGGATCTCTCTGCGTACAGATCTCAGCGAGCATCTCTCTGCGTACAGATCTCAGGGAGGATCTCTCTGCGTACAGATCTCAGTGAGGATCTCTCTGCGTACAGATCTCAGTGAGGATCTCTCTGCGTACAGATCTCAGCCAGCATCTCTCTGCGTACAGATCACAGCGAGCATCTCTCTGCGTACTGATCCCAGCGAGCATCTCTCTGCGTACAGATCTCAGCGAGGATCTCTCTGCATACAGATCTCAGCGAGGATCTCTCTGCGTACAGATCTCAGCGAGCATCTCTCTGCGTACTGATCCCAGCGAGCATCTCTCTGCGTACAGATCTCAGCGAGGATCTCTCTGCGTACAGATCTCAGTGAGGATCTCTCTGCGTACAGATCTCAGTGAGGATCTCTCTGCGTACAGATCTCAGTGAGGATCTCTCTGCGTACAGATCTCAGCGAGGATCTCTCTGCGTACAGATCTCAGCGAGGATCTCTCTGCGTACAGATCTCAGCGAGGATCTCTCTGCGTACAGATCTCAGCGAGGATCTCTCTGCGTACAGATCTCAGCGAGCATCTCTCTGCGTACAGATCCCAGTGAGGATCTCTCTGCGTACAGATCTCAGCGAGGATCTCTCTGCGTACAGATCTCAGTGAGGATCTCTCTGCGTACAGATCTCAGCGAGGATCTCTCTGCGTACAGATCTCAGCGAGGATCTCTCTGCGTACAGATCTCAGCGAGGATCTCTCTGCGTACAGATCTCAGCGAGCATCTCTCTGCATACAGATCTCAGCGAGCATCTCTCTGCGTACTGATCCCAGCGAGCATCTATCTGCGTACAGATCTCAGCGAGCATCTCTCTGCGTACAGATCTCAGCGAACATCTCTCTGCGTACAGATTTCAGTGAGGATCTATCTGCATACTGATCCCAGCGAGGATCTCTCTGCGTACAGATCTCAGCGAGCATCTCTCTGCGTACAGATCCCAGCGAGCATCTCTCTGCGTACTGATCCCAGCGAGCATCTCTCTGCATACAGATCTCAGCGAGCATCTCTCTGCGTACTGATCCCAGCGAGCATCTCTCTGCGTACAGATCTCAGTGAGGATCTCTTTGCGTACAGATCTCAGCGAACATCTCTCTGCGTACAGATCTCAGCGAACATCTCTCTGCGTACAGATCTCAGCGAGGATCTCTCTGCGTACAGATCTCAGCGAACATCTCTCTGCGTACAGATTTCAGTGAGGATCTATCTGCATACTGATCCCAGCGAGGATCTCTCTGCGTACAGATCTCAGCGAGGATCTCTCTGCATACAGATCTCAGCGAGCATCTCTCTGCGTACTGATCCCAGCGAGCATCTCTCTGCGTACTGATCCCAGCGAGCATCTCTCTGCGTTCAGATCTCAGCGAGGATCTCTCTGCGTACAGATCTCAGCGAACATCTCTCTGCGTACAGATCTCAGTGAGGATCTCTTTGCGTACAGATCTCAGCGAACATCTCTCTGCGTACAGATCTCAGCGAACATCTCTCTGTGTACAGATCTCAGTGAGGATCTCTCTGTGTACAGATCTCAGCGAGGATCTCTCTGCGTACAGATCTCAGTGAGGATCTCTCTGCGTACAGATCTCAGTGAGGATCTCTCTGCGTACAGATCTCAGCGAACATCTCTCTGCATACAGATTTCAGTGAGGATCTATCTGCATACTGATCCCAGCAAATATCTCTCTGCGTACAGATCACAGTGAGGATCTCTCAGCGTACAGATCTCAGCGAACATCTCTCTGCGTACAGATCTCAGTGAGGATCTCTCTGCTTACAGATCTCAGCGAGGATCTCTCTGCGTACAGATCTCAGTGAGGATCTCTCTGCGTACAGATCTCAGTGAGGATCTCTCTGCGTACAGATCTCAGGGAGGATCTCTCTGCGTACAGATCTCAGTGAGGATCTCTCTGCGTACAGATCTCAGCGAGGATCTCTCTGCGTACAGATCTCAGTGAGGATCACTCTGCGTACAGATCTCAGCGAGGATCTCTCTGCGTACAGATCTCAGTGAGGATCTCTCTGCGTACAGATCTCAGCGAGGATCTCTCTGCGTACAGATCTCAGTGAGGATCTCTCTGCGTACAGATCTCAGTGAGGATCTCTCTGCGTACAGATCTCAGTGAGGATCTCTCTGCATACAGATCTCAGTGAGGATCTCTCTGTGTACAGATCTCAGTGAGGATCTCTCTGCGTACAGATCTCAGTGAGGATCACTCTGCGTACAGATCTCAGCGAGGATCTCTCTGCGTACAGATCTCAGTGAGGATCTCTCTGCGTACAGATCTCAGCGAGGATCTCTCTGCGTACAGATCTCAGTGAGGATCTCTCTGCGTACAGATCTCAGTGAGGATCTCTCTGCGTACAGATCTCAGTGAGGATCTATCTACGTACAGATTTCAGCGAGGATCTCTCTGCGTACAGATCTCAGTGAGGATCTATCTACGTACAGATTTCAGTGAGGATCTCTCTGCGTACAGATCTCAGTGAGGATCTCTCTGCGTACAGATCTCAGTGAGGATCTCTCTGCGTACAGATCTCAGCGAGCATCTCTCTGCGTACAGATCTCAGCGAGGATCTCTCTGCGTACAGATCTCAGTGAGGATCTCTCTGCGTACAGATCTCAGCGAGGATCTCTCTGCGTACAGATCTCAGCGAGGATCTCTCTGCGTACAGATCTCAGCGAGGATCTCTCTGCGTACAGATCTCAGCGAGCATCTCTCTGCGTACAGATCCCAGTGAGGATCTCTCTGCGTACAGATCTCAGCGAGGATCTCTCTGCGTACAGATCTCAGTGAGGATCTCTCTGCGTACAGATCTCAGCGAGGATCTCTCTGCGTATAGATCTCAGCGAGGATCTCTCTGCGTACAGATCTCAGCGAGGATCTCTCTGCGTACAGATCTCAGCGAGCATCTCTCTGCATACAGATCTCAGCGAGCATCTCTCTGCTTACTGATCCCAGCGAGCATCTCTCTGCGTACAGATCTCAGCGAGCATCTCTCTGTGTACAGATCTCAGCGAACATCTCTCTGCGTACAGATTTCAGTGAGGATCTATCTGCATACTGATCCCAGCGAGGATCTCTCTGCGTACAGATCTCAGCGAGCATCTCTCTGCGTACAGATCCCAGCGAGCATCTCTCTGCGTACTGATCCCAGCGAGCATCTCTCTGCATACAGATCTCAGCGAGCATCTCTCTGCGTACTGATCCCAGCGAGCATCTCTCTGCGTACAGATCTCAGTGAGGATCTCTTTGCGTACAGATCTCAGCGAACATCTCTCTGCGTACAGATCTCAGCGAACATCTCTCTGCGTACAGATTTCAGTGAGGATCTCTCTGCGTACAGATCTCAGCGAGGATCTCTCTGCGTACAGATCTCAGCGAGCATCTCTCTGCGTACAGATCTCAGGGAGGATCTCTCTGCGTACAGATCTCAGTGAGGATCTCTCTGCGTACAGATCTCAGTGAGGATCTCTCTGCGTACAGATCTCAGCCAGCATCTCTCTGCGTACAGATCTCAGTGAGCATCTCTCTGCATACTGATCCCAGCGAGCATCTCTCTGCGTACAGATCTCAGCGAGGATCTCTCTGCGTACAGATCTCAGCGAGGATCTCTCTGCGTACAGATCTCAGCGAATATCTCTCTGCATACAGATCTCAGTGAGGATCTCTCTGCGTACAGATCTCAGCGAGCATCTCTCTGCGTACTGATCCCAGCGAGCATCTCTCCTCGTACAGATCTCAGCGAGGATCTCTCTGCGTACAGATCTCAGTGAGGATCTCTCTGCGTACAGATCTCAGCCAGCATCTCTCTGCGTACAGATCTCAGCGAGCATCTCTCTGCGTACAGATCTCAGCGATGATCTCTCTGCGTACAGATCTCAGTGAGGATCTCTCTGCGTACAGATCTCAGTGAGGATCTCTCTGCGTACAGATCTCAGCGAGGATCTCTCTGCGTACAGATCTTAGTGAGGATCTCTCTGCGTTCAGATCTCAGTGAGGATCTCTCTGCGTTCAGATCTCAGTGAGGATCTCTCTGCGTACAGATCTCAGTGAGGATCTCTCTGCGTACAGTTCTCAGCCAGCATCTCTCTGCGTACAGATCTCAGCGAGCATCTCTCTGCGTACAGATCTCAGCGACGATCTCTCTGCGTACAGATCTCAGTGAGGATCTCTCTGCGTACAGATCTCAGTGAGGATCTCTCTGCGTACAGATCTCAGTGAGGATCTCTCTGCGTACAGATCCCAGCGAGGATCTATCTGCGTACAGATCCCAGCGAGCGTCACTCTGCGTACTGATCCCAGCGAGCATCTCTCTGCGTACAGATCTCAGTGAGGATCTCTTTGCGTACAGATCTCAGCGAACATCTCTCTGCGTACAGATCTCAGCGAACATCTCTCTGCGTACAGATCTCAGTGAGGATCTCTTTGCGTACAGATCTCAGCGAACATCTCTCTGCGTACAGATCTCAGCGAACATCTCTCTGCGTACAGATCTCAGTGAGGATCTCTCTGCATACTGATCCCAGCGAGGATCTCTCTGCGTACAGATCTCAGCGAGCATCTCTCTGCGTACAGATCTCAGGGAGGATCTCTCTGCGTACAGATCTCAGTGAGGATCTCTCTGCGTACAGATCTCAGTGAGGATCTCTCTGCGTACAGATCTCAGCCAGCATCTCTCTGCGTACAGATCACAGCGAGCATCTCTCTGCGTACTGATCCCAGCGAGCATCTCTCTGCGTACAGATCTCAGCGAGGATCTCTCTGCATACAGATCTCAGCGAGGATCTCTCTGCGTACAGATCTCAGCGAGCATCTCTCTGCGTACTGATCCCAGCGAGCATCTCTCTGCGTACAGATCTCAGCGAGGATCTCTCTGCGTACAGATCTCAGTGAGGATCTCTCTGCGTACAGATCTCAGTGAGGATCTCTCTGCGTACAGATCTCAGCGAGGATCTCTCTGCGTACAGATCTCAGCGAGGATCTCTCTGCGTACAGATCTCAGCGAGGATCTCTCTGCGTACAGATCTTAGTGAGGATCTCTCTGCGTTCAGATCTCAGTGAGGATCTCTCTGCGTACAGATCTCAGTGAGGATCTCTCTGTGTACAGATGTCAGTGAGGATCTCTCTGCGTACAGATCTCAGCGAGGATCTCTCTGCGTACAGATCTCAGCGAGGATCTCTCTGCGTACAGATCTCAGCGAAGATCTCTCTGTGTACAGATCTCAGTGAGGATCTCTCTGCGTACAGATCTCAGCGAGGATCTCTCTGCGTACAGATCTCAGTGAGGATCTCTCTGCGTACAGATCTCAGTGAGGATCTCTCTGCGTACAGATCTCAGTGAGGATCTCTCTGCGTACAGATCTCAGTGAGGATCTCTCTGCGTACAGATCTCAGTGAGGATCTCTCTGCGTACAGATCTCAGGGAGGATCTCTCTGCGTACAGATCTCAGTGAGGATCTCTCTGTGTACAGATGTCAGTGAGGATCTCTCTGCGTACAGATCTCAGCGAGGATCTCTCTGCGTACAGATCTCAGCGAGGATCTCTCTGCGTACAGATCTCAGCGAGGATCTCTCTGTGTACAGATCTCAGTGAGGATCTCTCTGCGTACAGATCTCAGCGAAGATCTCTCTGCGTACAGATCTCAGTGAGGATCTCTCTGCGTACAGATCTCAGCGAGGATCTCTCTGCGTACAGATCTCAGTGAGGATCTCTCTGCGTACAGATCTCAGTGAGGATCTCTCTGCGTACAGATCTCAGTGAGGATCTCTCTGCGTACAGATCTCAGTGAGGATCTCTCTGCGTACAGATCTCAGTGAGGATCTCTCTGCGTACAGATCTCAGGGAGGATCTCTCTGCGTACAGATCTCAGTGAGGATCTCTCTGCGTACAGATCTCAGTGAGGATCTCTCTGCGTACAGATCTCAGCCAGCATCTCTCTGCGTACAGATCACAGCGAGCATCTCTCTGCGTACTGATCCCTGCGAGCATCTCTCTGCGTACAGATCTCAGCGAGGATCTCTCTGCGTACAGATCTCAGCGAGGATCTCTCTGCATACAGATCTCAGCGAAGATCTCTCTGCGTACAGATCTCAGCGAGCATCTCTCTGCGTACTGATCCCAGCGAGCATCTCTCTGCGTACAGATCTCAGCGAGGATCTCTCTGCGTACAGATCTCAGTGAGGATCTCTCTGCGTACAGATCTCAGTGAGGATCTCTCTGCGTACAGATCTCAGCGAGGATCTCTCTGCGTACAGATCTCAGCGAGGATCTCTCTGCGTACAGATCTCAGCGAGGATCTCTCTGCGTACAGATCTTAGTGAGGATCTCTCTGCGTTCAGATCTCAGTGAGGATCTCTCTGCGTACAGATCTCAGTGAGGATCTCTCTGTGTACAGATGTCAGTGAGGATCTCTCTGCGTACAGATCTCAGCGAGGATCTCTCTGCATACAGATCTCAGCGAGGATCTCTCTGCGTACAGATCTCAGCGAGGATCTCTCTGTGTACAGATCTCAGTGAGGATCTCTCTGCGTACAGATCTCAGCGAAGATCTCTCTGCGTACAGATCTCAGTGAGGATCTCTCTGCGTACAGATCTCAGTGAGGATCTCTCTGCGTACAGATCTCAGTGAGGATCTCTCTGCGTACAGATCTCAGTGAGGATCTCTCTGCGTACAGATCTCAGTGAGGATCTCTCTGCGTACAGATCTCAGTGAGGATCTCTCTGCGTACAGATCTCAGCGAAGATCTCTCTGCGTACAGATCTCAGTGAGGATCTCTCTGCGTACAGATCTCAGTGAGGATCTCTCTGCGTACAGATCTCAGTGAGGATCTCTCTGCGTACAGATCTCAGTGAGGATCTCTCTGCGTACAGATCTCAGTGAGGATCTCTCTGCGTACAGATCTCAGTGAGGATCTCTCTGCGTACAGATCTCAGCGAGGATCTCTCTGCGTACAGATCTCAGTGAGGATCTCTCTGCGTACAGATCTCAGCGAGGATCTCTCTGCGTACAGATCTCAGTGAGGATCTCTCTGCGTACAGATCTCAGCGAGGATCTCTCTGCGTACAGATCTCAGCGAGGATCTCTCTGCGTACAGATCTCAGTGAGGATCTCTCTGCGTACAGAACTCAGCGAGGATCTCTCTGCGTACAGATCTCAGCGAGGATCTCTCTGCGTACAGATCTCAGTGAGGATCTCTCTGCGTACAGATCTCAGTGAGGATCTCTCTGCGTACAGATCTCAGTGAGGAACTATCTACGTACAGATCTCAGTGAGGATCTCTCTGCGTACAGATCTCAGTGAGGATCTATCTACGTACAGATTTCAGTGAGGATCTCTCTGCGTACAGATCTCAGTGAGGATCTCTCTGCGTACAGATCTCAGCGAGGATCTCTCTGCGTACAGATGTCAGCCATCATCTCTCTGCGTACAGATCTCAGCGAGGATCTCTCTGCGTACAGATCTCAGTGTCAGGATCGGGACAGGGATCCAACACGCAGAGTACAAACAGTAGCCAGATACGTATACCGGACCTTAGAATGGCCAGACTAACGTAAGTAGTACAGTATAGAATGGTCAAAGACAAGCCGAGGTCGAGGGTAACAGAAGACAGGTAAGCGAGAGACAAGCCGAATCAAGGGTAACAGAGATAAGCAGAGTAAGGTAAACAAGCCGGGTCAAAACCAAAAGGGATAATAGAATACACAAGCACTGAGTGACTAGAACAAGCTAGAACCACGACAGGGCAATGAGCTAATGAAGGAAGCTCTGTTAAATACCCTGTTCAGAGCAGTAACCACGCCTCCAAGGCGTCCTGATTGGTCCTGCAGCCATTGACTGACAGGTTGTTCCGGGGGAGTGTCCTGATGACTACTTCTGTGGTGGAATCTCGGTAAAAATAAATTTAGTAGGCCGAGATTACCACGTGGCATGTGTACGTGCATATGCTGACGTATCGATCAGTTGGTTGCACGAGGCAAGATACGATCAGTAGTGTACGGAGCATGTGCAAGAATACAGGATATAGTATTCCCCCTCCTCCATTGTGCTGGACAAGCCATGCGGTCAAACAGGAAGTTAATTCTTATTTGTGTTGATTGGTTAAGAGAATGTGCGGGTGGAGCTTAATATGGGAGGAGTTATGTGCCTATATAAGGAGCCTGCACTATTGTCCGGGGCTCAGAATTTGCTGTATTTTGGTGACATTAGTCCCTCTGAGTCCCGATCGGTGAACCGAATAAAGAATCTCTTCCTTCCTGAAGAAACCTGTGTCCATCTCTCTGTGCTTGGCTTCCGTCAGTTTCTCCGGTATCATTTGGTGCATTGGCCGGGAAGCTCATCGTTCAACGGTAGCTGAGAGGCAGAGGCGTGAGACGGTCTATCTTTGCCCACGTTCTCTACGGCTGCACCCCTGAACTTCTGCGTGGACCTCCCTTCGTCTCGGCGCCACTGGTCTGTTGTCCAGGAGATCATCGGCCTCTACGTGAGAAGTGCTGGGGTGTCCCCGTCGATGAGTGTGAACTCAGGTTCAGGAACGAGGAGGTAAGACAACTGCTGTTTTAGACGGCAGGACCCACTAGGGGTATACCGATTGTGCGGTAGGCCCAAAGGGGTTTTGAATCTGTGTATCTGCCCCCTCTGTCGGAGGGAAGGAGCGAAGGCGCACCGCTCGATCGAACGCTCTTTAGTCAGACCGTTTGATTTTGTTAGTCAGGCGGGGTCCTGGTGTAAATAGCCCTAGCCGGACACCGGTGTCTTGTCTAGACTAGCGTTCTAGGGTGTATATTACGTTCGCTAGGTCGGAGGGACCGGGAGACTAAGCGGCGCCTGTGTAAATTCGGTTCGCTAGCTCTCAACCTATCTGGGCTAAGTGGGAAGGCGTGTAAATTTGGAACCCACTAGACTTTTGATAGTGCGACTAAGAGGCGCCGGGTAAATTCGGTTCTCTAGCTCGCTATATGTGGTGATTGGGCAGTGTGGCTAACCAAAACGGGTGTATATAGTTTTAGGTAGTCCATCAAGGTACTGGCCAATAGTTTAGTTGGGAATTGTAAATGTGTTAACGATTGTTTAGTAAAGTGTATATCTTGTTAGATAGCGCGAGCTCAGCCGTCTAGCGAGAGTGTTAATAGTGTGTTGCTGTATTATAGTGCACGGTACCATAACCCTGTATATTTACTGACACTGTATATAAGTACTAATCATTGTCGTCCATTGCATGTTTAACACCATAACCACTAATAATTGTATTGTGACCTTAACTTGTGCTTTGACCTATGCTAACCGTACTGTAACCGCTATTTGTAAAAGACGATGTTACTGGGGTGTGTTATAGACGGGTAATTCATATATAGAGAATTATAGCGTGGGTGACTGTATAGTTACGCCAAAGGGCATAATATTGATTATATAGTGACTGGTGTAACAGCTGTGTGTGTACGGGAATTCCCTGAGTGTTTATTGTTATTGTGTACGTTTCACTTGGTAACCGTACCACGTGGTGCTGTTGCCAGAGGAAACGGGTGTGACTGTTGAATAGTACGCGTGTATAGTATTCGTTGTCGACGACGTTCCATTGTTAAGTATGGGTGCGTCGCAGTCAACGATTCCGGATCCCTTAGGTTGTATGGTGAAGAATTTTAAAAAGGGATTTAAAACTTGTGATTTTGGGGTTAAAATGTCTCCTGTACGTTTGGTCAATTTGTGTACTAGGGAGTGGCCTACTTTGGTTGCGGCATGGCCGCCACGTGGCAGTTTGGATCCAACTCTGGTACTGCGCTTACACGTGGCTGTATCAGGTAGGCCTGAACTTTACGGCCAGTTTCCTTATATTGATTGTTGGAGACAGGCCGTAAATGACTCGCCAAAATGGCTCCGGACATGCCACGAGGAGCAATGTCGCCTCATGGTAGCTAGGACTTGTTCGTCCACTAGGACTGGTGTTAGGCCCATTTTGGACACGCCCCCTGAGTCCGAGATCCCTTTGCCGCCCCCTTACTTTCCGTTAAGAGGAAGTGACGCAAACGCAGGAAGTCCTGCAGCCCTCCCCTCATTACCCCCATCCACTTCCGCTTCCTCCTCCAGTACAGGATCCACCCCCCCTCGTACTAAATCTCCCCTTCCGGAATCAGAACCAACCCCCATTAAAAACGAATATCCTGATTTGGCGCCACTTCAGACTTCCGGTCAAGCTTCATCTAGCTCGACTCGAAGCGTTCTATTTACAACCTTTTCCCAAAACCAAGCTCCCACATCCCCATACCCTATTTCTCCCCGACTGGAACCTATGACTGACGCCCCTCCACGTAGCCCCATACAGACCCGACAGTTGACCGGTGCCCAACAATTAAGACACTATCAGATGCCTCTTCGTCTGAATCCTGGGCCAGCCTATATCGATGCCGCAGGCCAAATGGCACATGCTGACCCAGTCTTTGTATACGTCCCATTCACGACAACCGATCTTTTAAATTGGAAGACCCACAATTCCTCGTATACTGAGAAACCACAAGCTATGACTGATCTGTTCACCTCAATAGTACAGACATATAACCCGACATGGGCTGATTGCCAGCAGTTATTAATGACTTTGTTTAACAATGAGGAAAGGACAAGAATAAATCAAGCGGCCATTAAAGCACTAGAGGATAAAGCCCGTACTTTAAACCAAGCCAATCCATCAGCATGGGCCGCAACACATTATCCCAACACCGATCCCGATTGGAACGTAAATGGTGCTGATATGGCTCAACTCAGAGCCTATAGAGACGCTATAATTGCTGGCATGAAAGCCGGAGGAAAGAAAGCTATTAACATGTCGAAGACAGTTGAGGTGATTCAGAAAAGCGATGAAGCGCCCAGTGTCTTTTATGACCGATTATTGGAGGCATACCGCTTGTATACCCCCTTTAATCCGGAAGACGCAGATAATTCCCGAATGGTGAACTCCGCCTTTGTCAGCCAAGCTTACGGAGATATTAAGCGCAAGCTACAAAAGTTAGAAGGGTTTGCAGGTATGTCAATCACCCAACTAATGGAGGTAGCGAATAAGGTTTATATGAATAGGGAAACAGAAAGCAAGAAGGAGGAAGAGCGCAAGATGCGTAAAAAGGCTGATATGCTAGCGGTAGCGATCGCAGGCGTAGATAGACGGGGCCCAGATAGAGGCGATAGTAGATGGAGTAGGGAGCCTCTGAGTAGGAATCAGTGCGCGTATTGCAAGGAAGAAGGGCATTGGAGGAACGAATGTCCGCAAAGAGAGCAGTACGAGAGAGACCTACCCAGGGCAGGCTACGGAAACTTTAGAGGCAGAGCGAGAGGTAGAGGAGGCCCCGGAGGGAGTAATGGTTATAGAGGGAGTAATGGGAACAGAGGAAGTGTTAGGGAAGACAGGTATATTCCAGCAGCGCAAAGGTCCCGCGATAGAGAAGGTAGGGACTTCGTAGGATTGGCTGACACGGTCATGGAGGACTATTGATACCGACCGGGCTCCATCCCCCTTGGTCGAGCGGAGCCTATGGTCGATGTATCAATAGGGGGAAAAAGGAGTGCGTTCATGATCGACACTGGTGCTGAACATTCAGTGGTGACTAATCTAGTTGCTCCTCCATCTGGAAGGACTATTACTGTGATAGGAGCAACTGGAAGAAGTGCTGAAAAACCGGTTCTTAAAAGTCGACTCTGTACATTGGGAGGCCACGTAATAAAACATCAATTCCTTTATATGCCTGAATGTCCAGTCCAATTGCTGGGACGTGATATGCTATCAAAATTACAAGCGCAGATTACGTTCCTACCCAATGGAACAACATCTTTAAAGTTTAATGGACCTTCAGGTATCATGACATTATCTGTACCAAAGGAAGAAGAGTGGCGACTTTATACAGCGTTGACTAGCCAAAACCCTAGGAGTGATGAGACATTATTTAACATACCAGGAGTTTGGGCAGAGAACAACCCACCAGGACTGGCCCGCAATATTCCACCTATAAAAATTGAACTAAAACTTGGGGTTTATCCAGTGAGCCTAAGACAATACCACATCCCGCAGAAGGCTAAGAAGAACATCCAATCCTATCTGGATAAGTTCATACGGTATGGTATCCTAAAATTCTGTACTTCCCCCTGGAACACCCCATTGCTGCCTGTTCAAAAGCCCGGTACAGATGAGTATCGACCTGTGCAGGACTTGAGAGCAGTCAATGATGCGGTTGTTAGTATACATCCAGTTGTACCCAATCCATATAACCTGCTTGCTTTAATTCCGGGCGGGGCTACCTACTTTACAGTCTTAGACCTCAAAGATGCCTTCTTTTGCCTCCGAATTGCCGCAGAAAGTCAATGTATTTTCGCTTTCCAATGGGAGAACGCTGTAACGGGCTCAAAACGCCAGATGACTTGGACAAGACTGCCCCAAGGGTTTAAAAATTCACCTACCCTATTTGGTTCAGCCCTAAGTCAAGATCTACTAGATTTCGAGTCCATCCCAGGAGAGTGTGTATTGTTACAATATGTAGATGACTTGTTGATAGCAGCAGTTACAAAAGAAATCTGTCAGCAAGCAACGCACGATCTACTACACATTCTATGGAAGGCAGGATACAAGGTGTCTAGAAAGAAGGCTCAGTTGTGTTTGCCAACTGTCAAGTATCTGGGATTCCATATTGTGGCGAAACCGACCTCGCCACGTGTCCTTGGAGGGGGCTTATTGCCCGCCTCTTGCCTTTGGACTATGGACCAGACTTTATGGGAATGTGATACCCCAGATAGCCATACCATGGAGCCTATTCATATAATGAAAGACTATGGGAAAGACTTTAGCTCCATGGCAATTGTACTGTGGGAGTAGGATCTGCGCGCTATTCGGTGGTTTTGTGCGTGCAGATCCCAGCTATCTGGGGATAGGTGAAATGTCTGTGTGTTATGTGTAAATGTGACTTTATGTATTTTAAAGTGTTTTATGTCGTTTTGCAACCATGTGGTTAATGGAGTCTGCCTTTAGTCCTGGGTAATTGGATTACTTCTCCAATTAACTCCAGGGCAGAAGGGAGGAAACCAGGGTGCATTGTGGGGATGTTTTTCTGCCAGCCAGAAAGGAACAAAAGATACTTTTAGTAACTTTTGAAGCCCTGGTCGGATTCATGCCATTTTTTAATATGTTGTTCCCCTGAATGGATTGATTGTGGATATGTATTTTTATGTGAATGTGATGTATGGTTTTAAAGTTATGAAAGTTGTGTAAAAGTATATTTTACACTGTATGCATAATGGGATTATGTGTCACACTAAGGGGAGGGGATGTGTGGGAGGTAACATCTATGTCATTGGTTCTTTTATGCCTCCCCCTGGGTGTGGCCTGTATGTGTGAGTTGGAAATAAAAGCCAGGCTGGATGAGCCAGTCCAGAGTTCCTGTTTTACCCTCAACTTGAGTCCTGTGTCTTATTGGGGGAACCTGCTACAAGGGATTGCTATGCTAGGCATATTCCCTTGCTATAATCACTGAGCTCTTGTAAGAGCTTGTTCCTGCTTCGTTCTGAAGGGAGATAGCTGCAGCCTGCGGTGCTTATGGTGTCTGGTGGAGTGCTTGGAGTCCTCTGGAAGCGCTAGGAGCATCTTTCAACGGAGGTACCCAGTCGGGGTGCCAGTGGATCCGTTACATTGGTGGCAAGCGGTGGGATGGCGTCCCAGTGCGAGGAGAAGCAGCTCAGAGACACCGGTAACGTGTGGAGTTGTGCAGCGTCCCTATCTTCAGCAACATAATGGAACCAGCAGTGGCTACAGCAAGCATGGCGTATAGCTACTCCGTACTAGAGTTTGGCACGATGGTAGGGTTGCGCCTGAAGTTTTACGGACCCAATCCAGAGGAGAAATACGTGCGGTTCGTGTGGGACATGGTGACCCGGAACCTACAACACAGGGCGTTGAGGGAAGGCCAGTGGGCACGTTGGGAGAAACTCCAGCCACAGGTAGAGTGGGACGAGGAAGAAACCGAAGTGGCCGGTGGAGATGGGACCGAGGTCTCTCTACCGGCCCTACAGGGATGCTGGGCACCCGGCCCAGATCCCCAGCGGCAGTATGTTTTACAGGGAGGGGAGACAGTCGGTCTCACTCCTCAGCGGCAGAATGGGTTATTGGAGGAAGAGACAACCGGTCTCCCTCCCCAACAGCAACCAGAGGTACCCGAGGTAGAGGACCTCATAGACTGGTCCTGGGAGGACCCCCTGCAGGCAGGTGGAGATGGGACCGAGATCTCTCCACCGGCCCTACAGGGATGCTGGGCAACCGGCCCAGATCCCCAACTAGAGCTGGAGTTACAGAAAGTGGAGAGCATCGACCTCCCCCCCCAGCAGCAGGACAATGTATTGGGAGGAGAGACAGTCAGTCTCCCTCCACAAAGGCGGAAAGTATGTATGGGAGAGGAGCTTGCTACCACCTCTCCCCAGCAGCGGATCATTGATGTGCAGGGAATAGGGAGCCCAGTCTCCTTTCCCCAGCAGCAGGGCACTGTATTGGGAGGAGAGACAGTCGGTCTCCCTCCACAAAGGCGGAAAGTATGTATGGGAGAGGAGATTGTTACCACCTCTCCCCAGCGGCGGATCATTAATGTACAGGTAATAGAGAGCCCAGTCTCCATTCCCCAGTGGCAGAGTGTTCTAATGGGAGAGGAGCTGGTTACCACCTCTCCCCAGCGGCAGCTTAATGTACCAGGGGGAGACTGTAAGCCCCACACCTGTGCAGATGGGACCGTGGTCTCTGCACTTCCAGCACAGGGGGTAGGGACGGTCGGTCCTGCCCCCCCCACAACAGGGCTGTTTAACTAAAGGGGAGACAGTCGGTCTCCAGCAGCAGAGTTGTGTAACTCAAGGGGAGACAGTCGGTCTCCAGCAGCAGAGCGGTGTAACTCAAGGGGAGGCAGTCGGTCTCCAGCAGCAGAGCGGTGTATTTAAAGGGGAGACAGTCTGTCTCCAGCAGCAGAGCTGTGTAACTCAAGGGGAGACAGTCGGTCTCCAGCAGCAGAGCTGTGTAACTCAAGGGGAGACAGTCGGTCTCCAGCAGCAGAGCGGTGTAACTCAACGGGAGACAGTCGGTCTCCAGCAGCAGAGCGGTGTATTTAAAGGGGAGACAGTCGGTCTCCAGCAACCAGGCTCCAACCAGACTACTCCCGTGGTAGTGCTGGCAACAGGACAGAGTACCGCTGGTCTCTGCCCCCTCAGCAACCTACCAAGGCAGCCTACCAGTCCCCCACACAGCCGTGGTGAGGCACCTGAACCTGGACAAGATTATCCCTCACCCAGGTGTAGTAACTGTTTATTGTGGGTGGGCTGCTCTGCTGTTTCTGTCTTGTGGGTGGGCTGCTGGACTAACAAGGGCACTGACCGGCAGGAGGTCAAGTACCCTGTTAGTCTGGGGGGTAAAGGGGAGAAGTGTGGCGAAACCGACCTCGCCACGTGTCCTTGGAGGGGGCTTATTGCCCGCCTCTTGCCTTTGGACTATGGACCAGACTTTATGGGAATGTGATACCCCAGATAGCCATACCATGGAGCCTATTCATATAATGAAAGACTATGGGAAAGACTTTAGCTCCATGGCAATTGTACTGTGGGAGTAGGATCTGCGCGCTATTCGGTGGTTTTGTGCGTGCAGATCCCAGCTATCTGGGGATAGGTGAAATGTCTGTGTGTTATGTGTAAATGTGACTTTATGTATTTTAAAGTGTTTTATGTTGTTTTGCAACCATGTGGTTAATGGAGTCTGCCTTTAGTCCTGGGTAATTGGATTACTTCTCCAATTAACTCCAGGGCAGAAGGGAGGAAACCAGGGTGCATTGTGGGGATGTTTTTCTGCCAGCCAGAAAGGAACAAAAGATACTTTTAGTAACTTTTGAAGCCCTGGTCGGATTCATGCCATTTTTTAATATGTTGTTCCCCTGAATGGATTGATTGTGGATATGTATTTTTATGTGAATGTGATGTATGGTTTTAAAGTTATGAAAGTTGTGTAAAAGTATATTTTACACTGTATGCATAATGGGATTATGTGTCACACTAAGGGGAGGGGATGTGTGGGAGGTAACATCTATGTCATTGGTTCTTTTATGCCTCCCCCTGGGTGTGGCCTGTATGTGTGAGTTGGAAATAAAAGCCAGGCTGGATGAGCCAGTCCAGAGTTCCTGTTTTACCCTCAACTTGAGTCCTGTGTCTTATTGGGGGAACCTGCTACAAGGGATTGCTATGCTAGGCATATTCCCTTGCTATAATCACTGAGCTCTTGTAAGAGCTTGTTCCTGCTTCGTTCTGAAGGGAGATAGCTGCAGCCTGCGGTGCTTATGGTGTCTGGTGGAGTGCTTGGAGTCCTCTGGAAGCGCTAGGAGCATCTTTCAACGGAGGTACCCAGTCGGGGTGCCAGTGGATCCGTTACACATATCTCTGAAGGTCAAAGAATTATGGGGCCTGAGAGAAAAGAAGCTGTCTGCCAAATACCAATACCCAAGAATAGAAGACAAGTGCGAGAATTCTTGGGGGCAGCAGGCTTCTGTAGGATATGGATTCCCAGCTATGCGATACTAGCAAAACCTCTGTACGCAGCTATCAAAGGTACAGAGCACGACCCCTTCTTATGGACCCAAGAAAAGCAAACGGCATTTGAAGATGTGAAGAAGGCTTTGATGAGTGCCCCAGCATTAGGTCTACCTGATCACACACGACCATTCTACTTATATGTACACGAGCAAAGAAGAATGGCTGTGGGAGTATTGACACAGTACTTGGGATCATGGCAAAGACCTGTTGCCTATATGTCTAAGCAATTGGATGCAGTGGCCAGCGGACTTCCACCTTGTCTAAGAGCCGTAGCTGCAGCCGCCCTGCTAGTAGCTGAAGCCGATAAACTCACTCTGGGTCAAGAACTTTATGTACGAGTCCCACATGCAGTACAGACGTTGTTGGATTACAAAGGAAATCATTGGTTTAGTAACAGCCGTATGACCAAGTATCAAGCAATGTTGTGTGAAAACCCAAGAGTGCATTTAGAGACTGTAAACACCTTAAATCCAGCTACCCTTTTGCCACAACCTACTGAAAGTCAACATGATTGTTTGGAAGTAATGGATGAAGTATTCTCAAGTAGACCAGATCTTCGTGATTTTCCCATCCAGAACCCCGATGTTCAATATTATACCGACGGCAGTAGTTATGTGAAAGAAGGGATCCGCTATGCAGGATATGCAGTAACAACAATAGACAAGGTGATAGAAGCTCGGCCACTGGCGAAAGGAACATCAGCACAAAAGGCAGAATTAATAGCACTAACACGAGCGTTACAATTGGCTGAAGGTTTAAGAGTGAATATCTATACGGACTCTAAGTATGCGTTTTTAACCACTCATGCCCACGGAGCTTTGTATAAAGAAAGAGGACTACTGAATTCAGAAGGCAAAGAAATCAAATACGCAGCTGAAATCCTACAACTATTGGAAGCAGTGTGGGAGCCGAAAGAAGTCGGTATCATACATTGTCGAGCGCATCTGAGAGGAGATGGTGATGTAACCAAGGGAAACCGGATGGCAGATAGTGCAGCTAAGCGTGCTGCTGAATCAGGAAGACAGGAGTATGTGGGGCATATAGCTGCTCTTATACCAACTCCACTGTCCCAATGGACTCCAGTTTATACAGCTCAAGAAGAGGAGTGGTTAAAGACTGAACCAGGAAAGTATTTGGAGAACAAGTGGTATCAGCTAGAAGATGGAAGAATAGTCATACCAGCATCACTAGCGGTAGAAATTGTCCAAAATTATCACAACGGGACACATTCTGGGAGAGACAGTACAGAAGAATCTCTCAGGAAACATTTCTACATACCAAGATTGTCCAACTTGACTCAGGCCATTGTACGCAGATGTGTAACGTGTGCTAAAAATAATGCAAGACAAGGACCAGTAAAGCCACCAGGAGTCCAGTTTATGGGAGGACTCCCCATGTCCGATCTACAAATAGACTTTACAGTGATGCCTAAATCGGGTGGACATCGTTACCTGCTGGTAATTGTGTGCACCTATTCAGGCTGGGTAGAAGCATGTCCTACTCGTACAGAGAAAGCAGGAGAAGTTGTTCCTGCTACGAGAAATAATACCCCGATATGGACTACCCTGTTCTATAGGATCGGACAATGGTCCAGCTTTTGTTCATCAGTGCCTACAACAACTGACTCATATGCTTGGTATAAAGTGGAGGCTTCATACTGCATATAGACCCCAGAGTTCTGGTAAGGTAGAGAGAATGAATAGAACTATAAAGAACCATTTGGCTAAAATGTGTCAGGAAACCCAACTTAAGTGGAACGTTCTCTTACCCATAGCTCTATTGCGAATCCGCAGTACCCCTACCAGAAGGATGGGCCTCTCTCCTTTTGAAATTATGTATGGGCGACCACCTCCCGTACTTGGTAACTTAAGGGGGGATTTGAGTCAGTTGGGAGAAGGAATTACCCGGCAGCAGGTTGTAGAGTTGGGTAAGACTATGGAGGAGGTACAGAAATGGGTACAAGATAGATTACCTGTGAATATTTATCCCCCTGTTCATAGTTATCATCCAGGAGATCAAGTGTGGATTAAAGAGTGGAATAATGTACCGTTAGGGCCCAAGTGGAGAGGTCCTTATGTTGTTCTTTTGTCTACCCCTACAGCGATAAAAGTAGCCGAAGTGACTCCGTGGATACATCACTCCAGGGTTAAACCAGCAGCAGTCGATTCTTGGCAAGTTACAGCAGATCCAGAGAATCCCTGCAAGATCCGGTTAAAACGCACTACTCAGTCGGAGTAACGAGGAATCGTGTGGATTACAAATTTTATTGTTACAGGGATTTGGTGCGTGAGTGAGAAGGCCATAATAAAGCCTGTCCGCTTACCAACACATAGTATATAAGCCAGGAAAGTCTCGAAGGGACACCTGTGAAGACGAGCAGAACTCCATTCCCTGCAGCCCTCACATCCTGGAAGCTGAGGCGCCATCGCACGGACGAAGACTGAGGATGACGGCGAAAGATGTGCTTTTGATAGTGTTTATTTATATGTGTTTTTATATTCAGGAAGGTAGAGGTACCGACACTCCTAGCTGTGAGGTATGCATTAAGACTACGAGAACAGGTAACCATATTTCCCAAACCCTAATTTGGCATTCACAATACGAGTGTAAAGGAGATGTATCGAGATGTAGATACTTAAATATAGACTATAGTGTGTGCCATTTAGGAGTAGGAGAACCTAAGTGCTTCAGTCCGGAGTATCAACCTCGTACAATTTGGTTGACTCTCAGGAATGGAGATCCTCAGGGGACCCTAATTAATAAGACGGTGTTAGAATCCGTACATTCTTCGGGTGTTCTGCTATTTGATGCGTGTAAAGCGATATCGAGTGGTAAAAAGCCGTGGAATGTATGTGGGGATCTTAGATGGGAGAGGACGTATGGGTCTAATGATAAATATATTTGTCCCAGTAGTAAAAATAAATATGTAAGTCCTAGATGCCCAAATAAAGACTATAACTTTTGCCCATATTGGTCTTGTGTGGGGTGGGCGACTTGGGGACAGACAGTAGACAAAGACATGATAGTGACTAAGTTGCCGACTAGCCCATATTGTAAGTCTATGGAATGTAATCCCATCCATATACTTATAAATAACCCCGATAAGTTCTTAGACAAATATGGCAATTTATTTGGGTTTCAAATATACGGGACGGGTTTAGATCCTGGGACATTATTGTTTATAGGGATAGAGACTGATACGGTATCCTCCCAAACTCATCAAGTATACCATTCCTTTTATGAAGAGATGAGTATAGATAATAAGATCCCCCATAATGCTAAAAACCTGTTCATCGATTTAGCTGAAAGTATTGCCGGTAGTCTTAATGTTACCAACTGCTATGTGTGTGGAGGTACTAACATGGGAGACCAATGACCTTGGGAAGCAAAGGAGGTAATGTCCGGTTCTGAGGCAGTTGACCAACTAATATCTACACAAGCCGATTATCATATGAGTGTTAGAGGTAAATCTGAGTGGAGATTAAAGACCTCCATCATAGGTTATGTTTGCATAGCAAGGAAAGGAATAATGTATAACACTTCTGTAGGAGAATTAACTTGTCTAGGGCAAAAAGCTTATGATGATGATACAAAGAATACAACTTGGTGGTCGGCTTCAAATGTCTCAGAACCATCTAACCCGTTTGCTAGATACGCCAATTTAAAGGATGTGTGGTTTGATTTATCCATCACATCTACCTGGAGAGCCCCAGCAAATTTGTACTGGATCTGTGGTAAGAAAGCCTATTCGGAGTTGCCACAGGACTGGGAAGGGGCATGTGTGTTGGGTATGCTCAAACCATCCTTCTTCTTGTTACCAATTGAAACAGGTGAGACTTTAGGTGTTAAAGTGTATGATGTGAATCATAGGAAGAAAAGGGGACCCATAGAGATAGGCACCTGGGAAGATAATGAATGGCCTCCCCAGCGTATCATAGATTATTATGGGCCAGCCACGTGGGCTGAGGATGGTACCTTTGGTTACAGAACCCCTATTTATATGCTCAACCGTATTATAAGATTACAGGCGGTGGTTGAGATTATCACTAATGAGACATCACAAGCGCTCAATCTTCTAGCGAAGCATAACACCAGGATGAGGACAGCAGTCTACCAAAATAGATTAGCCTTGGATTACCTTTTGGCAGTAGAGGGAGGTGTATGTGGGAAGTTTAACCTGAGCAATTGCTGTCTTCAAATAAATGACGTAGGGCAAGCAATAGCTGAGCTTACTAGCCATATGGTTAAACTAGCGCATGTGCCTACTCAGGTATGGAAAGGGTATAATCCAAGTAGTTGGTTTGGTAGCTGGTATGAGTGGTTTGGAGGGCTTAAGGCAGTGGTAGGTGGAGTCCTACTGATTTTAATGTTGTGTCTACTCCTGCCGTGTCTTATACCCTTAGTAGTCAGGTCTGTGCAAAGCCTGATAGGAAGTATAGCAGAGAGGAAGGCTGCTGCACAGATAATGGCGATTTATAAGTATAAGGCTTTAGATCAGGGAGAACCAATGCAGGAAGATGAGTGTTAAAAGATTCACATCATAAGATAAGTCTGGTCTGGTTCAAGGTAACTTGCGGTGTAAGCAAACCAAGGTTAAGTGATGCCTCAAGTAATTGTAAAATATCAAGAGGCATCAAAGGGGGGAATGTGGTGGAATCTCGGTAAAAATAAATTTAGTAGGCCGAGATTACCACGTGGCATGTGTACGTGCATATGCTGACGTATCGATCAGTTGGTTGCACGAGGCAAGATACGATCAGTAGTGTACGGAGCATGTGCAAGAATACAGGATATAGTATTCCCCCTCCTCCATTGTGCTGGACAAGCCATGCGGTCAAACAGGAAGTTAATTCTTATTTGTGTTGATTGGTTAAGAGAATGTGCGGGTGGAGCTTAATATGGGAGGAGTTATGTGCCTATATAAGGAGCCTGCACTATTGTCCGGGGCTCAGAATTTGCTGTATTTTGGTGACATTAGTCCCTCTGAGTCCCGATCGGTGAACCGAATAAAGAATCTCTTCCTTCCTGAAGAAACCTGTGTCCATCTCTCTGTGCTTGGCTTCCGTCAGTTTCTCCGGTATCACTTCCTGCCTAGATGCTGTAAAAGGCAGTCACTCCCTCGCGGCCGGCCTAGCATGACCGGATAGACCGCGGGGAAGGGAGCCATCAGACCGTCTGGATGGAGGAACAGCTAAGTCTCTACCTCTTTCGGAGGTAGAGACCACAGGTACCCTGACACTCAGTGAGGATCTCTCTGCGTACAGATCTCAGCGAAGATCTCTCTGCGTACAGATCACAGTGAGGATCTCTCTGCGTACAGATCTCAGCGAGGATCTCTCTGCATACAGATCTCAGTGAGGATCTCTCTGCGTACAGATCTCAGCGAGGATCTCTCTGCGTACAGATCTCAGTGAGGATCTCTCTGCGTACAGATGTCAGTGAGGATCTCTCTGCGTACAGATCTCAGCGAGGATCTCTCTGCGTACAGATCTCAGCGAGGATCTCTCTGCGTACAGATCTCAGCGAGGATCTCTCTGCGTACGGATCTCAGTGAGGATCTCTCTGCGTACAGATCTCAGTGAGGATCTCTCTGCGTACAGATCTCAGTGAGGATCTCTCTGCGTACAGATCTCAGCGAAGATCTCTCTGCGTACAGATCTCAGTGAGGATCTCTCTGCGTACAGATCTCAGCGAGGATCTCTCTGCGTACAGATCTCAGTGAGGATCTCTCTGCGTACAGATCTCAGTGAGGATCTCTCTGCGTACAGATCTCAGCGAGGATCTCTCTGCGTACAGATCTCAGTGAGGATCTCTCTGCGTTCAGATCTCAGCGAGGATCTCTCTGCGTACAGATCTCAGTGAGGATCTCTCTGCGTACAGATCTCAGCGAGGATCTCTCTGCGTACAGATCTCAGTGAGGATCTCTCTGCGTACAAATCTCAGCGAGGATCTCTCTGCGTACAGATCTCAGTGAGGATCTCTCTGCGTACAGATCTCAGTGAGGATCTCTCTGCGTACAGATCTCAGTGAGGATCTCTCTGCGTACAGATCTCAGTGAGGATCTCTCTGCGTACAGATCTCAGCGAGCATCTCTCTGCGTACAGATCTCAGCGAGGATCTCTCTGCGTACAGATCTCAGCGAGGATCTCTCTGCGTACAGATCTCAGCGAGGATCTATCTACGTACAGATTTCAGCGAGGATCTCTCTGCGTACAGATCTCAGTGAGGATCTATCTACGTACAGATATCAGTGAGGATCTCTCTGCGTACAGATCTCAGTGAGGATCTCTCTGCGTACAGATCTCAGCGAGGATCTCTCTGCGTACAGATCTCAGCCAGCATCTCTCTGCGTACAGATCTCAGTGAGGATCTCTCTGCGTACAGATCTCAGTGAGGATCTCTCTGCGTACAGATCTCAGTGAGGATCTCTCTGCATACAGATCTCAGCGAGCATCTCTCTGCGTACAGATCTCAGCGAGGATCTCTCTGCGTACAGATCTCAGTGAGGATCTCTCTGCGTACAGATCTCAGCGAGGATCTCTCTGCGTACAGATCTCAGCGAGGATCTCTCTGCGTACAGATCTCAGCGAGGATCTCTCTGCGTACAGATCTCAGCGAGCATCTCTCTGCGTACAGATCCCAGTGAGGATCTCTCTGCGTACAGATCTCAGCGAGGATCTCTCTGCGTACAGATCTCAGCGAGGATCTCTCTGCGTACAGATCTCAGCGAGGATCTCTCTGCGTACAGATCTCAGCGAGGATCTCTCTCCGTACAGATCTCAGCGAGGATCTCTCTGCGTACAGATCTCAGCGAGGATCTCTCTGCGTACAGATCTCAGCGAGCATCTCTCTGCGTACAGATCCCAGTGAGGATCTCTCTGTTTACAGATCCCAGTGAGGATCTCTCTGCGTACAGATCTCAGTGAGGATCTCTCTGCGTACAGATCTCAGTGAGGATCTCTCTGCGTACTGATCTCAGCGAGGATCTCTCTGCGTACAGATCTCAGTGAGGATCTCTCTGCGTACAGATCTCAGCGAGGATCTCTCTGCGTACAGATCTCAGCGAGGATCTCTCTGCGTACAGATCTCAGCGAGCATCTCTCTGCGTACAGATTCCAGTGAGGATCTCTCTGCGTACAGATCCCAGTGAGGATCTCTCTGCGTACAGATCTTAGCGAGCATCTCTCTGCGTACAGATCTCAGTGAGGATCTCTCTGCGTACAGATCTCAGCGAGGATCTCTCTGCGTACAGATCTCAGCGAGGATCTCTCTGCGTACAGATCTCAGCGAGCATCTCTCTGCGTACAGATCCCAGTGAGGATCTCTCTGCGTACAGATCTCAGCGAGGATCTCTCTGCGTACAGATCTCAGTGAGGATCTCTCTGCGTACAGATCTCAGCGAGGATCTCTCTGCGTACAGATCTCAGCGAGGATCTCTCTGCGTACAGATCTCAGTGAGGATCTCTCTGCGTACAGATCTCAGTGAGGATCTCTCTGCGTACTGATCTCAGCGAGGATCTCTCTGCGTACAGATCTCAGTGAGGATCTCTCTGCGTACAGATCTCAGTGAGGATCTCTCTGCGTACAGATCTCAGCGAGGATCTCTCTGCGTACAGATCTCAGCGAGCATCTCTCTGCGTACAGATCCCAGTGAGGATCTCTCTGCGTACAGATCTCAGTGAGGATCTCTCTGCGTACTGATCTCAGCGAGGATCTCTCTGCGTACAGATCTCAGTGAGGATCTCTCTGCGTACAGATCTCAGCGAGGATCTCTCTGCGTACAGATCTCAGCGAGGATCTCTCTGCGTACAGATCTCAGCGAGGATCTCTCTGCGTACAGATCTCAGCGAGGATCTCTCTGCGTACAGATCTCAGCGAGGATCTCTCTGCGTACAGATCTCAGCGAGGATCTCTCTGCGTACAGATCTCAGCGAGGATCTCTGCGTACAGATCTCAGCGAGGATCTCTCTGCGTACAGATCTCAGCGAGGATCTCTCTGCGTACAGATCTCAGCGAGGATCTCTCTGCGTACAGATCTCAGCGAGGATCTCTCTGCGTACAGATCTCAGCGAGGATCTCTCTGCGTACAGATCTCAGCGAGGTTCTCTCTGCGTACAGATCTCAGCGAGGATCTCTCTGCGTACAGATCTCAGCGAGGATCTCTCTGCGTACAGATCTCAGTGAGGATCTCTCTGCGTACAGATCTCAGCGAGGATCTCTCTGCGTACAGATCTCAGCGAGGATCTCTCTGCGTACAGATCTCAGCGAGCGTCTCTCTGCGTACAGATCTCAGCGAGCGTCTCTCTGCGTACAGATCTCAGCGAGCGTCTCTCTGCGTACAGATCTCAGCGAGCGTCTCTCTGCGTACAGATCTCAGCGAGCGTCTCTCTGCGTACAGATCTCAGCGAGGATCTCTCTGCGTACAGATCTCAGTGAGGATCTCTCTGCGTACAGATCTCAGCGAGGATCTCTCTGCGTACAGATCTCAGTGAGGATCTCTCTGCGTACAGATCTCAGCGAGCGTCTCTCTGCGTACAGATCTCAGCGAGCGTCTCTCTGCGTACAGATCCCAGTGAGGATCTCTCTGCGTACAAAACCTTGGGATAAGTGCAGCTGTCACTAATTGTGAAATCCTAAATAAAAGCAGATATTACGGGTTTTCTTATTAGGGAAATGGCGCCTCCATTGGGTTATACCTAGAGGTGCGACTGAATGCCCCATCTTGCTTTATTTATATTGTCTGAAATGATCTAATACATTTATATCTCACACACCAGTTAACAGGATCTTAAATATTCAGATGGGATGTGAGTGATGAGGACTAGTGGAATAAAATCTGGTTGTGGTTTTACCCTGTATTTACATTGTTGGGGCGAGGCACTCCCCACTCTTTCTCCAGTTCTCCTATCTTTAAAATGGGCCTAGAATGACACCACGCAATCACGGTCGGATCTATCTGTGAGTGTGTGGTGTAATTCTATCTTTTTCTCCTAAAATACTCTGTTGGAGGTCATCTTCTTAAATTATCATCTTAATTCCATGAGTTCACTCTTGTCACGGTGTCACTATGGACCTTGTCAGTTGGGTTACTGTGACGGGCCGCTGGCATTCCGACTGAGTACCTCCACCAATCGATGCTCCTAGTGCTCGCTGAGGACTCCAAGCACTCCAACTGACATCATCATCACTGCAGACCCCACTTCCAGCGATGTACATGATCCAAGGCCAGGGTCGAGCTTTCAGTGGGTGAACCTCTCTTTCCCCAGGGAGCAGGAACAGGAACAAGCTCTTAGTAGAGCTTAGTGATCATACCCTGGGGAGTATAGTGATTATGGCAATCCCCAGAGTGTAGTTCTCCAATCCCCCAAACATGAGCCAAAACTTCGTGAAGGTACAAGATGATCTGAACATTTAATGACCACACACTGGCTTTTATGCAAGTCCCCATGCAAGGGGACATCCCACAGGGTGGGACACAGTACAACCAATCATTTACAGGAAAACCGTAAAACACACCCAGCACCAACATACAATCCCTCCCCTCTGCCTGTGATAGAATTACTGAACACAATGGGTTAATGTAATTTATCACAGGCAGGAAAAATAAACTTTTTAGACATATACTGTAACTTTAAAAATATGCATCATATTCACATAAAATTCACATACATATTCAGAATCAGCATACTTTAAATATAAACATAACTAAAAATCATACAAATCCCCCCAGTAGATAAAAAGTTAGCTGGGAGTCCTTTATGACTGACCGCAAGCACATTTTCCTGCCCAAAACAGTTCCATAGATTTGGGCTGTGCGGTCGGTCTATCTTACACAGAAAAATGACTAAGTCCCATTCGAATGCACGAATGGGGCTATTCGTGCATTTAGCTTAGTATAGCAGTTCAAACTGCCGAACGGGACTTGCAGCTGAAAACGGAGTGTGGGAGAAGGTAAGGGTCAGCGGTGTTCGTTGAAATGTGTAGCCGATTTCAGTCCCATGAATTTGGCTACATATACCGCTGACCTCGTTCGAATGAACAAAGATGGCCGCCGCCACGTGTTCGTTTGTCGAATGGCGGCCACTTTGACTACTTCGGCTGCATCCGAAGTGCCAATTTAAAGCTGCAGAACTGCTCCAATACAATTTAAAGGGGCAGCAAGTCTTTTAAAATCCAATCTGCTAAAATAGTCTTTGTGACGAGACCAATCTCGCCACATTGCATTGGAGAAGCCTGGTTGCCCGTCTGTTGCCTTTGGACTATGGCCCCATGTTAAAAAAATTGATTTTTCCCTGCAAAGACACGAAAGCCGGGTCATTCGGTGCTTGCCCTGTTTGAGCGGTGATACCCTAGATAGCTATGCCATGGAGCCCATTCGTATAATGAAAGACTATTGGAAAGACTTTGGCTCCATGGCAATTGAACTGTATGTGTGTGCACCATTCAGTAATACTGTGCACTCAGATCTGAGCTATCTGGGCATATGTTGAATGTACCTGTTTATGCAATGGCTGAAAAGTTATATATTTTTATGTATGTTACTGTCTTTTGCTGCCATGGAGTTTTGCCTCTGTCCTTGGAGATAATTGAATCACTTTCCAATTATCTCCTGGATAGAAGACTCTGTGGAACTGGTTTTGGGCAGAAAAGCCATGCTTAATTTGGTCAAAAAGGACTACGATCTATCTTTTGAACCAATGGACAAATGTGGATGATTTGTATTTGGGAGTATGCTGATTCTGAAAATGTAAGTTTTATGTGAATGTGATGCATACTTTTAAAGGTATGAATAATGTGGAAAAACTGTATTTCTCTGCTTGTGATAATTGCATTACCCATTGTGTAAGGTAATTGTATCACAGGCAGAGGGGAGGATTTTGTGTGGGAGTGTCTGAGTGTATTGTACGTGTTTATTGGTTGTTTTCCAAAACCCTGTGGGTGGTACTAATGTGTATATAAGAACAATAAACCCACAGCTCTGGTTGTTCACTGCTTGACCCTCAACACAGAGCTTTGTCTCGTTCTTGGGGGGATTTACTGTATGCTGTTAGAGACTGATTGCCAGGAGTGTAAGCCGCTTGGGAGCTTTTCCTGTTCAGCTGCTAGCAGCTATTCGTGAGGTTCCAGTTCGGGAGTTTGGAGTGCTACTTGGTATCCTGTTCGGGAGTTTGGGGTTCTGCAGTAGCTGTGCCTGTGTCTCTGGAAGGGGAAGATCTACTAAACGGCAGTTTAACCCTTTTATGCCTGGGGGTGCCGTTACAGTCTTTAACAGGCAATATCTTCCAGGGGCCATAGTCTTAAAGGGGCATTGTTCCCAAAAGTCACAGTATGTCCCCAGATGGTTCTTAAAGGGCCAGCAGCAGCACAACACAAATCCATTATGCCCAAATCTTGTATTTAAAGGGCCAAACCTCCCAGGGACCATAATCACATGGCAAGAGGCTGGCAAGTAGTCCTCTCCAGGCACAAGTGGCGAGGTTAATTTCGCCACAGTTAACTCCATCCCAAACTCCAAATAATCTCTCTATTTCCATACCAAGCTCAGATCCTGGGAGACAGCAAACTGTCCGGCTGAGAAGATCAGATATTATTATTTTTATTATCATTATTCTGGGCTTGGAGTGTACCCTGTGCCACCCTGCACTGTACTCTGGAACTGGGAGATATGTAGGACAGCGAGGAGACGTGTTAATAATGAATTGTGACAGCAACAATGTGGGCAAACCCTGACTAAATGTGAAAGTGTCAGTGTGACAAACTGAGCCTTGTCACATGTTCTTAGAGGGGCCTGCGGGCCAGCCTCTTACCAAAAGACTGTGGGCCCTTTTAAAAACTATATGAACAGACTTGGTTCATGGGATTTTATATTTGGTTCGGGAACCGAACAGCCGCACGAACCGGAGACCACCCTGGAGCTTGTTAAGCCCAATTGCTACTTTGTAGCAATTCACACCGCAGTGTTCTAAGTGTTTGTTTGGGTGGCCACAATTCCTATGGATGACAATGAGGCGGCAGCCATCTTGTTCCCGCGAACGCAGGCAGCGGTGTTTTGGCATGAATCTCTTAGAACTGAAAATGGACACAGAAACTCCCGAACACCCCTGGACTTCCAGCATCGCCTGCATTCGGTTCCACAACAGTTAGAAAAGCGCTGTTTGGTGAAATGTTCCCACGAAACAAGGGGATCAAACTCCAGGGTAAGACTATTGACTCTGTTCGGTAGTTTGTTTGTTTTTAAACTACCGAACTAGGTCAAAATTAAGACTTCCAGGAAAATTCCTGAACCCCTGAACTGGTCTGAGTGATTTTTGGATATGTTGGTCACCCAGATCAGGGCTATCAGGGAATGTAACTTTGTGGGGATTTTGTGTGCTTTAACCCCTTAAGGACCAAACTTCTGGAATAAAAGGGAATTATGACGTGTCACACACGTCATGTGTCCTTAAGGGGTTAAGGTGTTTTGTAAAAATGTGTGTTTTTTTTTTTTTTTTTTTTTTGGAGATAATTGTGTTTAGTATAGTGCTTGACTAAATTATACCCCAGGCACAGGGGAGCAATTGACCTTTTTTGTATGGGAGTATCCTGGACCTGAGAGCCAATGTCATACTCTCAGGTCCATGGGGAGAGTGCCCTTTGCATGGGGACTGTCATAAAAGTCCAGTTGTGGCTAACTTTAAACAGATTTGTTTTACCCTTCTACGGTGGTTATGGTGTCCAGTGCGGTGCTTATGGTACTCAAGGATTACTGGGAAGCAGCAATAGATGGAGGTACCCAGTCGGGGTTCCAGGCGGTCCGTCACAGTCAGCATGGAATGCAGAGAGCCAGACTGACTGAAAGCCATGCTAGCACGTGCCCATCATAGTTGCTCATGCGCAATATGCTGCTGAGGTTTTTCACAAAGGGTCCATCCAAGCTACAAAAACAGCTGGGAGGTAAACAACAAAACCCATGGGTCATGTAATGGCATTGCTGCTCCTCTCTGTTGGATCATTGGATGCCCACAGTTAACCCTGGTATGTACCCCTCAGGATGCGTTATAACCCTGTGATAGACCTCTTCCACATTCTGGACCCATGTAAGCTGCCCTCAGGACTCTTGTGGTTCCAGAATAGCAGTGTGGATTGTTCTCATCTCAGATAAGAGATACCAGAATCAAGTCTAGGTATCGCCATCTGTTATAGAAAAAGAAATCTCTGAACCCCGCATTGCGCTGCCTGACTCTCCAATAACAGTAAATTACAAAGAAAACTGGAGGACCTGAGGCCACTCAGGATCAACGAGCAGAAGGGAAAACGCAGAGTTTCTCCCCCCTGGGTACAAGTTGGAGATGGCAGCTGAAAACTCTCTAATTACTTTAGTGAAAGCCGACAATGCAGACTTCATATCGACGCGGCCCTTCTCACCTAACAAGCAATTAGCTGCACATTCCGCCTGTTGATTAGACGCATAATATTTTCTGAGGTGGAGGCCGCTGGGCAGACAGTACAAGAGGAGCTTTATTACCCTCTATCTGTCTGTTATTGTTAATCCGTTTGGATAAAAGTCCCGTCTCAATGGAGAAACACTCTTACAGAAAACCTGACTGGCAAGATGCTTTATTTCTCTGCCTCAAACAATAATGCGTGCACATTGCAGGGTATCGCCTTCAGGGTAGCAGCGCAGTAGTGTGTCCAACAAAACTCTATTGAAGAATTTTCAACATCTTGTGGTAAACCCAGGGGCGGACTGACAACTCACAGGGCCCCCTCCTGGTGCAAGGTCTTTGTGCAGCTCTCACACAGATAATATGTGCGTGCCACCCAGCATGGCGTCCCCCAAACAGGGCCAGATATACTTTAAGGGTGGAGTACCCCTTACTAGCTTGCCTTACGCCCCCACCACCCCTTAAATCAAAGAAATAAAGCAAATGTAATTACACCCTTCCTCTGTGTTTGTTGGTGACATCACAAGCAGCCTCCCCCACATGTGTTTGGAGGCTACTTGTTTGGTTGCATGTGTGGGATGCTGCTTGTGTTCCTGTATGTCAACATGTTGAATTAGAATTCATTGTTTGTCTTGTTTTACCTATTGTACTGCGCTGCAGAATATGTTGGTGCTATAGAAGTAATTGTAATAATTGCGTTTGTGTGTATAAGGAGGCTGTATGCAGTATTGCCATGCTGGGGAGGCCTCTTGTGATGTGTGTAGGGATGCTGCATGTGGTATTGAATGTGTGGGGGATTACGTGCATACAGTGAGGTTCCTTGTGGGTTTGCGTGTGTGTATGGAGCTGTTTGCAGTGTCGTATGTTAGTGGAGAGGGCTAGTTGTGTTGCAGAGAGTGTGTGCATAGGGGCTATTGTGTGTGTGTGGGATAGGGGCTATAGTAGGCATCTGGGGATACTGGGGCTGTAGTGTATGTTTGTATGATACTAGAGGCTCTACTGTGTGGGGGAGATACAGAGGCTGCAGTATGTGTGTGGATAGTGGCTGCAGTGCATGGGGGATATGGGCTGTAGTAGGTGCAGGGGGCATACGGACGGTGGGGGGATAGCGGCTGCAGTGGGAGCAGTGAGGGATAGGAGCTGTAGTGAGTGCAGGGAAGGATAGGGATGAGAGTGATGAGGGCTGTAGTGGGTGCAGGAAGGCAAATGGGTGAGGTGGGTACAGGGAGAGAGAGTGGCTGAGGAGTGTGCAAGAAGGCACAGAGGCTGTGGTGGGTACAGGGAGGGATAGGAATGAGAGCGATAGGGCTGTAGTGGGTGAAGGGGGAGTGGGGTCTGGGATGGTAAAGGGGCAGAGGGGCTGTGGTGGATAAAGGGGGCTCAGATGGATAAAGGGGCATAGTGACTGGGATGGGTGAAGGGGAGCATAGAGGTTCAGATGGTAAATGGGGGCATATGGTCTGGGATGGATAAAGAGGGGCACAGGGGCTGGGATGGGTAAAGGGGGCAGAGAGTCTGGGATGGGTGAAATGGGCACAGGGGATGGGATGGATGAAGGGGCAGAGAGTCTGGGATGGGTGAAAGGGGCACAGGGGATGGGATGGGTGAAGGGGGCACAGGGGCTGGGATGGGTAAAGGGGCAGAGAGTCTGGGATGGGTGAAAGGGGCACAGGGGATGGGATGGGTGAAGGGGGCACAGGAGCTGGGATGGGTGAATGAGGCACAAGGGCTATGATGAGTGAAGGGGGCACAAGGGCTGGGATGGGTAAAGGGGGCACAAGTGCTGGGATAGGCAAAGGGGCACAGGGGCTGGGATGGGTGAAGGGGCATATGATCTGGGATGGATAAAAGGAGTACAGGGGCTGGTATGGGTGAAGGGGCACTGGGGCTGGGATGGGTGAAGAGGCATATGATCTGGGATGGATAAAGGGGGGCACAGAGGCTGGGATGGGTAAAGGGGGCACAAGTGCCGGGATGGGCGAAGGGGCACAGGGGCTGGGATGGGTGAAGGGGCATATGATCTGGGATGGATAAAGGGGGGCACAGAGGCTGGGATGGGTGAAGGGGCACTGGGGCTGGGATGGGTGAAGAGGCATATGATCTGGGATGGATAAAGGGGGGCACAGAGGCTGGGATGGGTGAAAGGGTACAGGGGCTGGTATGGGTGAAGGGGCACTGGGGCTGGGATGGGTGAAGGGGCACAGGGGCTGGGATAGGAAAATGGGGGCATATGGTCTGGAATGGATAAAAGAGGGCACTGGGGCTGGGATGAGTGAAGGTGGCCACAGGGGCTGGGATGGGTATGGGGGGATATTAGTTTAATAAATAATATTTCCTTACCTGCTGTGTGCCAGGCTTCAATATATTCTGCAGTAGAGTGCAGGGCACATGGGGCTCCGCAGACATTGCATGGAGGAGACCTGGCAGGAGCAGCAGGATCACTGCCAGGTCTCAGAAGGTGGTGGAGGGGAGGTAAAGGGGGGAAACTTAGAGAGCGATAGGTTGCAGGAGCAATGGAATTCCTTTCGCTGGAATATGTGCAAATGCAATTCTGTTTGTTTCTGGCTGGGGAGATCTGTGAGCTGATCTCCCCAGCCAGAGCATGTTAGTGCAGCCTGCCCGACCACTGACTGCCTCGGGCCCTCGGTCCATGACAGTCCGCCATTGGTTAAAACTCCCCAGGAGGCCACGGCAAAGGGTGGACCAGCTCTATTCAAAGAATAGCGTTGTTACAATTCAAAGAATAGCGTTGTTACAATTCAAAGAATAGCGTTGTTACAATTCAAAGAATAGCGTTGTTACAATTCAAAGAATAGTGTTGTTACAATTCAAAGAATAGCGTTGTTACAATTCAAAGAATAGTGTTGTTACAATTCAAAGAATAGCGTTGTTACAATTCAAAGAATAGCGTTGTTACAATTCAAAGAATAGCGTTGTTACAATTCAAAGAATAGCGTTGATACAATTCAAAGAATAGCGTTGATACAATCCCACATGAACAGAGGTTTAAATGAAAAAACTCTTATTCTTTAGTCTAATGTTGGTGATACCCAAAGATCTACCATTAATTATGGATGTATAGTTACTCAATGCTAATGATGTAATCTTGCCCTCTACAGAAGAAGGGAATTTGGTCTAATTTGCCTAGAGTTAAACTCTGATTGTTGGAGTTTTTAAAACTGAAAAACAGGTTGTGGTTAAATTCTGGACATATGTGATCTGCCGGTGTCCAGAGATTCAGAGACGTTACCCCTGGTTAATTAGAACTGGGTATTTAAAGCTGAAATAAATGTGATTTTCTATAAATACATTGTTTACATATATCGTTATCATGGTCCAATTACAAGGCTGCAATAACAGATCACAGGAAGGGGCGTGAACGCGTGGATTCATGTTACACGTTATAAACACGCTATCTATCAGTCTATCACGTTAAGCCCATCACTTATCTCTGTGTCTGCTGTTAATCAATAAAAAATAAAAGTTATATTTCCAGCAATATCCAAGTTTATCACAAAAAGGTAAATGGCAGTCAGATATCTCCTTGGATAAAAGCCGTATATGACAGGTGTTATAATAGCTGAATATCCTGAATATATTGTCAGAGCTGTATTTAGAGATATTTAACAACATCTGCTGAATATTATCCAGTCCCACTTTGTTGCACTAACTTCCACCGGTCGGGCAAGAGTCAGTAGTTTGGAAATGATTTAAAACATTGGCAATAAATAGCTCCTCTCGCTGGTGGCAAAAGGGTTAAATCCACAATTACTGGAATTCTTCATTTAGAAATCAGGCATCGGAATCCTATCATTCTGTCCAATCTGGTACTGCAGGAAGAGGGATGAATAGATAAAATAACGAAAATAGACCTAATCAGCCGTTGGTAGACTTACAATGAGACTATGGACACGAAACGTATAAACTTGCTATACAGGAAAAGGTACATTGCTAGATATAGCAATCAAATAAACATGAAAAACAGACATTTAACTATTCAATGCTCAATCAGAACGTCTATGATATCATATACATATAGACATTCACACAATGAAGCAATAACATGTAGCATAGTGACATCTAGTGGACAGAACGAGGAATATTGTCCATCTAGAACCCGCACCAAAATCTGGGAATCATTCAGAAGAGCCTGTCCTTAATTAACATATTGCTGAGGATCTTTATTTGATTTTAAAGAATAACATAGTTCAACATATTCTTGAACAATCAGAGGGTGACTGTTACCTCAACCTGTTTGAAAGATTTGTATAGAATGTTTCAGAGTTTGCCATTTCTGCCATGTCCGAGACAAAGAGTTATACAAACTGTAACAGATCACCTGGCACCCTGATTGGGCACCTCTCTTAATGGACGCTTCCTAGCTGACGCCGAGGACTATAAGCACCGCACCGGACACTATTAACCACAACCACCGCCTACTCCACAACCGCTGTAGCTTAACTGGAGTCTCGCCGTCTTCCTTCCACCCTGGATCAACCTCTGACATCCAGGACCATGTGGGAGAGACCTCTGCTCCAGGAGAGCGTCACAGGAACAGCTCTTAAACGAGCTAATTGATTAGAGCCCAGGGGAGTATACAAAGTATAGCAATCCCCAGTGTGATTATAGCAGTTCCCCTCCAATCACGAGACAAGACTACGTGTTGAGAGTCAAACAGGAACTCAGCAGATCTGAGGGTTTATTGAACAGCTTGGTCTTTTATACAGTTTTCCCCACAAGGTTACCACCTTGTGGGGCACAGGGACACAGGAACAACAAGCCAATAAAAACATAGTTTTACATTCAGTCACTCACATACAGTGAACACAATCCCTCCCCTCTGCCTGTGATATAATTAACGAAGACAATAGACTAACTCAATTAACTCTAAGGAAGTCTTAGTTTTGCCCCACCGTGCACATGGTCCCATGCCCAAAACAGTTTCATACACTCGACGACAAAACACTGCTGGACAATTTAAGATGGCCGCCGCCACATGTTTGAATCTGTTCCAGTTAAAAGTCCAAGGGACAGAAACAGTACTTTTGAACAGGGGTTATCACAGGGCCCATAGTCCCAGGGCTAGCAAACTGGCCCCTCTAAAAACCAGTGGCGAAGTTGCTTTCGTCACACTCCCAGTCTCTGTATTCGCTGTTGAAAGTCTTGAGCATTTGCTTCGAGCTCACAGAGACCGTTAGTCTGGGCTTGGTAGGGTGAACTAAGTAGCGATTTAATACGGCAGACCTTCCACAGCTGTTGGGTCAGTTCTGCAGTAAATTGTGTGCCTCTATCCGAGAGGATTTGCTTGGGAAACCCGACTCGGGAGAAAATCTGTACCAGAGCGTTAGCCACAGTGTCTGCCTGTATATTCGACAGAGCCACTGCCTCTGGATAGCGAGTCGCATAGTCCACCACGGTAAGTATATACTTCTTACTGGATGGACTAGGGTTGGCGAGGGGTCCCACTAGTTCAAAGCTATCCTGCTGAAGGGTTCTTCAATAATTGGCAGGGGTACCAAGTGAGCCTTGGGGTGATCCACTTATTTCCCCACATCGCAAGTCCGGCAGTAATCTCATATATCAGCATGTACCCCAGGCCAGAAGGTCTGGGTTACCCGGTGTACGAATGACTCCTAAGTGTCCGGTCAAGGGAATGTCGTGCCTGACTCTAAGAATTTACCTTCTATATTTTCAGGGCACTACTAACTGGAGCTTTTGGTAGGGGTTCTGTCCTGCCTGTTCCGTGACTCGGTACAGCTTATTAGAGTCCCACATAAAAACTTGGTTTTCTAATCCCCCAGCCCCTGTCTCTGCCCTTTCACTGTATTTTCATAGGGAGGAATCCTCTCTAGTCGCTTTCCCAAATTCCTCCAGAGTGTCCCAAGCTATCACAGTCTGGGGGTTAGTCCTGAATCCTGGGTCGAACAGCTATGGTTTGGCTTATGGGCTGGAACCAAGTTCCTCTGTACCAGCTTAATAGTAGCCCCAGTGTCTTGTAATCCTTGGGTGGCCTTCCTGTCGACCTTGACCTCTTGTTGGTGCTGCTTTCTTTTATCCCTGGAACCGGCATAGATGGGATTGACCTCATACAATACCCCCATATATTCCTCGAGGTGAGTATCGGTGTCCATGCAGTGGTCAGCCGGGGTACGGGATGCCGCAGGGGCTGGCACCGGTGGTGAGTTGTTCCAGGAAGATCTGGGAGGACCAAAAGGGCCACCAGGTGTCCTGGTTCGTTGCATCGGTGTCACCTTAGAAGACTCCAAACTGTTTCTGGGGGGACCAACATAGTGAGTGGCGGACCAACATAGTGGGCGGAACAGGGGCCCTAAACTCTGGTCGTGGAGGGGGTCTGGATACAAAGGGGGCCCGAGAATCCACTCGAGGGTTAGGTCGGGATAACGCAGGATCTAGTCACCTGGTAACCGCATATTTATCAGCCAGGCGGGCCGCCTCTGTGAGGGTATGGGGACGTCGGTCTCGTACCCAGTGGCTTAATTCCTGTGGTAAGTTATTAAAGAAATGCTCCAGAATAAACAGCTGCCGCACCTCCTCGGCAGATATGGCTTGGCATCCCTCGATCCAATGGGTAGCGGTGCGGTGTAGCCTGTTAGCCCATTCCATGTGTGTGTCACAGCCTCGTTTCTTGGTGTCCTGGAATTTTCGTTGGTATGCCTCAGGGGTTATGGCATACCGTTTAAGTAGGGTGTCTTTGACAAGGTGATATTGTTTAACCTCGTCCTCTGGGATGGCCCGGAAGCTTCTGCGGCTTTCCCGGATAGCTTGACGGATAGGATGGTGACCCATTCCTCTGTGAGTACCTGGTGAAGCATGCACTGCCTTTCAAAGTCCGCCAAATAGCCGTTGATCTTCCCCTCTGCTTCCAGGAACGGTTTAAATGCAGCAAAAGGTACCTTTCGCTTTTCCGGGTTGGCAGGAGCAAGGGTGACTGTGGGTGGCTCTGCAGGACGTTGAGCGGCTACTATCCTCAGCTCGTGTTCTCTCCTATACTGGGCTTCTGCTCTCACCTCTGCAAAGACCCGCTCGATCCGATCCTCAGACAGGTTCGGCCCATAGATTGCCAGCCGATCTCATGCAATCTGGGTAATTTCATCCCCAGACGGCATAGGAGGTTCTGCCATGTTAGAGTTATGATCCAGCTGCTGTAGCTCCGCAATCAGCTCCCTTTTAGGTCGGTTGCTGGCAATCCCTCCACGGCTTTCCAGTAGATCATTGAGGGTTGTCCTTTTTAGCTGCTCATAGCGGTTTTCTATCTGACCTGCACGCCTCCTGGGGTAAAAGGACTGTAACAGACCGTTTCAGCATATGAGGGGTTAAAATCCGTTTAGGCGATAATCCCCTTTTCTCAGAAAGGCACAGCTACTGCAGAACATCAAAACTCACGAATTGGATATAGGTGAATGCATTAAACTCCCGAACTGCATACCAGGGAATAAGATAGCACTCCAAGCTGGAACCTCACGAATAGCTGCTAGCAGATGAATAGGAAAAGCAGACTTACACTCCTAGCAGTCAATCTCCAACAGCATACAGTGAATCGCCCCAAGAACGAGACAAGGCTCCGTGTTGAAGGTCAAGCAGAGGTCTGAGGTGCTGGGCACCCAGCCTGGTTTTTATTACATGAGTACACATACAGGCCACACCCAGGGGGAGGCATAAAATAACCAATCACATACATGGTTCAGCCCACACATCCCCTCCCCTCAGATAACATTAAACCCAATTATCCGGTACACCTTTTCAGCCAAGTTCTGGATGTACCCCAAAAACAGGGGGTACACCTTTAAATCCAGCATCGCTGGATAGCCCTTATTCAGGGGGACAACATATTCAAAATTCAAGTCATTCGGATGAACGGTTCGGGAGATATGGGGTTCCAAAGATTTGACCGACCGCATGGGTAAAGTATCCGAAAACAGTTCCATGCATTTTGGCCCTGCGGTCGGTCACAAACAAGGGAATGAAAACAGACGAATTGCCTGTGTTATAGAGCCTGGAGAGGGTTTGAATGAATTCCCTTGTTTGTGGGGTTCTTTCTACCAAACGGCGGGTCATTCGGTAGTTTCTATACGAATTTCTGGAAGTATGGAGGTCTCAGCGGTGTTTGCCTAGTCAAGTGTCCGATTTTAGTTCCAGACACTCGACGGCAAAACACCGCTGTTCGGTAGTTTAAGATGGCCGCCGCCACGTGTTCGGCTCCCGAATGGCGGCCACCCAGAGGACACAGACCACACTGCACTGATTGCCAATTACCCGTTTGCAACATTGTTGCAAACGGTAATTGGAGGCACACTTATTCCTGGGTGGTCTGGTTGTTCGGTAGTTTCACTCAATATACTGAATGGAGTGATTCTACCGAACAATCAGATGAATGCTGCATACAAATCACCCAGGATAAACTTAACACATATATAAATACATATATAATATTACAGGCAGTACACTAGAATATGCTTCACAGTCTTAAAGGGACAGTAGTCCCAAAAGTCCCAATGTGTCCATAGATGCTGTTAAAAGGGCCAGTAGCAGCAATATACAGTACAATATGCCCCAAATAACCCAGGGCCCATAGTCAGTAGGTAGGAGGCTAGCAAACAGGCTTCTCCAGGGCCCAGTGGCGAGGTTGGTTTCGTCACAAGGACCATCCCGTCATTGCCACCAAATGTGACGGTTACCCCATTAGAGTGAGGGTATCTACCATCTGGACATCCTTCTTCCCATAGATGGAGAGCTCTGCAGAGTTCCAACCCGATATCCTGAAGAGCTGTTATAGCTGTATAGCTGAAGAGAGCTCTTACAAGAGCTAGTAGTGATATAGCAGGTATAGCTGTTCCCTACAACACGAGACGAGGTTGCGAGTAAGATGGTCTGGCCTGATAATTTCTTTTATACACATTATCAGGCCAGAGGCACACCCCCTGGACCTGATGGAACAGAGGGACAACAGGGACACAAACCAATAAGAACAATAATTAACACAGTAACATTCCCACATACAGTCAGCAATCCCTCCCCTCTGCCTGTGATATAATTAAGCTAGCTAATGGAATAACTTAATTGTCCACAGGAAGAAAATATAAATTTTTACCCAAAGTTCAGAAACACCCCAAAACTCAAACATATCCCCATAAATTATAGTCCCATAGCTCTTATCTGTGCGAACAACATATACAAAAATCACCTAGATCAGAGCAGGGGTTCCTGAATTCTGTTTAAGTTACATTTGACCGAGCGCACGCTTGATTTCATGCCCAAAAGAGTTCCAGAGAATTAGGCTGTGCAGCCGGTCTATCTTCTTATTCATATAATGACAGACACACACACACCATGACAGACACACACCCCATGACACAGACAGACACACACCCCATGACACAGACAGACACACACCCCTTGACAGACAGACAGACACACACCATGACAGACAGACAGACACACCATGACACAGACACACACACACCATGACAGACAGACACACACACCATGACAGACAGACACACCATGACAGACAGACACACCCACACCATGACAGACAGACAGACACACCATGATGGACAGACAGACACACCATGACAGACAGACACACACACCATGACAGACAGACGGACACACACACCATGATGGGCAGACAGACACACCATGACAGACAGACAGACACCATGACACAGACACACACACACCATGACAGACAGACACACCATGACAGACAGACACACACACCCACACCATGACACACAGACAGACACACCATGACAGACAGACACACACCCAAACCATGACAGACACACACACCATACAGACACACATACACATGACAGACAGACACACACACAATACAGACAGACACCATGACACAGACAGACACACACACACCATCACACAGACACACACCATGACACAGACAGACAGACACACCATGACACAGACAGACACATCATAACAGACAGACAAACTCACACTGACACATTACTACTACCTGCCAGGGGGTCGTGCAGTGCAGACGGCTGGGGGAGGTCTGCTGGCGGACGCTGGGGGACTTGGTCTTGCGGCCACTGGGGGACTTGGTCTGGCAGCCGCTGGGGAGACTTGTGCTGGTGGCCACTGGGGGAGGTCTGCTGGCGGCCACTGGGGGACTTGGTCTGGCGGCCGCTTGGGGACTTGGTCTGGCAGCCGCTGGGGGAGCTGCACTGGCTCTGCTCTCCCACCCTCGCGCGCTGCTGAATGAGACCGCAGCCAGAATATGATGTATTATTCTGGCTGCGGTCTCATTAAGCTGCGCGTTGGGGAGCAGAGCCAGTGCAGCTCCCCCAGCGGGCGCCAGACCAAGTCCCCTAGCGGCCGCCAGACCAAGTCCCCCAGCGGCCGCCAGACCAAGTCCCCCAGCGGCCGCCAGACCAAGTCCCCCAGCGGCCGCTAGACCAAGACTCCAGTGGCATCCAGCACAAGTTCCTCAGCACACCCAGTTGTTTGCCCGGCCCCAGGTGCCGGCGGCCCACCAGGAAATTTCCCGGTATCCCGGTGGGCCAGTCCGGCCCTGCCTCCAAGAACCCTTGATGAGGTTCAGTTTGTCACATGGCCATAATCACAGGGTAGGAGGCTGGCAAAAAGGCCCCTCCAAAAGCCAGTGACGAGGTTACTTTCATCACAATCAGATTTATGCATCCAATTATTATGACTAGTGACTACAGAAATGACCAGATCTATACATTCGATGATTATGGCAAGTGACTATAGAAATGATCAGATCTATATATTCAATGATTATGACCAATGACTATAGGAATTATCAGATCTATGCATTTGATGATTATGACCAGTGACTATAGATATGATCAGATCTATGCAGTCGATGATTTAACTAGTGGTGACTAAAGGAATTATCAGATCTATACATTAGATGATTATGACCAGGGACTATAAAAATGATCAGATCATTACATTTGATGATTATAACCAGGACCTATAGAAATGATCAGATCTATTTTTTTTATTATTATGTCCAGTGATTATAGAAATGATCAAATCTATACATTCAATTATTATGACCAGTGACTATAGAAAGGATAAGATCTATGCATTCGATTATTATGACTAGTGACCATAGAAATGATCAGTGTGACAAGCTCCCCTTCCCACGAGATCCTGGAGGAGCTTGCATGCCAGCCTCATGCCCACAGACTATGGGCCCTGCAGGGGTCCTTGCGTGTGACAGAAACTCCAGTATCTCTGTCCCCAGTTCCCACTGTAACGGATCACCTGGCACCCCGACAGGGTACCTCCATTGAAGGATGCTCCTAGCGCTTACAGAGGGCTCCAAGCGCTCTGCCAGACACCACAACCACCGTAGACCCCACGAACTGCCGCAGTTTGGTTGGGGTCTCGCTGTCTCCTACCGACCCTGGACCTACGACAAGGCTCCAGGTTCCAGTGGGTGAACCTCTCCTCCAAGAGAGTGAAGCAGGAACAAGCTATTAAAAGAGCTTATTAGTGGGGGGGCGTGACTAATCGCCGAGCAAGATGGATGTCTAGCAATCCGCTCCGGCACAGGGGCTCCACCAACTCCACTTTTAAATCAAGCTGAAACCCCACAAACACTCGAGCACACCATGGCTACATCTAAAACAAAGAAAATGACTACAAAAGCCGAAAAAAAATATTTTTTCGGCCAAAAATCCTCATTGGCGGCGGAGGCAACACGGGCGTCCGGGCAGGATGGCGTGGACGAGCTGGCATCTAGCCCATCACCAGCTATGCCTGAAGAGCTCCAACCCGCGGATTGCCTAACACAGAGCCACTTTGAACAGGCAAAATTAATAACCACATGGCAAACAACCGCTGACCAAATCAAACACGAAGACAGGGACCTGTCGGCCAGAACATCTGCAGTGGAGCAACGCTGCCAGGACCTCGAGACCATGCAAACAACAACCTCGGGGCACTTACAAACCCTACAACAAAAGATGGAAAGCATGGAAGCGCGCATGGCGGACCATGAAGACAGAGCGCGCAGAAACAATTTGAGACTCAGAGGAGTCCCTGAAACAGTCCTACCCGATGACCTGCAGGCCTCTTGCGCGCCTATGACCCAGACATCTCCGCAGACATGCTGCTCGTCAACAGGGTACACCGAGTAGCAGAGCCAAAGAACCTACCAGAATCCATTCCACGCGATGTCTTGCTCAGGGCCCACTATTATCATGTGAAAGAGCTGGTCCTCAGATCCCATCGCAGCAAAGCAGACCCGCATGAAGACTACCTGTCAGTGCGCATCATGGCGGACCTGTCATCAGCTACTCTCCGACGCAGAAGAGACTTCAACGTAGTCACCACAGAACTCCGCAACCACGGGATCCGCTACAGGTGTGGCTTCCCCACAAAGATAATCCTCACCAAGAATGGGAAAACATGCTTCATTCTATCTCCGGAAGAAGGAATGGCGGCACTGGAGAAATGGGGCTTACTGAAAGAACCACAAACAGAGGCACGACCCAAGCCTCAACGCCCAGGCCATAACACAAATATGAACTAAATGAAAGCATGGAAACGAACGGCATGCTGGATGCAAGTATCACAACAATGCTATACCTGCTCAGTTAGTCCCCACAAGACTCAAACATAGCTACCCTAACACATCGGATGTATGCTGGAGATGCCAAGCACACCAAGGCACTCTACTACACATTTGTAGGCAATGCCCGCTTCTACAACAATACTGGTCATGAGTCGCGGACCTAGCGACACAATGTACCACAGTGCAGATACCCCCCACGCCGGAAACGTTCCTGCTGCTATCACTCCCACAGATGCCACACATACACCTCAAGTATTTACTGTACCACATCTGTATAGCAGCCCTCACTGTCATAAGCAGGAAATGGAAGCAATCAACCACTCCAACAATCATCCAGTGCGTTGAGGCAATAGAATCAACCAAAACATATGAAATTATGGCAAGGAAATCACGACAGGCTAACCCTATTGGACTGAAGCATGGGACCTGTGGGACAAAACCAAGCCGAACTAAACTTATGCGGCACATCCCTGAAGCTGGAGACTGTATCTCCACGGCAGGAGGCTGAACACACCGCACACAACCAACCAACACCTTACCACACCTCACCACATAACACTTACCTTCATTCCATTATTGCCCAAATACAGTTCTTAAAGGGTCAGTAACAGTATAATATAAGTCCATAAGTCCCAACTCAGTTCCTTAAAGGGCAAAACATCCCAGGGCCATAGTCGCAGGGCAGGAGGCTGGCAAACAGGCCCCTCCAGAAACCAGTAGCGAGGTTACTTTCGCCACACCCACCACCCATATGCAGGGTGTGACAAACTTCCATTTGCCACTGGGCATTAGACTATGGCCCTGCGACTATGGCCCTGGAAGACTTGTATTTGGGCACAATGGATGTTTGTATTCTGTTCCTGGTCCTTTAAATACTTGGGAGCAGTGTTCCAACTTTTAAACTGGCACTTCAAATGCAGTCGAAGTGCCGAAGCCGTCGAAGTGCCGAAGCCGTCGAAGTGGCCGCCATTACAATCGAACACGTGGCGGCGTCCATTTTAATCCAGTCGAACGCGGTGAGCTATACCTTCCCTTACCCTTCGACACTGCGGCTGGAGACTAAGTCCAGTTCGAAGATTCGAACACACGTTCGAACGGGACTTTGTCATTTCTGGGTGTAAAACAGACCTCTGGTAGACAATATAACACCACGGAAACAACCCCGGTTTCACTTCGACACTTCGACAAAAATCGAAGTGAGTTCAACGATTCGAACGCCACCTTCGGATGGGACTTTGTAACTTTTCAGGGCAGAAATAGACCGACCGCACAGCCTGAATCTGTGGAACTGTTTTGGGCATGAAAATGTGCTTGCGGTCGGTCATAAAGGATGGATGGGATGGAATTAGCTGAATTTTGGATATGTTTGTAAGTAAAGTATGCTGACTATTAACATGTGGTTATTTTTGTGAAGATTGAATGCATAGTTTTGGAGTTATAGAAAAGTATGAAAATGTATGTTTAAACTGTATGTTATAATTTGGTTACCTCTCAGGCTAAAGGGAGGGAATCTGTGGGAGGTAACCATTGTGTGATTGGGTAATGTTTAATTGGATGTGGGCGCCTCCCTTGCAGGGGAGAATTGCCTAAAAGCAGAGTGTGTGTAATTAAACTTCAGACTTCTTCTTGACCCTCAATACGTAGCCTTGTCTCGTTATTGGAGGGAACTGCTATATCACACTGGGGATTGCTATGCGCTGCATATTCCCTTGTTCTTGTTCCAGTTACGCTCTCCTTGGAGGAGAGGTCTTTCCCACACGATCCTAAATTCTGGAGGTTCATTCAGGGTGGAAGGAAGACGGCGCGGCTTCAGTTAAGCTACGGCGGTTGTGGAGTCTGCGGTGGTTGTGGTGTCGTCTGCAGTGCGTGGAGTCCTCAGGAAGCACTAGGAGCATCCATCAACGGAAGGTGATCCGTTACACAGGGTTTCCCACTTCCCGTGGAAGGAGGTCTTCTTCCCAGGATCCTCTGTATCTGGGGGTCCCAGCGTGGGAAGGATTCCCAGATCCAGAAAGCCAGCCAAACCACCATTGTCTACAAGACAGTGTCGCCACCATTAAATTACTTCCCTTGCGGTTTCACACTAATGTTGCGAATTGCCAATATTATAATTAATTGGTGTAAATACTCCAAGGGGCGCTGGGGAGGTCCTCGTTCGGGAGCCGAATGAAGTGGGAAGCAATCCGCCAATGCTCCCCCTGGACAGCGTTCATTTAACGAACGGCCCGCCACCGAGGCTTCCCTTGTGGTTTGTGGTTTTCACACCTCGTTAGCGAGGTACAAACATTGTAACGAGATGTGAATATTCTAAGTAAACATTCTAAATGAGGTATCGAGGTGGTCCACGTTCGGGAACCTCTATACTAACAAGGAGCAGGTTAAACATACGAACAAACACAAATATAGGGGAAAAATTACACACAGCAATTCACGGACAGGCAGTGTTTCCGCCCACAGCTCCCCCTTAACCGCAAGCCGGTGCACACAGTCTGATTCTCACGGATCACTTATCTAAGGCTGTCTGTCTGGACAACCCATTGGCATTGCCATTCTGCTTACCGTGTCAGTAGTGAATCATGAAGTCATATGGCCGTGGGGCCAGGCTCCACCGTAGCACCCTGGCATTGTCCCCAGCGACCCGGTTAAGCCATACCAACGAGTTGTGATCCGTGAGCAGAGTGAATTGCTGTCCATACAGATAGGACTTCAGCTTCTTGAGTGATCACACCACAACTTCCTGCTGAGGTAAGCAACGGGGTGTTCTCCGCCATCATCCCCAACTTGGCTCAGCACCTCTCCTAACCCACTTCGACTCTCTGGGCTCCAGCACCCCAATCCAGGTGAATACGGGCAGTGGGTAGATAGTGTATGTTCCCTCCGGCCACTCACATAGCGACGGTAATCCTTGTCCTTTCTTCCGCTGGGATAACCTGGGGTCTCGGAGCCCCTGGACCTTGCGCTCGTTCAGCCACACTGCTTGTCTGTGGTGGTCCCGGTTATTGTGGGCAACCTGAACTGGGTTTGCCTCATGCAGGATGGTCCAGGCTTCTTCGTCGGGGCTCGGGAACTCTCTGGGGTCCTTGTTGTAGCAGAGAGCTGCTGCTCGTAGGTTGTTAGGGACTACGGGGGTGACCCACTGTGGTTTGCCCTGGTTTTGGGGACAGTTCATTTTGAGGTGGCCGGGTTGGAGGCATTGGAAGCAGCGCCGTTCTGCCCCAGGGTAGACTCGCTGGGGGGGTGCCCAGACTGGGAAGCCATAAAGGGGAGCTGGGGTAGTGGGGTTGGGTTGTAGCAGAGGTCGGAAGGGGGGTCAAGAGCTGGGAGATGGGGCAGGGCGTTGGGGCCGGCAAGTATCAGCATACACGTCAGCCCATTTGGCTGCTTCTGTCACGGTCTTGGGCTGCCAGTTTCTTACTCATTCCTGCTCGTTATAAAAGTGTTCGAGCATGAACATTTGGAGAATCTCCTCAAGGGATTTGGCTTGTTGCGAGGCCAATCATAAATGCCTTCTTCTGCCTACTTGAATCCTTGAAAGGAGGTAGAAGAAGGCATTTTGGGCATGGCTTTCTGGTGACCTCTCTCTGTTTTGTCATTCATCTGCTTGTGGGAGGTTCGCCCCATTCTTTCATGCGAGGAGGTAGACTTGTATCTCAGAGAAAATCCTACTACCGGATTCCTTTGAGGGTGGCTTTTTATAATATGCCAGGTACCAGGCCACCTCTTTTGGTAGTTCATCTCCTCTGGCCCCTGGCTGGGGAGTAGCTGCCTCAATGCATTTTCCACCTTGGTACAATGGCCAGGGGTTATCCATCTGGCTTCACACAGATCTTGTAGTGTTGGGCGTTTTAGGGACAGATAGTCCATGGGTCAATTTGGCTGGGACGTAGGATCCCTGTAGCGGGACACCTGGTAACCCGACTGGTTACCTCTGCTATAAAAGAATTGAGCTACCCATCTTCCCCAGTAACCAGACAACACACAATTCCAGGGGTACAACTACAACTTTATTGGCCACACTTGGCTTTATACTTTCCCCATGCAAGGGGTGGTTCACTCATACAGACAATGTCCCCTCCAAGGGGCCTCCCACTTCCCAGGGGTTGTATAACAGAATCGGACCCCAGTCCCTTTGTCAATAGTTCCCGCTATTCAGTGTCCCCTCCCAGGGTCCTCCCCTTCCCTGGGGTCTTGCGTGTGACAGGAACTCCTAAATGCAACTCCTAAATGCAGGGTTTCCCACTCCTTGTGGCAGGAGGTCTTCTTCCCAGGACTCTCTGTATCTGGGAGTCCCAGCGCAGGAATGATTCCCGCCTCCTGGGCTCCCAGGCCCAGAAAGCCCGCCAAACCGCCAGTCCGCCAACGAACTGCCGCAGTTTGGTTGGGGTCTCGCTGTCTCCTACCGACCCTGGACCTACGACAAGGCTCCAGGTTCCAGTGGGTGAACCTCTCCTCCAAGAGAGTGAAGCAGGAACAAGCTATTAAAAGAGCTTATTAGTGGGGGGGCGTGACTAATCGCCGAGCAAGATGGATGTCTAGCAATCCGCTCCGGCACAGGGGCTCCACCAACTCCACTTTTAAATCAAGCTGAAACCCCACAAACACTCGAGCACACCATGGCTACATCTAAAACAAAGAAAATGACTGCAAAAGCCGAAAAAAAATATTTTTTCGGCCAAAAATCCTCATTGGCGGCGGAGGCAACACGGGCGTCCGGGCAGGATGGCGTGGACGAGCTGGCATCTAGCCCATCACCAGCTATGCCTGAAGAGCTCCAACCCGCGGATTGCCTAACACAGAGCCACTTTGAACAGGCAAAATTAATAACCACATGGCAAACAACCGCTGACCAAATCAAACACGAAGACAGGGACCTGTCGGCCAGAACATCTGCAGTGGAGCAACGCTGCCAGGACCTCGAGACCATGCAAACAACAACCTCGGGGCACTTACAAACCCTACAACAAAAGATGGAAAGCATGGAAGCGCGCATGGCGGACCATGAAGACAGAGCGCGCAGAAACAATTTGAGACTCAGAGGAGTCCCTGAAACAGTCCTACCCGATGACCTGCAGGCCTCTTGCGCGCCTATGACCCAGACATCTCTGCAGACATGCTGCTCGTCAACAGGGTACACCGAGTAGCAGAGCCAAAGAACCTACCAGAATCCATTCCACGCGATGTCTTGCTCAGGGCCCACTATTATCATGTGAAAGAGCTGGTCCTCAGATCCCATCGCAGCAAAGCAGACCCGCATGAAGACTACCTGTCAGTGCGCATCATGGCGGACCTGTCATCAGCTACTCTCCGACGCAGAAGAGACTTCAACGTAGTCACCACAGAACTCCGCAACCACGGGATCCGCTACAGGTGTGGCTTCCCCACAAAGATAATCCTCACCAAGAATGGGAAAACATGCTTCATTCTATCTCCGGAAGAAGGAATGGCGGCACTGGAGAAATGGGGCTTACTGAAAGAACCACAAACAGAGGCACGACCCAAGCCTCAACGCCCAGGCCATAACACAAATATGAACTAAATGAAAGCATGGAAACGAACGGCATGCTGGATGCAAGTATCACAACAATGCTATACCTGCTCAGTTAGTCCCCACAAGACTCAAACATAGCTACCCTAACACATCGGATGTATGCTGGAGATGCCAAGCACACCAAGGCACTCTACTACACATTTGTAGGCAATGCCCGCTTCTACAACAATACTGGTCATGAGTCGCGGACCTAGCGACACAATGTACCACAGTGCAGATACCCCCCACGCCGGAAACGTTCCTGCTGCTATCACTCCCACAGATGCCACACATACACCTCAAGTATTTACTGTACCACATCTGTATAGCAGCCCTCACTGTCATAAGCAGGAAATGGAAGCAATCAACCACTCCAACAATCATCCAGTGCGTTGAGGCAATAGAATCAACCAAAACATATGAAATTATGGCAAGGAAATCACGACAGGCTAACCCTATTGGACTGAAGCATGGGACCTGTGGGACAAAACCAAGCCGAACTAAACTTATGCGGCACATCCCTGAAGCTGGAGACTGTATCTCCACGGCAGGAGGCTGAACACACCGCACACAACCAACCAACACCTTACCACACCTCACCACATAACACTTACCTTCATTCCATTATTGCCCAAATACAGTTCTTAAAGGGTCAGTAACAGTATAATATAAGTCCATAAGTCCCAACTCAGTTCCTTAAAGGGCAAAACATCCCAGGGCCATAGTCGCAGGGCAGGAGGCTGGCAAACAGGCCCCTCCAGAAACCAGTAGCGAGGTTACTTTCGCCACACCCACCACCCATATGCAGGGTGTGACAAACTTCCATTTGCCACTGGGCATTAGACTATGGCCCTGCGACTATGGCCCTGGAAGACTTGTATTTGGGCACAATGGATGTTTGTATTCTGTTCCTGGTCCTTTAAATACTTGGGAGCAGTGTTCCAACTTTTAAACTGGCACTTCAAATGCAGTCGAAGTGCCGAAGCCGTCGAAGTGCCGAAGCCGTCGAAGTGGCCGCCATTACAGTCGAACACGTGGCGGCGTCCATTTTAATCCAGTCGAACGCGGTGAGCTATACCTTCCCTTACCCTTCGACACTGCGGCTGGAGACTAAGTCCAGTTCGAAGATTCGAACACACGTTCGAACGGGACTTTGTCATTTCTGGGTGTAAAACAGACCTCTGGTAGACAATATAACACCACGGAAACAACCCCGGTTTCACTTCGACACTTCGACAAAAATCGAAGTGAGTTCAACGATTCGAACGCCACCTTCGGATGGGACTTTGTAACTTTTCAGGGCAGAAATAGACCGACCGCACAGCCTGAATCTGTGGAACTGTTTTGGGCATGAAAATGTGCTTGCGGTCGGTCATAAAGGATGGATGGGATGGAATTAGCTGAATTTTGGATATGTTTGTAAGTAAAGTATGCTGACTATTAACATGTGGTTATTTTTGTGAAGATTGAATGCATAGTTTTGGAGTTATAGAAAAGTATGAAAATGTATGTTTAAACTGTATGTTATAATTTGGTTACCTCTCAGGCTAAAGGGAGGGAATCTGTGGGAGGTAACCATTGTGTGATTGGGTAATGTTTAATTGGATGTGGGCGCCTCCCTTGCAGGGGAGAATTGCATAAAAGCAGAGTGTGTGTAATTAAACTTCAGACTTCTTCTTGACCCTCAATACGTAGCCTTGTCTCGTTATTGGAGGGAACTGCTATATCACACTGGGGATTGCTATGCGCTGCATATTCCCTTGTTCTTGTTCCAGTTACGCTCTCCTTGGAGGAGAGGTCTTTCCCACACGATCCTAAATTCTGGAGGTTCATTCAGGGTGGAAGGAAGACGGCGCGGCTCCAGTTAAGCTACGGCGGTTGTGGAGTCTGCGGTGGTTGTGGTGTCGTCTGCAGTGCGTGGAGTCCTCAGGAAGCACTAGGAGCATCCATCAACGGAAGGTGATCCGTTACACAGGGTTTCCCACTTCCCGTGGAAGGAGGTCTTCTTCCCAGGATCCTCTGTATCTGGGGGTCCCAGCGCGGGAAGGATTCCCAGATCCAGAAAGCCAGCCAAACCACCATTGTCTACAAGACAGTGTCGCCACCATTAAATTACTTCCCTTGCGGTTTCACACTAATGTTGCGAATTGCCAATATTATAATTAATTGGTGTAAATACTCCAAGGGGCGCTGGGGAGGTCCTCGTTCGGGAGCCGAATGAAGTGGGAAGCAATCCGCCAATGCTCCCCCTGGACAGCGTTCATTTAACGAACGGCCCGCCACCGAGGCTTCCCTTGTGGTTTGTGGTTTTCACACCTCGTTAGCGAGGTACAAACATTGTAACGAGATGTGAATATTCTAAGTAAACATTCTAAATGAGGTATCGAGGTGGTCCACGTTCGGGAACCTCTATACTAACAAGGAGCAGGTTAAACATACGAACAAACACAAATATAGGGGAAAAATTACACACAGCAATTCACGGACAGGCAGTGTTTCCGCCCACAGCTCCCCCTTAACCGCAAGCCGGTGCACACAGTCTGATTCTCACGGATCACTTATCTAAGGCTGTCTGTCTGGACAACCCATTGGCATTGCCATTCTGCTTACCGTGTCAGTAGTGAATCATGAAGTCATATGGCCGTGGGGCCAGGCTCCACCGTAGCACCCTGGCATTGTCCCCAGCGACCCGGTTAAGCCATACCAACGAGTTGTGATCCGTGAGCAGAGTGAATTGCTGTCCATACAGATAGGACTTCAGCTTCTTGAGTGATCACACCACAACTTCCTGCTGAGGTAAGCAACGGGGTGTTCTCCGCCATCATCCCCAACTTGGCTCAGCACCTCTCCTAACCCACTTCGACTCTCTGGGCTCCAGCACCCCAATCCAGGTGAATACGGGCAGTGGGTAGATAGTGTATGTTCCCTCCGGCCACTCACATAGCGACGGTAATCCTTGTCCTTTCTTCCGCTGGGATAACCTGGGGTCTCGGAGCCCCTGGACCTTGCGCTCGTTCAGCCACACTGCTTGTCTGTGGTGGTCCCGGTTATTGTGGGCAACCTGAACTGGGTTTGCCTCATGCAGGATGGTCCAGGCTTCTTCGTCGGGGCTCGGGAACTCTCTGGGGTCCTTGTTGTAGCAGAGAGCTGCTGCTCGTAGGTTGTTAGGGACTACGGGGGTGACCCACTGTGGTTTGCCCTGGTTTTGGGGACAGTTCATTTTGAGGTGGCCGGGTTGGAGGCATTGGAAGCAGCGCCGTTCTGCCCCAGGGTAGACTCGCTGGGGGGGTGCCCAGACTGGGAAGCCATAAAGGGGAGCTGGGGTAGTGGGGTTGGGTTGTAGCAGAGGTCGGAAGGGGGGTCAAGAGCTGGGAGATGGGGCAGGGCGTTGGGGCCGGCAAGTATCAGCATACACGTCAGCCCATTTGGCTGCTTCTGTCACGGTCTTGGGCTGCCAGTTTCTTACTCATTCCTGCTCGTTATAAAAGTGTTCGAGCATGAACATTTGGAGAATCTCCTCAAGGGATTTGGCTTGTTGCGAGGCCAATCATAAATGCCTTCTTCTGCCTACTTGAATCCTTGAAAGGAGGTAGAAGAAGGCATTTTGGGCATGGCTTTCTGGTGACCTCTCTCTGTTTTGTCATTCATCTGCTTGTGGGAGGTTCGCCCCATTCTTTCATGCGAGGAGGTAGACTTGTATCTCAGAGAAAATCCTACTACCGGATTCCTTTGAGGGTGGCTTTTTATAATATGCCAGGTACCAGGCCACCTCTTTTGGTAGTTCATCTCCTCTGGCCCCTGGCTGGGGAGTAGCTGCCTCAATGCATTTTCCACCTTGGTACAATGGCCAGGGGTTATCCATCTGGCTTCACACAGATCTTGTAGTGTTGGGCGTTTTAGGGACAGATAGTCCATGGGTCAATTTGGCTGGGACGTAGGATCCCTGTAGCGGGACACCTGGTAACCCGACTGGTTACCTCTGCTATAAAAGAATTGAGCTACCCATCTTCCCCAGTAACCAGACAACACACAATTCCAGGGGTACAACTACAACTTTATTGGCCACACTTGGCTTTATACTTTCCCCATGCAAGGGGTGGTTCACTCATACAGACAATGTCCCCTCCAAGGGGCCTCCCACTTCCCAGGGGTTGTATAACAGAATCGGACCCCAGTCCCTTTGTCAATAGTTCCCGCTATTCAGTGTCCCCTCCCAGGGTCCTCCCCTTCCCTGGGGTCTTGCGTGTGACAGGAACTCCTAAATGCAACTCCTAAATGCAGGGTTTCCCACTCCTTGTGGCAGGAGGTCTTCTTCCCAGGACTCTCTGTATCTGGGAGTCCCAGCGCAGGAATGATTCCCGCCTCCTGGGCTCCCAGGCCCAGAAAGCCCGCCAAACCGCCATTGTCTCCAAATCTCAGGAATCCTGCCTCCGTTCATGGGATCCCTGGGTGAAACCAGGCAAGGGAAGCGTCCTCGTTCAGGACACAAATGCTCCACCGTCTATATGAACGGTGGCCACCCAGGGAAGCACTCATTAATTACTTTGTAACGGATCGCCTGGCACCCCGACTTGGTACCTCCGTTAATGGATGCTCCTAGCGCTTCCTGAGGACTCCAAGCACTGCAGCAGACACCACAACCACCGAATCAGAGAAGCATATGAATCCTCTCAAGCCTCTGAATGCTGTAGACCGTTGAATAGGAACCATACGAATAGGCTTACACTCCTAGCAGTCAACTGGAACAGCATGCAATAAATCCTTCCCCCAATAATGAGACGACACTTCACTTTGAGGATAAAACAGGAACTCTGGACAGGCTCATCCAGCCTGGCTTTTATTCACAATCCACAAAACATAGTACTGCTCACAGGGTTTTGCAGAACAACCAATAAACACATTACAACACATACAATGCAAGTACAGCAGCCAATCAGACACAATGGGACAATAGAAACACACCCAGCATATTCCTCCCCTCTGCTTAGGAGATAATTGAGTCAATTACTGTATCTACTCAATTATCTCCAAGCTGAAAAGTCACACTTTTTATACATTTTTATAACTTGGTGAGTTAACATCGTACATACATAAAACTTATATTATTTTAACCAGTATAACTTGGGGGCAAACATATCCAAAATTCACTTGAATAGGTTCAGGGGTTTAACGGTTAGGTCGAAGTCCTTTGTTTTCACTTGCAAGCATGGCTTTTCCTTGTCCCTGGGACAACACCCTGCTGGAGAACAATGGATCCGGGGGAGGGGAAGAGGAAGTGTCCAAAAAGTTTCAGTATGTCCATACACTGTTTTTAAAAGGCCAGCACAGTACAATAAAAGTCCATTCACTGTGCTTAAAGGGCCAGTAGCCGCACAATAAAATACAATATGCCCAAATATTGTACTTGAAGGGCCATATCTCCCAGGGACCATAATCACAGGGCAGGAGGCGAGCAAGCAGTCCCCTCCAGGAAACTGGGGCAGACTCTGGTGCAGGGTCCAGTCCACTAATTACTTCCCTTGCGGTTTCACACTTACGTTGTGAATTGCCAGCGTTCTAATTAATTGGTCTGAACACTCCAAGGGGCGCTGGGGAGGATCTCGTTCGGAAGCCGAACGAGGTGGGAAGCAATCCGTGCATGCTCCCCCTGGACAGCGTTTGTTTAACAAACGGGCCGCCACCCAGGGTTGGCACGCGCTGAGGCTTACCTCGCGGTATGCCTTATTTCAGACTTATATATTGTTTTGCTCACTTACCATAACTCAAACAATGACCTCATTTTAATCGCCAGTACATTTCTTATATTTCACAAAATATTTATAACTTTAAAAAGTTTGAATAAAATTGAGTATAATCAATTGTTTTCATAGAGTAAAATACTTTAGACGATGGAATTATGTGTAAAGCATTTTCACTTTATACAAAGTGACTCAAATGATTCACATAAGAAATGAATTTGCACTCTCTCTCGGAGGGAGGGGGATTGTGACACTACCCACTGTGCAATCTCACAGCACAACGTGGCCTCCTCCCTTCCAGACTAACAGCGTTTTGTCACCTTTTAAACTTTTTTGAAGGCTGTTAGACAGGAACTCATCACAAGATAATTGGATTTCTGCCGTAACTGCAAATCTGAGAGTCAGTAGAAAGAATTGTTACTATGTGGGGAGAATTGTTATTACAGGGAACACGTACCAAATATAAAGAACAGTTACAGTCTAGATACATGGTATTGGAAAGTTTTCAAAAAACACTATAGTTGGGCTCTTGCAAATGGCTTCTCCTACCTCCATATCTCCATCCCCCTTCAACTCATCCTGTTAGGGGGCTCTTGACCCTGAGGGCCCCAAGGCTTTAACTCAAGGTAGGGATGCTTCTACATGCTTCCCAAGTGTCATAAATCTGTCAGGACAGTCTAAGATTGAAAACTGGTTATTCTTTTGGTATTCTGCCTCTGATAGTCAGAGCCACCATCAGACATTTTGGGTTCCTTACACAACTCAAGGCCTGGTCCCCCTTTCCACCCCCATCTCACAGACACTTAGAGCTGCAGTCCTTATCCGTCCTGCCGACAAGTGTATATGGCTGTGTATGGGGGCTGTAGTGTGTATATGTATATTCATCCAAGTGTAATATATTAATATCAGCACTAGTTCTTCATATATACCATTACACATATAACATATACACATAAAAATATTGAAATATTAGACGTATATGAATAAAAATATACACGCTTATATATGCATAATAATTTCAGAAATCCATAGCATTAAGTAAAACTATTATGTTTTTGCCGTTAAATTCCATCTCCCTCACCCACCCAGCTCCATCTCCTTCTTTTCCCTGCAAGCCACACCTCCTTCTACCCCAGCCCCTCTCTCACTCTCCCCCAAGCTATACCTGCCTCTCACCCTTAGCTCCATCTCTCTCTCTCTCACAAGCTCTGTCTCATTCTCTCTTGTCCATTTCCCTCTCACCTCAGTTCTATCTCCCTCTCATAAGCTCCTTGTCTACCCCAGTTTCATTTCCCTTTCACCCATCTCCTTCTCATCCCAGCTCCATCTCCCTCTCTCCAGCTCCTTCTTTCTTCCCGGGACTCGACTCCCCAAATTTATGCCCAGCTCCTTTACCGATACAGGGACTGAACCCCACAAATCTGTGCTAAACTCCTTAATAGATACAGGAATTGGACCCCCCCAAATCTGTGCCCTGCCCCTTCATAGATACATAGCCCGGGCCCCCCAAATCTGTTCCCAGCTCCTTCATATATGCAGAGAATGGACTCACCAAAACGGTGCTCTTCTTCTTCATAGATACTGTGATGCCACTGGCTTTTGAAGAGGCCTGCTTGCCAGCCTCTTGCCCTGGGGTGTATTGCCATTTAAAAAGTCTATTTGGGCTTATTGGATTTGAAAACACGTTTTCTGCCCCTTTAAATCCATGGGAAAATGTGCCACTTCCCCTCCCCCGTTTTTTCCTGTCCTATTCTTTCTCCAGCAGGGTGTTTTTCCGGGGACACTGCAAGACCAGTTTAAACTGGCTGCTTTGTCCCTCCTCAATCTCCCATCAGCCCTTGCTATTTTCTGACCTCACCCTTCCTTTTACTATAGGGCACCTTTAACAGTGAACATATTGAGCGCTCAGATCCAAGCTATCTGGGTATATGTTGGACATATAGGTTAAACATTGTATTATAAGAGTTATGTATTTTTATGTGGTTTTTGTAACAGTTTTTGACTTAGAGATATTTCCTGTTACTGGAGATAATTAGGTTACCACAGCCACTTAAGCCAATTATCTCCAGGATAGAGGAGAAAATAGACCAGCCGCACAGCCTAAATCTGTGGAACTGTTTTGGGCATGAAAGCCATGCTTGCGGTCGGTCAAATGTGACTTTCATAAAACTTTTGAACCCCTGCTCTGATCTGGGTGATTTTTGGATATGTTGTTCACCCAGATCAGGGCTATCCAGGGATGTATATATTTGTGGGGATGTGTTGTGGTTTTGGGGTGTTTATGGACTTTGGGTAAAACTGGATATTTTATGCCTGTGGTAATTGAGTTAGTCCATTGTGTTTGGTAATTGTATCACAGGCAGAGGGGAGGGTTTGTGTACATTAGCTGAGAGTGTCTAACTGTACAATACTGTTTTGATTGGCTTTTGTGACTTAGTGTCCTGTGCTCCACAAGGTCCACGTGGGTGGTAACGTTGTGGGGAAAATGTGTATAAAAGAAATGCCTTTGTGCTCATTAAACCAGTTCTACTTGACCCTCAACTCGCAGCCTTGACTCGTGTTTGGAGGGGACAGCTATAATCACTACAGGGATTGCTATGCTCTGCATATTCCCTTAGCTTCACTGAGCTCTTGTAAGATCTTGTTCATGTTGCTGCTTCACTCTCTGGGGAAAGAGAGGTTCATCCACTGGAACCTGGAGCCTTGTCGTAGGTCCAGGGTGGGTAGGAGACGGCAAGACCCACACCAAGCTGCGGCGGTTTGTGGGGTCTGCGGTGGTTATGGTGTCTGGTGCTGATGGTCCTTGGTGAGTGTTACAAAGACCCATCTTATTGTTATATTTTGCCTTTTCCTAATTTAAACCCTATGTTACCGGCATTCAGTTCACACGAACGGATTACATGAACTGTTGTAAAGTCTCATTCATCGGTACGAACGATGGACCACCCGGTCTTTGGCGTGTGCCGCCACTTAACCCCGTCACCTCTCAAAGTACCGAATGGCCGATCACCCGGCGAGCGGAGTGTGCTACTCATTAAACGCACAAGGCATTGCGGTCTGCGGTTAACCACAAGCTAATCGACGGTCCCAGGGGACCCTCCATTCGTGCACAATTCCCCGAAGGGAAACTGCCGAAAGACTCACGAATGGGGGACCACTTTAGTTCTGATGTGTGGCATCGATTAGAACTGCAGGTTAAGTACCCCTTCCGGGTGGTCTCCGTTCGTGTCCCGATCGGCCGGGACAACCAGACTGGTAGCGGGGATTCGTATGACTATCTACCCAACCTCCGCTCCATAAGTAGAGAGTCGAGGTCCCGCTGTCCATTGACGGACCTAAAAACATGGCCGCCATCGAGGTCTTACAATCTAACTACCGAACAAGACTTTATATCGCGGAAATCTCTCGTTCTGTTCGTGGGATCTGGGCGCAATTCGTACAATTGATGCATCCAGATCTGAGCTACCGAACGATTCGTGGAATGGACTATATGTTGTTAATAATGCCTAAGTTATATATTTTTATGCTGTTTGCTGGACTACAATAAAGCATGGTCTTTTGGGCGCTTGGAGATAATTAGATTGTATAACCGTTGGCCTCATTATCTCCAAGCTGGGCGGGTACTAATTTGAAAGATACAATGTATTGTGATTGGTTGACTTGTTGCATTGTACCTGTATCCCACCAGGTCCATAGGGGGCTGTCCCTGGACCTGGGGACTTGCATAAATTGCCATGCTTGTGTGCCAGTAAAGTCAGTTTGTTTTACCCTCAACTCGCAGCCTCGACTCGTGTTGTAGGGATCCAGGAATCCTAGCTTTACTATAGCTAGTGGGAGATTCTACATTTACAGGTTTCTACTGATTGGAGCATTGTTCGACTCTCTGACTTCGGGAACCAGGACATCCAAACGATCCAACCTCCTGCTAGACCGGAGGCAATCGGAGGCAATCGTAACAGGAGCATCCTTTCTATGGTCCAAACCTCAGCTGGGGCAACTGTAACAGATACACGGACTGTACTCCACCCAAATCTGTGCCCAGCTCCTTTTATAGATACAGGAACTGGACTCCACAAAACTGTGCTCATCTCCTTCATAGATACAGAGACTGGACTCCACAAATCTTTCCCCAATTCATTCATAGATACAGGGTCTGGACTCCCCAAATCTGTGCCCATCTCCTTCATAGATACAGGGACTGGACCACCCAAATTTGTGCCCAACTCCTTCATAGATACAGGGACTGGACCACCCAAATCTGTGCCCAACTCCTTCATAGATACACGGACTGTACCCCATCAAAATCTGCGCCCAGCTCCTTCGTAGATACAGGAACTGGACCCCCTAAATCTGTGCTCAGTTTCTTCATAGAAACAGGAACTGGACTCCCCAAATCTGTGCCCAGCTCCTTCATAGATACAGAGACTGTTCCGCCCAAATCTGTGCCCAACTCCTTTATAGATACATGGACTGTACCCCACCCAAATATGTGCCGAGCTCCTTCATAGATACAGGAAATAGACTCCCCAAATCCGTGCCCAGTTCCTTTATAGATACAGTTACTGGACCCTGTGACGAGACCAATCTCGCCACTGTGCATTGGAGGAGCCTGGTTGCCCGCCTGCTGCCTTTAGACTATGGCCCCATGTTGAAACGCTTGATTTTCCCCTGCAAAGACACGAAAGCCGGGTCATTCGGTACTTGCCCTATTTAAACAGTGATACCCCAGATAGCTATGCCATGGAGCCCATTCGTATAACAAAAGACTATGTGAAAGACTTTGGCTCCATGGCAATTGAACTGTATGTAGGTGATCTGAGCGTCATTCAGTATTAATAAGAAAGTGGGTTGGCCCATGAGATTATCGAGTGTGACCGGACAGAGAGGGGGTAACCCTCAAGGTATAGAGTGCAAAGGGAGAAGGGACTGTCCTTACGATATTCCTGATATAGGAGTATTGGTATCAGAAAAGATCTTCCTAATTTGTTAGGAACCAAAAGTTGTTAGGGTTAATCAACAAAAAAGTTTGGTGTGCTGTAGCGATAAGCGTTAAAATATAATACTTTAATAGGGAAATAGACGATCCTAACGTAAACAGTCGCCAATTTAAAGTCGCAGTAATGTGCTGGCTAGCTCTTGGCTAGCATCCAGACTTACTTGCACAAGAAAAATCGGGGTGTGTAGGTAGGGGGGTAAACATAGAGGGAAAGACACAACATAAAGTGTGGACACAGGTTGTTCGGTAGTCCAACACTGTGTGCACAGATATCGTTATTCCTTTAGTATAGGTCTAAATGAGGGATAACTTGTACTACACTTAAAATGGATACAAGTGTCAAAAATGACCATGTAGCGTAGTGCACTTGTAACCAAGTGTTTATATCAACAGATGTTCCGGGTAAGGTGGTTATCAAAAACCTTTCCAGAGAACAAATATGTGCTACTCTCTTATACTTCAATTGCAATGGATACAAGTGTCAAATCACAATGTGTAGCGTAATGCACTTGTAACCAACGCTCTGATAAACTGTGATAAACTGTGGCACCACCCGACTGATATACCTCATCACATGTAGTTGTGGTATTCAGTATATTGGTAAGACCTTCCAACAGTTTAGAAGAAGGGTCTTGCAGCACATTAATTCGACCAAAAACACTGTTACTCCAACTACAGTAGCACGACACATCGTTAACTTTCACAATGGCAACAGCGAAAATCTACGATTCCAGGCCATTGAAAAACTAATGCCCAACCCAAGGAAAGGTGACTTTAATAAAATCCTACTACAAAAAGAATCTCACTGGATCTTCACCTTCAAAACCCTAGCCCCTCATGGCCTAAACGAAGACTTTAATTATACACCATTTATTCACCAGTAACCTGAGGCAACTGAGTATAACTGATAACCACTCTCTGCCCACTGGTTCTTTTCCAGAAATCGGGAACACACCAAATGGTGCCCCTACATATTTTTATGCTCCTACACATTATATTGTGACGAGCAACCTACTATGTGAAGTGACATTATTCTCAAAAAACTGGAATAATACCACCATGTGATCTCTAAATTACACCCATGTAAAAAGATCATCTCCTATTGTATCATTTCCTATATGGATAACATCCACACATGACTCTATTAAGAGGTGATGAGGAATTGAGCACCTATCATCACACATGAATAACACATATTCTCAATTATGAAATATACCAATCACCCCTTATTTACAATATCGCATGACCTGTTTTGACACCACTGTGATATGCTTTTAATCTCAGTGACAAGTTTGCGAACCATCTGTACACAAGAACTCCGGCATGTATGTGTCCTCAAACCAAACTAATAATTTTGAATCTACTGAGCCACCGTAGTTTCTCATTCCCTGACAGCCGGAATTCGACCAATCAGCTGCCAGGGCGGGATTTATAAACTCCACCACTGGAGGGAGTCATTTCCCCCTGACGAGCCCCTAAACAGGGCGAAACGCGCGTCGGGTTCCTCCGACATTATTCTACACTAAGCACTAGATACGCTGCATACCTAACTGCTCCTAAGACAAATTTCAACAAACTCTATCTGTTCTGGATACCGACCAAGGCATCAGGGCACTTAGGCCAGCGAAAAACAGTGCAGGATAATTGACTGACCGACCGATGGTCTCCACTTATTAATTAAATTAGCTTACTACTCTGTTAACTCTACCATACCTGACTTCACTCACTGGTAAATCACTTTTTATTTCTTGCTTTACTATTACTGATGCCCTCGAAGGCATCTTTCTCTCTCCTCTTTAAAGCCTCGACGATTAGCTGCAGGAGAAAATCTGACGAAAATTATTGGGCAGTCCATCTAGCTAGTAACGTTATGTGACTGACAGTGGTATCCGCAACAGCAGGCACCAACCCGAGAAACAACCTAGCAGTGATACGGCACACCGACCAGACTAAACACCTGATCACTTCCCAGCGCCTATCCCCCGCTATCTGCCCATTGCGGGAGAAACACCCGCTAGCATTAAAGCGGTCACCCAGTCTACAGATCTCTCCGAACTGGGAAACAGCAATACCCCTCGTGCTGTCTAACTGGAGGTCATTAACACTTCCAAACAGTGCTGAGTTACGGGAAACCGGCATACTACGTCTAGCATTTTATGTTAATTAAGTATACTAAGCGGTCTATCTCTTACCAAACTGATTACAGCGGCAGCCAATAAACTAAGCACCTACTTCTAATAGCCTACAACGGCACAGAACCACAAGCTAACCCCCAGAGGTTACTGGGAAAGAGAGTAGCCACACATTTATCCTTCGGGAAGGCTTTTGAAATACGGCCTTACCCGGAACACATGTTGATAAATAAATGTGGCTATAAGTGCAGTATGCTATACAGGGTGATTTGACACCTGTATCCATTTACCCGGTACACATGGTGATATGCAAACCTGGTTACAAGTGCATTACGCTACACATTGTGATTTGACACTTGTATCCATTGCAATTGAAGTATAAGAGAGTAGCACATATTTGTTCTCTGGAAAGGTTTTTGATAACCACCTTACCCGGAACATCTGTTGATATAAACACTTGGTTACAAGTGCACTACGCTACATGGTCATTTTTGACACTTGTATCCATTTTAAGTGTAGTACAAGTTATCCCTCATTTAGACCTATACTAAAGGAATAACGATATCTGTGCACACAGTGTTGGACTACCGAACAACCTGTGTCCACACTTTATGTTGTGTCTTTCCCTCTATGTTTACCCCTGTAACGGACCGTTTCACTTACAAGAGGATAAAACCCAGTTTAGGCGATAATCCCCTTTCCAGATGCACAGGCAGCTACTGCAAACACCATTCTCCCGACTGGAACCACACGAACACTGGAACAGCTGAACAAGAAAAGCAGACATCGGCTTACACTCTTGGCAGTCAGCATACAATCCCATTCCCCCAAAGACCGAGGCGACACATCGCTTTGAGGGTTAAGTAAGACTCAGGACTGGGACACCCAGTCTGGCTTTTATTACAACCAAGTACATACAGGACACTCCCAGGGGGAGGATGAATTTAACCAATCACATGGATGTACCTCCCACACATTTCCTCCCCTTAGATTAGCACTTAACATAATTAACAGGGACACATTTTTACCCAAGTTTTGGATGTACCCTAAATACTTGGGGTACATCCACAAATCCAATATCTCCAGATAGCCCCAGTCTGGAGGGACAACATATGTTAAAATCAGCCCATTCGGATAAACGGTTCGGGAGTTATGGGACTTTAAAGTATTGACCGACCGCATGGGTAAAGTATCCGAAAACAGTTCCATGCATTTTGGCCCTGCGGTCGGTCACAAACAAGGGAACGCAAACAGACGAATTACTTGGGTTATAGAGACTAAGGGGGATTCGCATGAATCCCCTAGTTCGTATGTTTCTTTCTACCGAACGACGGGTCATTCGGTAGTTTCTATACGAAATCCTGGACGTCTGGAGGTCTCAGCGGTGTTTGCCTAGTCGAGTGTCCGATTTCAGTTCCAGACACTCGACGGCAAAACACCGCTGTTCGGCAGTTAAAGATGGCCGCCGCCACGTGGTTGTTTCCTGAATGGCGGCCACCCAGAGGACACGGAACACATTACATGATTGCCAATTACCCGTTTGCAACATTGTTGCAAACGGTAATTGGAGGCACACTTAATCCTGGGTGGTCTGGTTGTTCGGTAGTTTCCTCAATACAATGAATGGAGTGATTCTACCGAACAATCAGATGAAGGCTGCATAAATATATATAACCCAGGTTAACTGCATACAACAATACATACATGACATTTAAAGTATTAAAGGCAGGATTACTGTACTACGTTCCACAGTCTTAAAGGTACAGTAGTCCCAAAAGTTCCAATATGTCCATCGCTGCTTTTAAAGGGCCAGCAGCAGCAATACAAATTATTACCTGCCCAAATATAGTCTTTAAAGTGCAATATGTCCAGGGGCCATAGTCAGCGGGCAGGAGGCTAGCAGCCAGGCCTCTCCAGTTCACAGTGGCGAAGCTGGTTTCGCCACATTTCTCCCCTTGGCCAATTAGACTAACAGGGTACCTGACTTTCTGCCGGTCAGTGCCCTGGTTAGTCCAGCAACCAACCCACAAAACAGAAATAACCGAGCAGCCCACCCACACTAACCGGTTACTACATCTGGGTGAGGAAGGATTTTGTCCAAGTTCTGGTGTTTCACCACTGCTGGGTGGGAGACGGGTAGGCTGCCTTGGTGGGTTGCTGAGGGGGCAGAGACCAGCGGTACTCTGTCCTGTTGCCAGCACTACCACGGGAGTAGTCTGGTGGGCGTCGGGTTGCTGGAGACTGGCTGTCTCCCCTTTAGGTGCGCAGCTCGACTGCCGGAGGGGGAGACCGACTGTCTCCCCTTTGGATCCATCACACTGAGGCTGGGGAACAGGACCGACCGTCCCTATCCCTTGTGCTGTAAGTGCAGAGACTACGGTCCCATCTGCACAGTTGTGGGGCTTAACATCTCCCCTTGGTGAGCTAGGCTGCCGCTGGAGAGAGGGTGTAACAAGTTCCTCTCTCTGGACGGTAAACTGCCGCTGGGGAGGGGGGTTAGCAGGCTCCTCTCCCTGCCACTCTCTCTGCTGGTGGAAAGGGGGACCAGCTGTCTCCCCTTTCATTCTCTTGTCCGGCTGCTGGGGTGCGAGACCGACTGTCTCTGCTCCCTGCAGGACACACTGCCGCTGGGGAGGGTGGACGACACCATCAGCTCCCTGGGGCACACACTGCCGCTGGGGAGGGAGGACGCTGCTCTCCTCTCCCTTCGCTTCACACTGCCGTCTTGGCCTCTCACTTTGCTGCTGGGGGGCAGGAACAACAACCTCTGCCCCCTGTAACTCAGCCTGCCGCTGGGGAGGAAGGACTGCACCTTCGGCTCCCTTGGACACACACGGCTGCTGGGGAGGATGGACGACACCATCATCTCCCTGGGGCACACATTGCCGCTGGGGAGGGAGGACGCTGCTCTCCTCTCCCTTCCCTTCACACTGCCTTCTTGGCATATCACTTTGCTGCTGGGGGGCAGGAACAACAACCTCTGCCCCCTGTAACTCAGCCTGCCGCTGGGGAGGAAGGACGACACCTTCATCTCCCTGGGGTTGCTCACAGGACCAGTCTAGGAACTCTGCCACCTCGGGTACTGCTGGTTGCTGTTGGGCGGGAGGGCCGGTTGTCTCTTCCCAGGCCTCATTGATGAGTCGCAGGTAATCCCCCTCCAGGTTCCATTCCTGGGTAACTAAATATCGTAGGTCTGCCTCGAGGTCAATAGCGCCAAAGAGACCCAGCATGTTCTCTCGGATGCCGTACAGGTCCCAAAAACGATAGTCGGTATCTTCCCCAAAGTCCTCGTCACCACTATTATCCCAAAATAGACCGGGGCCCGTGTAATCTCCGCCTTCTGGGAACTCATACTCTGCCATCCTGGGGACACACTGAGCCGCGTACCACTGTAGCGCCTGGTATGCGTCGTCGAGCACCAGTTATGCGTATACTAGAATCTCGAGTCTAGTCACCCACTTTTCTGTGGTCTGTTTTCTCAGGAGGGGCATCCGCTCTGCCATTCTAGCCAGAATTCGCTGCCTTCTGCTGCGGCGCTGATCCCCTCGTGAATACTGTACTTCCTCTAGGGCTTCGTCCCACAATTCGGCTCTGGCCATATCTCTGTACCTCATCCTGCCCTCCTCTGGGACTCCTCCACCCCCCAGGCTTACGTAACTGGACATTACATCCTGAAGCTTCTTCTCCATTTTCTGAGTTCCTTTGTAGATAGGGTCGCTGTACGGATACTAGCGTTGCCCTCAATTTGTAATCCAGAAATGGTGTTGTCTGTAGCTGTCCCTCTGGTTGTAGGAACGATCCCGCCGCTTGCCACCAATTGTAACGGACCGTTTCACTTACAAGAGGATAAAACCCAGTTTAGGCGATAATCTCCTTTCCAGATGCACAGGCAGCTACTGCAAACACCATTCTCCCGACTGGAACCACACGAACACTGGAACAGCTGAACAAGAAAAGCAGACATCGGCTTACACTCTTGGCAGTCAGCATACAATCCCATTCCCCCAAAGACCGAGACGACACATCGCTTTGAGGGTTAAGTAAGACTCAGGACTGGGACACCCAGTCTGGCTTTTATTACAACCAAGTACATACAGGACACTCCCAGGGGGAGGATGAATTTAACCAATCACATGGATGTACCTCCCACACATTTCCTCCCCTTAGATTAGCACTTAACATAATTAACAGGGACACATTTTTACCCAAGTTTTGGATGTACCCTAAATACTTGGGGTACATCCACAAATCCAATATCTCCAGATAGCCCCAGTCTGGAGGGACAACATATGTTAAAATCAGCCCATTCGGATAAACGGTTCGGGAGTTATGGGACTTTAAAGTATTGACCGACCGCATGGGTAAAGTATCCGAAAACAGTTCCATGCATTTTGGCCCTGCGGTCGGTCACAAACAAGGGAACGCAAACAGACGAATTACTTGGGTTATAGAGACTAAGGGGGATTCGCATGAATCCCCTAGTTCGTATGTTTCTTTCTACCGAACGACGGGTCATTCGGTAGTTTCTATACGAAATCCTGGACGTCTGGAGGTCTCAGCGGTGTTTGCCTAGTCGAGTGTCCGATTTCAGTTCCAGACACTCGACGGCAAAACACCGCTGTTCGGCAGTTAAAGATGGCCGCCGCCACGTGGTTGTTTCCTGAATGGCGGCCACCCAGAGGACACGGAACACATTACATGATTGCCAATTACCCGTTTGCAACATTGTTGCAAACGGTAATTGGAGGCACACTTAATCCTGGGTGGTCTGGTTGTTCGGTAGTTTCCTCAATACAATGAATGGAGTGATTCTACCGAACAATCAGATGAAGGCTGCATAAATATATATAACCCAGGTTAACTGCATACAACAATACATACATGACATTTAAAGTATTAAAGGCAGGATTACTGTACTACGTTCCACAGTCTTAAAGGTACAGTAGTCCCAAAAGTTCCAATATGTCCATCGCTGCTTTTAAAGGGCCAGCAGCAGCAATACAAATTATTACCTGCCCAAATATAGTCTTTAAAGTGCAATATGTCCAGGGGCCATAGTCAGCGGGCAGGAGGCTAGCAGCCAGGCCTCTCCAGTTCACAGTGGCGAAGCTGGTTTCGCCACATTTCTCCCCTTGGCCAATTAGACTAACAGGGTACCTGACTTTCTGCCGGTCAGTGCCCTGGTTAGTCCAGCAACCAACCCACAAAACAGAAATAACCGAGCAGCCCACCCACACTAACCGGTTACTACATCTGGGTGAGGAAGGATTTTGTCCAAGTTCTGGTGTTTCACCACTGCTGGGTGGGAGACGGGTAGGCTGCCTTGGTGGGTTGCTGAGGGGGCAGAGACCAGCGGTACTCTGTCCTGTTGCCAGCACTACCACGGGAGTAGTCTGGTGGGCGTCGGGTTGCTGGAGACTGGCTGTCTCCCCTTTAGGTGCGCAGCTCGACTGCCGGAGGGGGAGACCGACTGTCTCCCCTTTGGATCCATCACACTGAGGCTGGGGAACAGGACCGACCGTCCCTATCCCTTGTGCTGTAAGTGCAGAGACTACGGTCCCATCTGCACAGTTGTGGGGCTTAACATCTCCCCTTGGTGAGCTAGGCTGCCGCTGGAGAGAGGGTGTAACAAGTTCCTCTCTCTGGACGGTAAACTGCCGCTGGGGAGGGGGGTTAGCAGGCTCCTCTCCCTGCCACTCTCTCTGCTGGTGGAAAGGGGGACCAGCTGTCTCCCCTTTCATTCTCTTGTCCGGCTGCTGGGGTGCGAGACCGACTGTCTCTGCTCCCTGCAGGACACACTGCCGCTGGGGAGGGTGGACGACACCATCAGCTCCCTGGGGCACACACTGCCGCTGGGGAGGGAGGACGCTGCTCTCCTCTCCCTTCGCTTCACACTGCCGTCTTGGCCTCTCACTTTGCTGCTGGGGGGCAGGAACAACAACCTCTGCCCCCTGTAACTCAGCCTGCCGCTGGGGAGGAAGGACTGCACCTTCGGCTCCCTTGGACACACACGGCTGCTGGGGAGGATGGACGACACCATCATCTCCCTGGGGCACACATTGCCGCTGGGGAGGGAGGACGCTGCTCTCCTCTCCCTTCCCTTCACACTGCCTTCTTGGCATATCACTTTGCTGCTGGGGGGCAGGAACAACAACCTCTGCCCCCTGTAACTCAGCCTGCCGCTGGGGAGGAAGGACGACACCTTCATCTCCCTGGGGTTGCTCACAGGACCAGTCTAGGAACTCTGCCACCTCGGGTACTGCTGGTTGCTGTTGGGCGGGAGGGCCGGTTGTCTCTTCCCAGGCCTCATTGATGAGTCGCAGGTAATCCCCCTCCAGGTTCCATTCCTGGGTAACTAAATATCGTAGGTCTGCCTCGAGGTCAATAGCGCCAAAGAGACCCAGCATGTTCTCTCGGATGCCGTACAGGTCCCAAAAACGATAGTCGGTATCTTCCCCAAAGTCCTCGTCACCACTATTATCCCAAAATAGACCGGGGCCCGTGTAATCTCCGCCTTCTGGGAACTCATACTCTGCCATCCTGGGGACACACTGAGCCGCGTACCACTGTAGCGCCTGGTATGCGTCGTCGAGCACCAGTTATGCGTATACTAGAATCTCGAGTCTAGTCACCCACTTTTCTGTGGTCTGTTTTCTCAGGAGGGGCATCCGCTCTGCCATTCTAGCCAGAATTCGCTGCCTTCTGCTGCGGCGCTGATCCCCTCGTGAATACTGTACTTCCTCTAGGGCTTCGTCCCACAATTCGGCTCTGGCCATATCTCTGTACCTCATCCTGCCCTCCTCTGGGACTCCTCCACCCCCCAGGCTTACGTAACTGGACATTACATCCTGAAGCTTCTTCTCCATTTTCTGAGTTCCTTTGTAGATAGGGTCGCTGTACGGATACTAGCGTTGCCCTCAATTTGTAATCCAGAAATGGTGTTGTCTGTAGCTGTCCCTCTGGTTGTAGGAACGATCCCGCCGCTTGCCACCAATTGTAACGGACCGTTTCACTTACAAGAGGATAAAACCCAGTTTAGGCGATAATCTCCTTTCCAGATGCACAGGCAGCTACTGCAAACACCATTCTCCCGACTGGAACCACACGAACACTGGAACAGCTGAACAAGAAAAGCAGACATCGGCTTACACTCTTGGCAGTCAGCATACAATCCCATTCCCCCAAAGACCGAGACGACACATCGCTTTGAGGGTTAAGTAAGACTCAGGACTGGGACACCCAGTCTGGCTTTTATTACAACCAAGTACATACAGGACACTCCCAGGGGGAGGATGAATTTAACCAATCACATGGATGTACCTCCCACACATTTCCTCCCCTTAGATTAGCACTTAACATAATTAACAGGGACACATTTTTACCCAAGTTTTGGATGTACCCTAAATACTTGGGGTACATCCACAAATCCAATATCTCCAGATAGCCCCAGTCTGGAGGGACAACATATGTTAAAATCAGCCCATTCGGATAAACGGTTCGGGAGTTATGGGACTTTAAAGTATTGACCGACCGCATGGGTAAAGTATCCGAAAACAGTTCCATGCATTTTGGCCCTGCGGTCGGTCACAAACAAGGGAACGCAAACAGACGAATTACTTGGGTTATAGAGACTAAGGGGGATTCGCATGAATCCCCTAGTTCGTATGTTTCTTTCTACCGAACGACGGGTCATTCGGTAGTTTCTATACGAAATCCTGGACGTCTGGAGGTCTCAGCGGTGTTTGCCTAGTCGAGTGTCCGATTTCAGTTCCAGACACTCGACGGCAAAACACCGCTGTTCGGCAGTTAAAGATGGCCGCCGCCACGTGGTTGTTTCCTGAATGGCGGCCACCCAGAGGACACGGAACACATTACATGATTGCCAATTACCCGTTTGCAACATTGTTGCAAACGGTAATTGGAGGCACACTTAATCCTGGGTGGTCTGGTTGTTCGGTAGTTTCCTCAATACAATGAATGGAGTGATTCTACCGAACAATCAGATGAAGGCTGCATAAATATATATAACCCAGGTTAACTGCATACAACAATACATACATGACATTTAAAGTATTAAAGGCAGGATTACTGTACTACGTTCCACAGTCTTAAAGGTACAGTAGTCCCAAAAGTTCCAATATGTCCATCGCTGCTTTTAAAGGGCCAGCAGCAGCAATACAAATTATTACCTGCCCAAATATAGTCTTTAAAGTGCAATATGTCCAGGGGCCATAGTCAGCGGGCAGGAGGCTAGCAGCCAGGCCTCTCCAGTTCACAGTGGCGAAGCTGGTTTCGCCACAACCCCCCTACCTACACACCCCGATTTTTCTTGTGCAAGTAAGTCTGGATGCTAGCCAAGAGCTAGCCAGCACACTACTGCGACTTTAAATTGGCGACTGTTTACGTTAGGATCGTCTATTTCCCTATTAAAGTATTATATTTTAACGCTTATCGCTACAGCACACCAAACTTTTTTGTTGATTAACCCTAACAACTTTTGGTTCCTAACAAATTAGGAAGATCTTTTCTGATACCAATACTCCTATATCAGGAATATCGTAAGGACAGTCCCTTCTCCCTTTGCACTCATTCAGTATTAATGTGCGCTCAGTTCTAAGCTGTCTGGGGATATATTGAATGTACCTGTTTTATGCAATAGCTGCACAGTTATATATTTTATAACGGATCACCTGGCACCCCGACTGGGTACCTCTGTTGATGGATGCTCCTAGCGCTTCCTGAGGGCTCCAAGCACTCCAGCTGACACCATAACCACTGTGGACTCCTTCAGAGAGCAGGACAGGAACAAGCTCTTAAAAGAGCTACGTGATTAAAGCTCAGGGGAGTATTCAGAGCATAGCAATCCCCAGTGTGAGTATAGCTGTCCCCTCCAATCACGAGACAAGACTACGTGTTGAGGGGTGAAGAAGAACTGACTGTACTGGCACATACAGCCTCTTTTATTCACATTCTACAAACATAGTACTGCCCACAGGGTTTTGAAGAACAACCAATCAACACATTACAACACAGCTGTAACGGACCGTTTCAGCATATGAGGGGTTAAAATCCGTTTAGGCGATAATCCCCTTTTCTCAGAAAGGTACAGCTACTGCAGAACATCAGAACTCACGAACTGGATATAGGTGAATAAGGTAGCACTCCAGCTGGAACCTCACAAATAGCTGCTAGCAGATGAATAGGAAAAGCAGACATCAGCTTACACTCCTAGCAGTCAAATCTCCAACAGCATACAGTGAATCCCCCCAAGAACGAGACAAGGCTCCGTGTTGAAGGTCAAGCAGTGGTCTGAGGTGCTGGGCACCCAGCCTGGTTTTTATTACATGAGTACACATACAGGCCACACCCAGGGGGAGGCATAAAATAACCAATGACATAGATGTTACCTCCCACACATCCCCTCCCCTTAGTGTGACACATAATCCCATTATGCATACAGTTCAAAATATACTTTTACACAACTTTCATAACTTTAAAACCATACATCACATTCACATAAAAATACATATCCTCAATCAATCCATTCAGGGGAACAACATATTAAAAAATGGCATGAATCAGACCAGGGGTTCAAAAGTTAGTAAAAGTATCTTTTATTCCCCCTGGCTCAAACAGTAAAAGTAAAACATCCCCACAATGCATCCTGGCTTCCTCCCTTCTGCCCTGGAGATAATTGGAGAAGGAATCTAATTATCCAGGACTAGAGGCAGACTCCATTAACCACATGGTTGCAAAACAACATCAAACTCTTTAAAATACATAAAGTCACATTTTATACATTAAACACAGACATTTAACATATCCCCAGATAGCTCAGGTCTGCGTGCACATTATTAGGTGAATGGCACGCAGACCACACAAATACAGTTTAATTGCCATGGAGCCAAAGTCTTTCCCATAGTCTTTCATTATATGAATAGGCTCCATGGCATTGCCATCTGGGGGGTATCACTTCTCACACAGGGCAAGCACCGAATGGCCCCACTGTATTTAAAGGGCCAGAATGAGTGACATGCACTCTGTTAGGGCCGAATACTGTTTGTAAAGGGCCCAATCTCCCAGGGCCATAGTCCAAAGGCAGCAGGCAGGCAACCAGGCTCCTCCAATACAATGTGGCGAGATTGGTTTCGTCACAACAGCTAACACTCCCATTCATTACATCAGAAATTCTCCCCTCTGCCTGTGATGCAATTATCTCAACACAATAGACTTACTTAATTATCACAGGCAAGAAAATACAGTATTATAAAACATATCACAGGGACCCCAAAACATGCAATAACCCCATAAAAATATATCCTCAGAATCGGGGGATCTGGGTGAACCACATATCTAAAATTCACCCAGATCCGTGCAGTAGTTTGGAAGATACGGTTTAATGCAGATTCGGCAGAACATATACAGGCTATATGAAAAATAATTACTGTTAAATGTGTCCCCTGTTCTGTAATTTAAAACTACTGAACAATGTCTTTGTGCACCAAATACCGGCGAGATGGCACTGTGTAGAAAAGTCAAAACAGTGTCTGTGAGCTAAAATGGCCGCCATCCATTGTACTCACCATGTGCTTCATCCATTCTTCTCACCATGTGCCTCTGATACATGAAATGGTGGCCACCCAGTAACTCCACAGTTTGTCTGGTAGTCTATCCAGCCAAACCAACAGATGGAACAGTGCAATAAACTAAAGGAATCATAAAAAATACAGACAATATTTGTGCACAATCTCCAGTTTTGTCACAGGGCACAAATAGTGTTTTCAAATGCCATATATCCCAGGGCCATAGTCAGAAGGTAGGAGGCTGGCAAGCAGCCCCCTCCAAGAACACGTGGCGAGGTCTGTTCCGCTACATATTTTTATGTATTTTATTGTCTTTTGCTACCATTTGTTCAATTGAGTTTTGCCTCTGTCCTTGGAGATAATTGGATTACTTCCCAATTATCTCCAGGATAGAAGACTCTATGGAACTGATTTTGGGCAGAAAAGCCATGCTTCATTTGGTCACAAAGGACTTCGATCTATCTTTTGAACCACTGGACCAATTTGGATGATTTTGACATATGTTTGTAAATTCTGAAAATGTATGAATGTGATGTATACTTTTAAAGTTATGAATAATGTGGAAAAACTGTATTTCTCTGCCTGTGATAATTACATTAACCCATTTTGTAAGGTAATTGTATCACAGGCAGAGGGGATGATTTTGTGTGGGAGTGTCTGGGTGTATTGTGCGTGTTTATTGGTTGTTTTACAAAACCCTGTGGGTGGTACTAATGTGTAAGAATGTGTATATAAGAACAATAAACCCACAGCTCTGTCAGATCACTGCTTGCCCCCCAACATGGAGCTTTGTCTCGTTTTGGGGGGGATTTACTGTATGCTGTTAGAGACTGATTGCCAGGAGTGTAAGCCGCTTGGGTGCTTTTCCTGTTCGTCTGCTAGCAGCTATTCGTGAGGTTCTAGTTTGGGAGTTTGGAGTATTCCCTTGTATCCAGTTTGGGAGTTTGGGGTTCTGCAGTAGCTGTGCCTGTGTCTCTGGAAGGGAAGATCTACTAAACAGCGGTTTAACCCTTTTATGCCTGGGGGTGCCGTTAAAGACCCCTCCCAAATCAGTTCCCAAATCCTTCCTAGATACAGTGACTGTACCCCTCAAATCTGTGCCCAACTTCTTCATAGATACAGGGGACCACCCAAATCTGTGTTCAGTTACATCATAAATACAATTACTGGACCCCCCAAATTTGTGCCCAGCTCCTTCATAGATACAGTTACTGGACCGCCCAAATCTGTGCCCAACTTCTTCATAGATACAGGGAATGGCCTGCCAAAATCTGTACCAAGCTTCTTCATAGATACAGTGACTGTGCCCCCCCAAATCTATACTCAGCTCCTTCATAGAAACAGTAACTGGACCCCCCAAATCTGTGCCCAGCTCCTTCATAGATACAGGGAATGGACAGCCCAAATCTGTACCCAGCTGCTTCATAGATACATGGTCTGGAGACAAATCTAAGCCAAATCTGGAACCCTGCTTGAGCCATACACTGACCCAAATAGCATGACCCAAATAGCATGACCCAGGAACTGCCCTCTCTCCTGGTCTCACACATTGCCCAAATAGAGTAACCTAGGAGTTGCCCTTCCTCCTGGTCTCACATATTGACCCAAATAGCATGATCCAGGATCTGCCCTCTCTCCTGGTCTCACACATTGCCCAAATAACGTAACCTAGGAGTTGCCCATCCTTCTGGTCTCACACATTGACCCAAATAGGAATTGCCGTCTCTCCTGGTCTCACATATTGACCAAAATAGTGTGACCCGGGGTCTACCCTCTCTCCTGGTCTCACACATTGCCCCAAATAATGTGACCCAGGAGCTACTCTCTCTCCTGGTCTCACACACTAACCCAAACAGCATGACCCGAAAGCTACCCTCTCTCCTGGTCTCACTCATTGCAGGCTGGTATTGTCCCCTCTGCCTATTCTGCTGCAGTCTTTCTTCCAGACAGGTATCTTATCCTCTGCCTATTCCGCTGCAACCGTTTTTCCAGGCAGCTATCCGCCTCTGCCTGGAATGTGATTTCTATTGCCTTTACAAAGGCACTTGTGGCTCTCGGGCCTAGTTCTCTTGATTTATCCCAGGGCTAGAGGGATCATGCAGCCAGACAACAGGTATGACAACTCTGTGGCTGGGATCCATAAAAATCCACACATGACACCGTTCCAAATGGAACTAGCATACAAATAATTAAAACATATCAGAAAACATACAGGGAATTATAACGACACAATAAAATGTATACAAAGGGGTGGGGAAGTCAATAACCAACACAAAATATCTTTCCTGCCTTTAGAATTGGCAATATGCAAATCCAAGTGAATATGCAAATTAACCAAACTTGCTATTCAGGTAGTGCATATTGCTGTTGCCACCAACAGAGGGCGCTTTACAGGCTCCATGGCCAAATCCACCTTGTTGGTAACAAGTGTCAGCAGGACAGGAGAGCAGGCAATACAATTAACAATGTACAAACACATTATAAACACCCTGCACCTATAATGTGAACAGGGTGACTTAGACATAGGAACAATTTATTTCACTAAATCCTAGCTATCATAGTGAAGGCGAATATCATGAAGGCAAGCTGTATTTGTGTATTTTGCTGATTAGATCCAGGCTCAGCTTTCTCATCTCTAAAATGTCTGCAAATTCGTGGAACAAACCCATCATGGTTCAGACAGGGAAGATATATTGTACAATTTAATGTAAGACTATCAAAATCAACACGGTGATCGAGTCTGTCTTTGTCCAGCTGCGATTTTCAAACAAGATAACGTACAGTTTGACAGAAACATCTGTGTGCTTCTATCTCCTGGATTTCTGATAATTGTTTCTAAAACACATTTCAAAAGTGGAAAAGACGTGTGGAGAAGATTCTAAAAGGACCAGCTAGACTGAACATGTTGGTAATGAGATTACGGGTCATACTGCCGCTTCCTGTGCTGACAGATAGCGTGACTTTATTTAGTGTGGACATAACTCGTATCCCAAGGTATCATTTTCTATCACAGTCTACAATTATGTTTTAAAGGGGCACTCCACGTACCTTATTGACTTCACCTCATTTACACGGTTATGGTGCCTTGAGTCTGCTGGTGTCACCTCACATTTCACATTGTTAAACTGTTTTCCAATGGTTTAACACTGAATTTGTGTGTCCCTAGGGGTGGCTTGACTCTTCTCTTCTAGCTAATTCTTCCAAATTAGCCAATCACTGCTGCTTAATGCTAGTATAAATTGTCTAATATGGATTAGCTACAGCTGGGGGTAGAGCACCCAGAACTCATAGACTCTCTGTATTAAGCTGGATGAAAATGGTTTAACACACATGGGATGGCTTCAAGGAACTCCATGCACCATAAACACTTCAATGTCTACAACTTGGGTTTTAATCCCAGATTTGTTACTTGCTTAAGGCAGCAGTGTGCCCTAGGCTGCCTCCAACTATTTCATTAGATTACTATCTACAACCTTTGCTGGAAGGCTATTCTATGCTTACACTACATTATGAGCCTCTACCACCTTTGATGGAAGACCACTCCATATATCTTCTGTGGGTTTTATTCCTGACACTGGTGGCTGCTCTAGACGGCAGTGTGTCTCAGCTTCCCTTGCTCTGTATTATACAAAAGTGAGTACACCCCACATATTTTTGTAAATATTTTATTATATCTTTTCATGTGACAACAATGAAGAAATTACACTCTGCTACAATGTAAAGTAGTGACAAAAAAGAAAAGAGGGAACCCTAGGACAAAATGTCCAGGATACCCGAGTAGGATATCTCAGTGTGAACTGATGCTGCTAAAAAGCCATAATTTTATTTATAAATACTAGACATCAACAAAAAAAAATATATAAATAAAAACACACAACTATAGTCCCAAAATATGGGGAAAAAATGATGGCATCTTACTAGGAAGGGAACCCAAAATTAAATGGGAAACAAACAAGGTTAGTTGCTCATGAACAGCAACTATGCTAAAGGTAATAACACCTATGGTAGAAATATCCTAGTCTTAGATATGTAAAAAATAAGATAAGGACCCAAAGGGTTATCTACCTTTAAGAAATTTAAGCAGCCTAGAATCCCATAAGTAACCTAGCTCAAAGAGTAGCAGGATATAGGTATATAGGTATATGCCACTAGGCAAATATAAAGAACGAAAGTCTCTCTGCTGCAATAATCTATATATAGGTCAGCTGTGTCTTAAAACTGCATACCCCAGAGTAAACTCCTTGCTAGTCCTTGCTCATGCTAAGGTAACTAAGAACAGGTCAGTGCCCTTCCTAGCTTACATAGAGAAAATTATATTTATAACTGGAAATTCCCCATTTAAATAATAACACCCCAAATAAAGTGTAAAGAAAATAAAGTGAAGTGGTTAAAAATCCATCTTATGCCTAACGCGTTTCGGCGCTTAACCTAGCGCCTTTCTCAAAGGCTATCAATGAGGACGCTTACCTGAGCGCGTCTTTATACCTCACAACCGATTCTAAAGCCAATCCGATCGTGGATAGGGGGCGTTTCCGTTTGCACGTCCCCAACCGATTCGATTGAAGGATGCCTGCTGTCCATCATATACCAAGGAGCCTATCACCAAAGAGTGGGCGGGGCTTAGTGCCGAAACCGCAGAGAGAGTGTTTACTCCGTTGCCATAGGCAACTTTGAAGCTCTAACGTTGCGTCCAGGCACATATTAAGCCATTGCACTCCAAGGACTCAAAGGATATTGAGAATTAGAGAGCTTATAACAAATACAGTTCTACATGTGTACAGTTACTAATGGTGTGTACAACTAAGGAGACACACATATCTAGCATAGTAACCCAATGTAGGTCCATTTCTTACAGCCTCTTAACAATTAAGTTTTAGGATTCATAGAAGGGCTATACATTGGGTACTAAAATGTCTTAAAATGCAGAGTTGAATGGATGTACACATAAATCAGGCTCCAGTAGCTCATAGGTGGACAGATCATCAAGCAATAAATAAACCAGTTAGTGGGTATATATATAAGACTCGCCAGGTCTCATCATAAGTAGTTGTCCTCATGCGTTCATGACTAGGATGTAATGTATAAAGGTATATACATGGAAACAGCATATATCTCACAAATACATACTCATAAGGTTATATTATAGTCTAGGATTCAATAAAGGCGGGTGAACGTAAAGCCTTCATTCAGGCCATTCGGAAAAAGAGTATCCAGTCTATGAATCCATAGACATTCTCTTCTTTTTAGAATGAGATCCAAATCACCTCCCCTTTTTCCCATCTGTACCTTTTCAACAACGACAAACTTAAAGCATCTTGGTGTATCGCTATGATGTAACCTAGCGTGCCTCGCAACAGGAGTGTCTCTTTCAGAGGTGACTGAGTGGATGTGCTCCATTATGCGTCTTTTTAAGGGACGTATTGTTTTACCTACATATTTTAATCTGCATTTGCAGGTAAGAAGGTAAACAACGAGGGCGTGGTCTGAGGTGGGAGCGAGCTGGACGTGTCCGTGTGAGCTCCGCCGGGACCACTGGATCAACGGCTAACAGAAGCGGCATTCCGTGACCGATTGCGGATCAAACTGAAGGGAGACCCGAGATGGAAAAGCGGGCCCCTAAGAAGCCGACCAAAAAACAGGCTGAACAGGGAGCGACGGTGGCAGATCTCTTTGCGGCCTCCCGCGCCATGAGGAACACCCAAGATGGCGGACGGGAAAGCCTTGGAGGGCCGCGATCTCCTTCCAGCCCGGCATCCAGCGGGACTTCGGGATCCCAAGAGCCTGACGCCAAACAGATACTGGCTACCTTGGCGGAGGTAAGATCCTACCTAGCGACAGAGATAGCTAGAAATACCGCCGAAGTTAAGGCGGAGATACAGGCACTCGGCAATAGAACAGCAGTGCTAGAGCAAAGAGTGGAGTCCACAGTGGAAGCTCACAATGCAGCCGCTGCGCAAATTAACCTGTTAACATCCAGGTTAGCGGTGGCTGAATATGCACTAGAAGATTTGGGCAACCGCTCGCGTAGGAACAATATCAGACTGCGGGGTTTGCCAGAGAGAGAGGGGGAAGGCTCCCTGATTGAGGTGGTACTCGCCATATTTAAACCATTGCTACCAAACATACCGGAAAACCTCTGGCATGTTGAGAGGGCTCATAGGGCTCTCAGGGTCAGACGGCCAAATGATACCAGACCCAGGGATATCATCATCAAATTTCAGTTTTTTCAAACAAAGGAAGCTTTGATGAGATATGGAAGGGAAAACCAAATCAAGTATAGAGGAGCTGAATTGGCCCTATTTCAGGACCTGACACCAGACACCCTGAGACAGAGGAGGGAATGGAGGCCTATAACTGAATTGCTCCAACAGCACTCTATTAAATACGCGTGGGGCCATCCGTTCCGCCTGATGGCCTTTAAGGATGGGCGCTCTAAGATCCTACACCCTGGGGGCGATCCGGCGGCATTCCTGCACGACCTAGGGGTACAAGACACAGGCGACATTGCAGTGCCTGGAGCTGCGACAGCGACGGTACATCCCCTCCCTCGAGAATGGTACACGGCGGGTGAGTGAGGTCCGCGGGGGGCTCCCTTACGTTCCTTTTCTGGTGCCAGCCCCTTGAAGAAGTGCCCCATTGGGGACGGCTTGTGGGGGGTATTTTGCATCCTGTTTTTTTTGGGAGGGGGTCTTTTTTCTGCGGGCACTTATATCTATTTTAATTTAAAGGTTTTTGTACCCGTCAGGAGCGAGTGATTTTTGCTCGGCCTGGGGTTGATATCCGGGTGGGGGGCTCCATTGTGTTTTGGGGAGGGTTAGGGCTTCTCCTTCTGGAAAGGTGTGGGATTATATACTCATATTGGGGACATGATTCTGACGCATCTGCAAGGCGGCGCCCAGCATACAATCGAGGCACGGTGTGGTTGCCAGCTCATGGGTTAACGTTTTCGCTATTGTTGTGAGGTCTGGACTCTGACTTTTAATATGTCCGGCGGGAGCGGGGTGGACGGTGGGGTAGGCACCGACGGAGGGGTTATTTGTATTTGTACTATGCACACCTATTGTTCGGTTATAGGCATGTTTAAACAGTTTTTAGTTTTTTCTTCGTACCCCCCTCTATGTATTTATGCTTCCTCTTTCACTCTCGAGTACCCACAACCAGGTATTAGATGCGGCCACATGTTGGGCTGCATAGAGGTGGATAGTTGAAATCCACCAAGACCAATTTTTGGCACCCGTATGCTCCACTCCGGCTGACTCGGGGAGCTAGGGATGAGGGGGGTCCCCAACAATTGAGGCAAAGGGCATACTGCTTGTTCTTTACGGGGGAGGGGGGACGTCGGTTTAGGCCTTATTTCTTCCCGCCTCCGGCTCACGCTCCATTAGCTGTGGGATATCCCCAGGGCTATAGCCCATATTTAGTCGCACGAACCCTGGATACCCCGGTCGGGCCTATATAAATGTCTTCCCATTTGATTTAAATAACACGCAAGGCAAGCTCTTTCCACCCATAGGATGCAGGGAGCAGCGAGGGGATCACAGGGCGAGAGTAAAGTCGAGTTGCAAGGGATGCCCGAGAAGGAGTACGGGTATGATACCCAAGGGGAGCCTGGGGTGGGGCGTCCTACCTAGGTGAATGTATTTGTAATGACCGCCACCAATCGTTTCTATTCTGCTGCGGTTTTAATTATTTTTAGGTTGGTCTGAATCCCTGGCCCTGTTGAGCCTTTTAGGATCACTGGAGGGACAGGGACTCATACCCCACAAGAGCCTGGCTTTAGATAAGACCAGGCATTTACTGTACATAATATGTTTTCTACTTACTGTTCTTTTATTTTCCTCTTTATATTGTCCCCTTTCTATCCCTTCTTATACCTTCCCTTACCCAGCCCTGGAGGGTGACGTTGGGGGAATACACCTTAGGAACGGCCGGAACGTAACTGGTGAGACTTCAATGACAGGAGCAGCGCTTACTATGCAAGCTAGATCGCGCCGGCGAAGATTATCTATTCCTACCGAGAGAAAGTTAGACGAAATACAGTTAGTGCGCAGGCTTCACAATGGGTTTTATCATAGCGATTCACACGGGATAGACCCATGCCGGTGAAGATATTGTCCATGAATGTTAAAGGTCTTAATGCACCCAAAAAAAGGCGCCTCATGTTTAGGGATCTCAACCGTTTGAACCCCGATATAGCTTTCCTGCAGGAGACACACATTCAGGCCTCGGCGAAATTTGCACTCAGAGACCGTACGTACCGAACCACGTATGAGTCGAGAGCGCTCAATAAGAGGAATGGCGTTGCAATCCTGGTACACCACAGATGCCCGCTTAATGTTACTAGGGTACATGCGGACTCGGGGGGCCGCTTTGTGCTCCTGTCAGGAACGTTGTACTCCCATAGCATACATATTATTAATCTTTATGGCCCCAATGACCCCTCTAAGGAGTTTTGGGCGGAATTGACACTGATGATTAACACTCTACCACATGGCATGATAATAGTAGGAGGCGATTTCAATGCAGCGCCATGCCCGGCGAGAGATAGGGGATCAGGTAAAGGTATTCCTAGATCGCATAATAGGGGCGGACAGGACAAATTATTACATATCTTCATGCAGGACACAGGCTTAGTAGATATCTGGAGGGCACAACACCCGGACGACAACGATTTTACATTCTACTCTGCACCCCATGATACTTACTCGAGAATTGACTTGTTTTTGGTTAATACTCACTCAGTGCCCAAAGTATCGATATCGACTGTAGGATCCATAACCTGGTCTGATCACGCTGACATTTCCATAACATTGGATAAACTAAGTGCTACGTCCCCATGGTCATGGAAATTGAACACTTCTTTGCTGCGTGATCCGGCAATAGTTGAGGAGGTTAGGAAGGAATTGCTTGACTACTTCGCTAGAGAAACTGGCACGGATTTATCAAAGGTGACGGTGTGGTCGGCTCATAAAACGGTGATCAGGGGCGTTTTGATTCGTGCAGCAACGCTGAAGAAAAAACGCAAAACCCAACTGCTATCTTCCCTTCTGGAGTCCTTGCGTGAGGCCGAACTGAAACATAAGATCGACGCTACACCTGCTAACTTGCAGGTGGTGCGGGAACTGAGAGCCTCGATTAAAGGAACGATGATAGACGAAACAGCACGGGCTATCGTAAGATCTAAACGGACCTATTTTGAAAAGGGCAACAAGATGGATACCCTACTGGCGAGAACGTTACGGCCACGACAGCATCGACCCCACATTACTAAAATCAGAGATGCCTTAGGTCAATACCGCACAGACCCCACAGATATAGCTACAGTATTTACGGAATTCTTCGCTAAACTATACAACCACTCCACAACAGACCCCGCCAGAATCAGCGACGAAAGGGACAAGATACAAGCCTTCCTTGCCGGGCTGGATTTACCAAAACTAAATGGGGCGGAAGTGGAGTCCTTGAGGAAACCGATTACAGAGGGGGAAGTAGAAGTGGCAATCTATACTCTGAAAAGTAATAAGGCTCCGGGACCGGATGGATTCGATGGCTCTTATTATAAAACCTTTAGGGAAGAACTGGTTCCACACCTGGTTGATTGGCTTAACGAATTATTAGATGGAGGAACGCCTGATAGGGATATGTCACTAGCAGACATCGTTTTACTGCCGAAACCAGGCAGAGATTTGTCGACCCCAGAAAACTTTCGCCCGATTTCCCTTATCAATCACGACTCAAAAATACTAGCGAAGATCCTGGCTACCAGGATAAATCTGATCCTACCTCGGCTGATTCACCCTGACCAGGTGGGGTTTATACCAACTAGACAACTATTCGAGAATACTCGACGTAACGTGGACCTCATATGGAGACAAACCACGAGGAAGATACCGACGATATTACTATCGTTGGATGCCGAAAAGGCTTTCGACAGGGTTCAATGGCCTTACTTATTTACAATGCTGGATCACCTTGGATTCCCGGTTCAGTTCACGACTGCGGTTCGAGCAATGTATACCAACGTCAGAGCCCAAATCCGCATTTCGGGTGCAAAGATAAAACCGTTTGGTCTTAGCAATGGCACGAGACAAGGATGCCCATTGTCGCCCTTATTATTCGCCCTGTCTTTAGAGCCGCTCCTTCAGGCAATACGCGCAGCCCCGAATATCAAAGGGGTAGATGTCGGAGGGAAACGATACATGGTGTCGGCATTTGCCGACGACGTGTTACTGACGCTAACTGAACCGAGGGGATCTATGGCGGCACTGGCAGACGTTTTGGGAGAATTTGGAGAATTGGCCGGATACAAGGTGAATATGGATAAATCCAGTGTGTTACCCATAGGGATGCCGGAGCTGGACACAGACTACATAGGGAGAACCTACAAGTTAAGAATATCGAGAGATCACATAAAATATCTAGGCATACGATTGACAGCGGATCCATCTAAATTATTCCAACAGAATTACACTCCGCTGATTAAGACCTTGATGACGGATATGGAGAAATGGATGGAAAAGGCAATTTCTTGGATCGGCAGGATACACTCCGTAAAGATGAATGTGCTACCCAGAATATTGTTTTTGTTCCAGGCACTTCCGATAAGGGTATCCAGATCAGACCTAGGACCGCTACAGCAAGCCATAGGCAAATTTATATGGCAAAACAGGAAACACAGGGTATCACGCAACATTCTTTATCGAGCTAAGGGCAGAGGAGGACTTGGCCTTCCACATTTACACTTTTATTACATTGCCGCCCAACTGGCACAGGTGGCGCTGTGGCACTCCCCGCCTGAGGAAAGAAGATGGGTTGACCTGGAAGCATCCCTTATGGGGATGGATATGCCTCAGTTCTATATGTGGACCCCGAAGGAGCACAGACCGAACATAACAGTGACTTGTCCAGCGATCTCTAACTCGCTGAAAATATGGGACACGGCTGCACCTAAGTATGGCTTGGCGTCCTCCCCCTCACCGATGACCCCTCTATTGAGGAACAAAGCATTCTTACCAGGGATGTCGGCCCGGGAGTTTAGAGGCATGGAAAGGGCGGGACTGCAAAGGTTATTTCAGCTATACGAGGGGGGCTCGATCGTGACTTTTGACAATCTGCAAAATAAAACACCTCTGCGACCCTTTGACTATTTCAGGTACCTTCAGATCAGGGATTATGCCCGTAACATCCAGGTTAAACAAGCCGCAGAGGCACAGATGACGTTCTTTGAGAGAATGTGCGCAAAAGAACGATTCCCAGGAAAAATGATTTCACTTATCTACTTACATTTATGCCACAACACTTCAGAATGGGGAGGACTAACATACATAGCCCAATGGGAAGCGGAATTAGGAGAGACATTAGAGGGAGTGGAGTGGCAGGAGATGTGGGAGGCGGCCGCGCAGGCTTCTATGTGTGTCTCCCTGCAGGAACAGTCCTATAAGACGCTATTTAGGTGGTATACCACACCGGTAAAGTTGAGCCGTATGAATCAAATTACTACAGACCTATGCTGGCGAGGATGTGGTCTCAAGGGCACATATGTCCACATGTGGTGGGAATGCCCGATAGCACAAGTGTTTTGGCGACAAATTGCGCAATTGCTACGAGACATATTTGAGAGGGAGGTTAAACTAGACCCATGGGTGTTCCTGTTAGCCAGACCTATAGATAACTGGACCAAAGCGCAACTAACCCTATTGAATAAGGTGACTCTGGCAGCTAGGAGAGCTCTGGCACAGGGATGGTTGAAACAGGAGGCCCCAGGGATTGATATGGTGATCTGGAAAATTAAAGATAATTACCTCATGGATGACCTCACAGCTCGAGTTAGGGGTACGACGAAAAAGTTTGAAAAAATTTGGGGCCCTTGGGAGGCCAGCGCAGCCAATACGTGAGTTTAGCTCACACGACATGGGATGGCCGGACCCTCCTGACGTCACCCCCCTCCCCCCCCCCCCTTTTTTTTTTTTTTTTTTTTTTTTTTTCTTTCCCCTAGTTTTTCCTTTTTTCACACTCTGATATCTACTTTCATCTCTCTGTTCCTTTCCTTCTCTCTTGTGAGATCTTCTTAATTATTTCACGAAAGCCAGGCAGACTGTAAATAACTAGTACCACGAAAGGATTGGGACATGGGCTTACTGGTGCAATTGGATAGAACTTTGTAAGAGTTTGACAAAAAATATAAAACAGCAAACGAGCTGTTAGATTATCATGGAAACACAGGATGGAAAATAGGGCATGTCCTACACATATTTAACATGCGAACATACTAGTATGACATATATGGTGCTGTTTGACCTGCCTTATTGGTTTCTGTTTTTGTCTTATTACTGCCTTTGCTTATCTCTCATCTATGTTATAAGTTTAAAAATTTTAAAAATAAAAAACTGGGAAGGACTGGTTAAAAGCTGATAGCCGCATTCCAGGATACGTTGGTGAAGTGAAGGTTTACTAGGAGGGATAGTTTAAGGTCATTCCAAATACGATGTGAACCATGCATATATAATGTAACAATATCCTGTATCGGCTCGTTTTGATATGCAATTATTGTAATGTTCTTCCTTGACATAAATAAAGAATTTATAAAAAAAAAGAAGGTAAACAACACCTGTAGAATTACAGTTAAAAAACTGTTTAATAGGGAACTTCAGCGTACCAGAGGAATCGGTTACAACTTTTGAATCTCTGTCTATGTAGCGACATGCTACACATCGTCCGCATCGATAAGTCCCTTGCACATTAATCCAACTCTTTTTGTTGCTATTCGGCTTGGAAAAGTGACCCGGCACCAGCAGGTCTTTTAAGTTTTTTCCTCTTTTAGCAGTTATAGAAACACTACATCTCTGAGGTGGCGATCTTGGGTAAGAAGTGGCCAGAATCTAGCCAGAGTCTTTTTTGCAGTGTCCCATCCTGCATCATAGTTTGCCACACATCTAATTGTTTTTTGGGGGCATAATTTTGGTTTATCCTCTAAGCGGATTTCACGTTCGCTCAGACGTGCTCTAAGCCTGTTTGAGGCACCTATTAGGGTATCCTCTGGCTTTAAATCTGGCTCTCAGTAAGGCAGCTTTCTGTATAAAGTCCTCAGGCGAGGAACAGTTTCTTTTCAATCTGAGATACTGCCCCACTGGAATGCCTCTCTTGAGTGAAGTGGGGTGGTAACTTCTCCAACTCAGCATATTATTAGTGGATGTGGGCTTACGGTATAAAGTAGTATGGATCTGTAGTCCCTCCGTAATGGTGAATGTGCAGTCAAGGAAGTTTAATGAAGATGTACCTATCTCCATAGTCAGACGTAAATTCAAGTCATTTACATTCAAAGTTTCCACAAACTCAGTAAAGAGTTCTTTTGTGCCAGTCCATATTATAAGGATATCGTCTATGAAACGTTTCCATAAAAAGACGTTATCCATAAAGTGTTTCAGATGTTCGGCATGTACAATATGGTTCTCCCACCAACCAAGGTGCAGGTTAGCGTATGATGGGGCACAAGGCGTACCCATCGCTGTACCCCGCACCTGGTGGTAGAACCGATTGTAAAAAAGGAAAAAATTGTGGGTCAGTATGAATTGTAACAGGTCCAAGACAAAGGTAGTGTGCCGTAAGTGTTGTGGACCTCTTGTTTCAAGAAAATAGCCCACGTGCTCAATTCCATCCTGATGAGGTATTGAAGAATACAATGCCTCAACGTCAAGACTACAGAGAATTGCTCCCTGTGGGACTTCCAAGGACTTTAGACACTTCAGTGTGTCCTTAGTGTCTCTTAAATAGGATGGTAACTTTTCTACATGAGGCCGTAGAATTTTATCTACATATATGCTCCCTTTGCATATAAAATTTTTGAACTTGATACAATTGGTCTGGCTGTTAATGTCTCGTATTGTTTGTGGATTTTCGGGAGGCAGTAGAAAGTTGAGATCACTGGATTTTTAACGAAAATACTATTGTATTCGTCTTTGGTAAGAACCCCGTGATCAAAAGCTCTGTCCAGTAGAGTTTTATATTCCGACATAAACTTAGGTGCAGGGTTAGACGCAAGTACTGCATACGGATTTACATCGTTCAGTATATTTTCAGCAATTTGGACATAGTGGGGTCTATTCAAAATGACAATGTTCCCCCCCCCCCTTGTCTGCTGGTTTGATAATAATATGCTCATTTTCTCTCAATTCACATAGTGCTTTCCATTCTTTTTTTGTAAGATTTTCCCTAGGTTTAACCATTAGAGTATCAACATTAAGGTTCTTAATCATGTTGGTGGTGGATTCAACAAACATGTCAATGTTTTTAAAATCACGGAAATTAGGAGTGAACTTACTCTTTGGGTGCAGATCTGTATACGGAAGGGGGGGAGCATTGTCATTTGATTCGAGAAGCGATACCAGATCCAAAAGGCATTGATATTCTTTTGTATCAAAGCCTAAATCTTTGGCCTTTTTCTCATCTCTTACTTTAAAAAACTTATGAAGGGCAAGAAGGGCAATCATTAAGAAACTATCTGAGTAAATCAATGATTCCGAGAGGTTTGAGGATTCAAACTACACCAAATACACAGATGGATGATCCCACTCTATTAAAAGAATGGGACGAGGCATCTAATGCATGCTCCAAAAAATACATGGAGATTTTGGTGAAATTTGAATCAGAAAGATTAAAGCAGATTGATGAGAAAGTTAATGTGGCGGTTGAGAACATCCAGAAATGTACAGTAGATCCCTCATTTCAAACTCAGGAACAGCGATTACAAGAAAATTTGAATAAATATCAGAATATTATTAAGATCCGCAAACATAAAAAGTTTGTCAGGGACAATGACGACTATAGATCAGGTAGAATCTACAGACATTTTAAAAAGATCACAAGGGTAGACTCCGACTATTGCACTACATCCGAATATGACACCTCTGACACTGAGAACGAACAAACCTCTGTGCCTCAAACTACACAGACGAATAAAAGTATCCTCAAAAAAGGGGTGACTTTTTTAGGACAACTCCCCCGAGAGGGGGAACCACAGGGCCAGTTCAGACAAACTCGCAACAGGGGGAGAACTCGCAGACGATACTAGAGAAAGATACCCGAATAATTAACCCCTTAAGGATAGACGACGGATATATTCCGTCATGATTCCCTTTTATTCCAGAAGTTGTGTCATTAAGGGGTTAATATCTCGGATACTCCTCTTACTATGATACAAAGTCAAGTAATTATGAAGGGTCTGTCCTTTGTCCCAACTCCCCTATTCTGTAAATTTGAATGGATTAAAGATATAAATCTGTTTGGGAGGAAACTTGCCCTTCATATGTTTTTTAAAGTAAGAGATGAGAAAAAGGCCAAAGATTTAGGCTTTGATACAAAAGAATATCAGTGCCTTTTGGATCTGGTATCGCTTCTCGAATCAAATGACAATGCTCCCCCCCTTCCGTATACAGATCTGCACCCAAAGAGTAAGTTCACTCCTAATTTCCGTGATTTTAAAAACATTGACATGTTTGTTGAATCCACCACCAACATGATTAAGAACCTTAATGTTGATACTCTAATGGTTAAACCTAGGGAAAATCTTACAAAAAAGGAATGGAAAGCACTATGTGAATTGAGAGAAAATGAGCATATTATTATCAAACCAGCAGACAAGGGGGGGGGGAACATTGTCATTTTGAATAGACCCCACTATGTCCAAATTGCTGAAAATATACTGAACGATGTAAATCCGTATGCAGTACTTGCGTCTAACCCTGCACCTAAGTTTATGTCGGAATATAAAACTCTACTGGACAGAGCTTTTGATCACGGGGTTCTTACCAAAGACGAATACAATAGTATTTTCGTTAAAAATCCAGTGATCTCAACTTTCTACTGCCTCCCGAAAATCCGCAAACAATACGAGACATTAACAGCCAGACCAATTGTATCAGGTTCAAACCATTTTTATATGCAAAGGGAGCATATATGTAGATAAAATTCTACGGCCTCATGTAGAAAAGTTACCATCCTATTTAAGAGACACTAAGGACACACTGAAGTGTCTAAAGTCCTTTGAAGTCCCACAGGGAGCAATTCTCTGTAGTCTTGACGTTGAGGCATTGTATTCTTCAATACCTCATCAGGATGGAATTGAACACGTGGGCTATTTTCTTGAAACAAGAGGTCCACAACACTTACGGCACACTACCTTTGTCTTGGACCTGTTACAATTCATACTGACCCACAATTTTTTCCTTTTTAACAATCGGTTCTACCACCAGGTGCGGGGTACAGCGATGGGTACGCCTTGTGCCCCATCATACGCTAACCTGCACCTGGGGTGGTGGGAGAACCATATTGTACATGCCGAACATCTGAAACACTTTATGGATAACGTCTTTTTATGGAAACGTTTCATAGACGATATCCTTATAATATGGACTGGCACAAAAGAACTCTTTACTGAGTTTGTGGAAACTTTGAATGTAAATGACTTGAATTTACGTCTGACTATGGAGATAGGTACATCTTCATTAAACTTCCTTGACTGCACATTCACCATTATGGAGGGACTACAGATCCATACTACTTTATACTGTAAGCCCACATCCACTAATAATATGCTGAGTTGGAGAAGTTACCACCCCACTTCACTCAAGAGAGGCATTCCAGTGGGGCAGTATCTCAGATTGAAAAGAAACTGTTCCTCGCCTGAGGACTTTATACAGAAAACTGCCTTACTGAGAGCCAGATCTAAAGCCAGAGGATACCCTAATAGGTGCCTCAAACAGGCTTAGAGCACGTCTGAGCGAACGTGAAATCCTCTTAGAGGATAAACCAAAATTATGCCCCCAAAAAACAATTAGATGTGTGGCAAACTATGATGCAGGATGGGACACTGCAAAAAAGATTCTGGCCAGATTCTGGCCACTTCTTACCCAAGATCGCCACCTAAGAGATGTAGTCCCCTCACGTGTTTCTATAACTGCTAAAAGAGGAAAAAACTTAAAAGACCTGCTGGTGCCGAGTCACTTTTCCAAACCTAATAGCAACAAAAAGAGTTGGATTAATGTGCAAGGGACTTATCAATGCGGACGATGTGTAGCATGTCGCTACATAGACAGAGATTCAAAAGTTGTAACCGATTCCTCTGGTACGCTGAAGTTCCCTATTAAACAGTTTTTTAACTGTAATTCTACAGGTGTTGTTTACCTTCTTACCTGCAAATGCGGATTAAAATATGTAGGTAAAACAATACGTCTCTTAAAAAGACGCATAATGGAGCACATCCACTCAGTCACCTCTGAAAGAGACACTCCTGTTGCGAGGCACGCTAGGTTACATCATAGCGATACACCAAGATGCTTTAAGTTTGTCGTTGTTGAAAAGGTACAGATGGGAAAAAGGGGAGGTGATTTGGATCTCATTCTAAAAAGAAGAGAATGTCTATGGATTCATAGACTGGATACTCTTTTTCCGAATGGCCTGAATGAAGGCTTTACGTTCACCCGCCTTTATTGAATCCTAGACTATAATATAACCTTATGAGTATGTATTTGTGAGATATATGCTGTTTCCATGTATATACCTTTATACATTACATCCTAGTCATGAACGCATGAGGACAACTACTTATGATGAGACCTGGCGAGTCTTATATATATACCCACTAACTGGTTTATTTATTGCTTGATGATCTGTCCACCTATGAGCTACTGGAGCCTGATTTATGTGTACATCCATTCAACTCTGCATTTTTTTTTTTTCAATTCGTATTTTATTGAAAGTTTTATGAAAGGGGTAGGGATACAGAAAGCAAAAGGGGGAGTGGGGAGGGTCGGGAGATGGAGTTTCACAAGTTTTCATTGCAATACATAATGTTTCACATAGAATATAACAACAGTTCACTTATCCAGTGTATTTACGTATATACATATCATTGATCAATCTTGATAATCCTCTAAACATAAATGTGTGCTGAACTATGAAAGCAGTCTGCTAGTACCCCGTTTGATCTAGACATACTTTGGAGGGGATGCAGCCGTAACTATGTGTCCTAGTGGTTAGTAACCAAACGATTAGTGATTAAATGTCCTGGTGTCTTGCAGGAGCCAGGCCTTATTCTTCCACCTTATTCTCACTATATGCGTGCGTCATTCGCATCTAGTTCATGAATACCTGTGTCTTTGTATTACTTGGTGAGAATTGATGCCGTTGTTAATAATGGCAGGTGTTAATGGTGTGAGGTATTGTGTGTCATAATAAATAAATCGTATGAGCAATCTATGATCTTGAAGTGATCCATCTATGCCAGTTATGGCAGTTGTTATTTGTTTTTGCGTAGAGGCTGCTAGCATTCATATTTAAGATATTGTTTAATCTTCTCTTCCAGTGATGTGGAAGCGGGGCATATAGTTTGTTTCCAGTGCAAGGCTATAAGATTGCGTGTCGCTAGTATCATTATAATCACTAGATGTTTATCCAAGTGGGCTATGGGGGTGGGTAGTAGGAGCATGAGGCCCAATCGGGGCGTTAGGGCCAAGTTTGTTATACCCATGCTGACCCACATTTTGTGAGTGTCTTTCCATAACGGCTTTATGAGGTGGCATTCCCACCATATATGAGTCATTGTTCCTGCACTCATCCCACATCTCCAACAAATGCCAGAAGTGAGTGGAAACATCCTGTGTAGCTTATCCGGTGTATAGTACCACCTGTATATCAACTTTTTGTGTGCCTCTATATGTGAGTAGCAAGTGGTCACCCCTTTCAGAGCTGTCAGTGATTCGAGACACTGTTTGTCCGAAAGCGCTAACTCGCTCTATTTTTCCCATTGAGCCTTATAAGAAAAGTTGTGTGAGGGCGCACCATCTTCCAACACTGCATAGCATAAAGATAGGGTTTTTTGTCTAGTCGGTGCGGAATGGCATCTATCATACAATTTACACCTGTCGGCGTCAATGTCGTGCCCTGTGTTTATGGGTTGTGTCACCTTGTCTTTAATGATGCTTTTAAGTTGAAGGTACGGAAATATATGCGAAGAGGGTAGCTTAAATGATTTTTGTAACTCCGGGAAGGGCATAATCTTCCCTTGGTGACAAATGTCCCTAATGCGCCTAGCTCCACTCTCCTTCCACCCGCTGAGGGATAACCATGGAGAGATCGATTGTAAAGCGGTGATAGGTGCCCATGGGGAGAACTGTTTGTCAGTCCTTCGTGAGTGGTGGAGGGTGTCCCATATTTGAATAGCATAGCGAGTTAACGGTAGGAGTGTGTGTTGTATACCTCTCAGCTGTTTCGGTGTCCATATGAGTTCTACCACCGACCCGTTAGGGCCGTGTTTGTTCTCAATGTCTACCCATTGTAATGTCCCTGGCGGGGCGTGTAATTTAACCACATTTTCTAGGATTGCCGCTCTGTGGTACTGTAGTATATAAGGAAAACCCAAACCCCCATTTTTGGTTGAGGTATGTAGCAATGTTACAGGAAATCTCGGTTTCTTTGCGTTCCGTATAAAAGATGTTAGCAATTTTTGTATATGTTTGCATAGAGTGGTTGAGAAAGGCAGGGGTAACATACGGAAGATATACAGTATTTTTGGGAGTACCATCATCTTAACAGTATTGATCTTGCCGAGCCATGACAACATAACATCTTTCCACTTATGTAGGATTTGTTTACATATTTGTGGCAAGGGGGCAAGATTGAGTGTAGAGATGTGTCGATGTGTGGCTGCTATCTTTACGTCTAAATAGGTGAGGTGTGATTGTCTCCAATCGAAGGAGAATACAGTCTTCAATCTAGCTACTATGGAAGAGGGAAGACGGATCGGCAGGGCTTGTGTTTTTGACTGATTCATTTTGTAATAGGACACATTGCTATATTCTCCCAGGAGCTCGACAAGAGCAGGTAAGGACCGTTCAGGTTGGGACAAGGTGACCAGGACATCATCCGCAAACATTGATAGTTTGTATTCGGAGGATTCAATTTTAATCCCTGTTATGTTCGGAAGATTCCTAATCATATACGCTAGGGGCTCGAGAGATAGAACGAAAAGCAGGGGTGAGAGTGGACAACCTTGGCGTGTCCCATTTGTGATAGGGAAAGGGCTAGAGACAAATCCTGCATTCGTGACCTTGGCAGTGGGTTGTGTGTAAAGGGCCATTATGCCAGTAATGTATGGGGCTGGAAAACCAAATTTGGTGAGTACCCGTTCCATGTACCCCCAGTGTAGCCTATCAAAGGCTTTCTCCGCGTCTAGCGCTAGGAGAAGGCCCGTCATTTTTTGTGTTTCCATGAGTGATAATATATTCAATATCTTTCTGGTGTTGTCCGAACCCTGCCTTTTGGAGACAAAGCCTGACTGATCATTGTGAACAATTCGGGCGATGATGTTTTTAAGCCTGTCCGCTAAGATCTTGGCATATAATTTAGTGTCACAATTCAAAAGGGATATCGGGCGAAAGTTCTGACAGTGCGTGGGTGGTTTACCAGGTTTAGGCAGGGTGGAAATGTGGGCCTGCACCATGTCTGTAGGTAGCGTGCCGTCGCAGAAGCATTGGTTGAGTAGAGTTGTGAGATGGGGGGTCAGTATGTCTGAGAATGTCTGATAGTACAGGTTCGTGAAACCGTCTGGTCCTGGTGATTTGTGTTTGGGCAGTCTACTTATCGTTCTTGCCACCTCTTCTACTGTGAACGGTTGTGTTATCGTATTTATTTCTTCCTGTGTTAGGGTGGGTAAATTTACCCTATCTAAGAATTGCGCGATATGTTCCTCAGACGGCGTGTGTGTGGAGGGATCGTTTTTTAGGTTATATAGCGAGCTGTAATATTTCGCAAACTCCTCCACTATGTCTTGAGGGTGCATTAGTTTCTTTCTATCGGAGGAGACAATATGTGCTACCCGCGAATTGGCCATACGGGCTTTGAGCTTGGAAGCTAAGAGGGAACCCGCTTTATTCCCTTGGGTAAAGAATTTGTAATTGTAGTTGCGCAGTATATTATTCGTTTTGTCTAGTTCCATTTCTCGTAGTTGTGCTTGTGCCTTGGACAGTTGTGCAGAGTTATGTGCCGTCGGGTAAAGCTTGTTAGTATGAGTATGTGTGATTATTTGTTGGATTATGTTGTTATAAGTGTGAAGTCTCGTCTTTTTAGCGAAGCTAGCTTGTTTAATAAATATTCCCCTAATTACAGCCTTATGGGCATGCCATATCATGGCCGCGGAAGAGTGTTCTACAGTGTTCCTCTGAAAATAATCTGCAAGATCGGTCTTTATCTGCATAGTGAAGTTAGGGTCCCGTAACAAAGATTTGTTCAATCTCCATGAACCTCTGCCTTTGGTGGGGTATTGTGTCGTTAGTGTTAAAGAGATAGGAGCATGATCTGACCATGTTATTAATCCTATTTTGGCGGATTGGACTTTGGGTACCAAAGATGAGTGTATCAGAAATCTATCTATACGGGAGTAGGAGTTGTGGGCTTGGGAGTGAAAAGTGAAATCTTTCTCTGTGGGGTGTAGTATCCTCCAGGCATCTAAAAAACTAGTATTGTGGAGGCATTGTTGGATAGCTTTTGTAGTGTTTGCACGGTCTTTGGCTGTGGCCTGTGATATGCTTGAGGAGGAGGATGTGTCCAGTTGGTCATCTGAAATAAAGTTGGTGTCACCTCCTATCACTACGTTGCCAAGAGTATGTAACTTGTCCAGGTTTAGTATTTTATCTAAATACGTTGCTTTATTCTCGTGTGGTCCGTATATGTTAATGAGGGTGTATGGTTCATTGTTAAGTAGGCATTGAACTAGGAGGAAACGTCCCTCTCTATCGCCAATTTTTTTCTGCAGTGAGAAGGGCACATCCTTATTGATCAGTATAGAAACTCCTCTTTTCTTCTTACTGTACCCAGAGTGATAGCCTATAGGGAATTGCTTGGACGTGAATTTAGGCAACTTGGATTTTAAAAAGTGGGTTTCTTGAAAGAAGGCCACTGTGGCTTTCATTTTTTTGGCCTCGCCAAGGGCTAGCCTTCGCTTATGCGGGGAATTCAATCCTTTCGCATTTAGTGATATAATAGTTAAGGCCATGGCGGATCATTGGATGTGACTGCATTTATGTGTTGCTTTTTGTCCATGTGGTATAAATGTTTATGGCAGTGGTGAGGGGATTCATCCCTTATGTGCCGCCCATCGGGTATGAAGGTCAGGTTAGGATGTTCAGTTATGTGAAACAGAAGGGTTGGGGGGTAGGTTGGTGAACAAGAGGGTAGGGGATGGGAGAGTAACCAGAGGAGAACTATGTACAGGGTGTTGGTCAGATAAGGAGTATCTGACAATAACCAGATTTGTAGTGGCTCCGTGAAGCCAAAACATGGGGGGAGGGTAACTGAGGTGGTAGACACTAGCCTACCCGTTTCTGGTCAAAAAAGGGAAAATTACGTGGGGAGGCCGTGTGGGAACACACAGAAATTGAGATCTCATGGTAACAGTTAACTCTTAGGTGGGGTCACCTATCTGGTGATAAGTAATCTACATAGGGTATCGACCTTAGTAAAACGCTAGGCTCGCATTAGCCCTGTGACATTAACAACATATAGAGTCATACCGGATAAAATAACCAATCTCACTTTTCTTGTAGATGTAACAGTGTAAGATGCTCAGAAAGTCTCTAAGTAGCTTGGATTCTATTTCAGTTTTTGTCTTTTGCTGCGGTGATCCAGTCCTTTACGAGCTTCTTAGGTGACTTTGCGGGGTTTCTCGTTGCCTCTGCCGCGCCTAGTTGGTGAACTTGTATGTTCCAGCCCGCTAGGAGCTGGATCCCGTCGTTCAAATTATTTATGTGGTGTTCAGTTCCATTTTTCTTCACAATTATGCGCGTCGGGTAGCCCCACTTATATAAAATATCTGCATTTTGCAGAGCTTGCGACAATGGTCTCAATTCTTTACGTTTAGCTAAGGTTGCTGCTGATAAGTCAATGAACAGTTTGACTCCATCATATTCGGGTGGTATGTTATCTGTATTGCGCGCTGCTCGCATAATGGTTTCTTTTGATGTAAAATAGTGAACTCGGGTGAGTACATCTCTTGGGGTGGCTGTATCTAGGAATCTGGGCCGTGGTAAACGGTGTATGCGGTCAAGGCGGAGATCAGTCTCATTGAGGCCTGGGCATAAGGCTTTAAACAGACCCACAGCGTAATCATGCAATTCTGAGGGTTTAATTTCCTCTGCAATCCCCCTGAGACGGATGTTATTTCTTCTGTCGCGGTCCTCGTGGTCCGCCACCTTGGCAGCTAATGCGTGCAGTCGGGAGTCTAGTGAGTCAAATACCTCTGTTAGATTGTTGTGGGCCTCAATGATTTCTTCGGCCTTATCTTCCAGCGCAGCAGTGCGCTCTCCGATCTCTTTTATGTCTGCTCGCACATCTTTTGCCAGCTTGGCGAATTCAGCTTGCAGAGTGGTTTGTAAGTTGAGTAACATCATTTGCATGGCATCCTCTGATGCAGGAGCCGTGTTTATATTTGAGAAAGATGTGATATCGCTCCTATCAGAGCTTGCTGCAGGAGACGTGGGGCCGTCGGCGCCATTTTGTGTGCGATTTCGTGGCGGCGTTAATGAGGAGATCTGCAGTTCTGTCTGCTTTGTTTTCAATTTTTTTTGCCCCCGGTGTGACATGGTGGTGTCGGGCTATCCCCAGGGGTATTTTGTGCACGGGTAGGTCAGTGGATTTTCTGCTATTTGCTGCGTTCCGTTATACCCTCGGAGGAGCTAACAGCTCACACGTCCGACTCCATGAGCTGCCAGGCCACGCCCCCCTCAACTCTGCATTTTAAGACATTTTAGTACCCAATGTATAGCCCTTCTATGAATCCTAAAACTTAATTGTTAAGAGGCTGTAAGAAATGGACCTACATTGGGTTACTATGCTAGATATGTGTGTCTCCTTAGTTGTACACACCATTAGTAACTGTACACATGTAGAACTGTATTTGTTATAAGCTCTCTAATTCTCAATATCCTTTGAGTCCTTGGAGTGCAATGGCTTAATATGTGCCTGGACGCAACGTTAGAGCTTCAAAGTTGCCTATGGCAACGGAGTAAACACTCTCTCTGCGGTTTCGGCACTAAGCCCCGCCCACTCTTTGGTGATAGGCTCCTTGGTATATGATGGACAGCAGGCATCCTTCAATCGAATCGGTTGGGGACGTGCAAACGGAAACGCCCCCTATCCACGATCGGATTGGCTTTAGAATCGGTTGTGAGGTATAAAGACGCGCTCAGGTAAGCGTCCTCATTGATAGCCTTTGAGAAAGGCGCTAGGTTAAGCGCCGAAACGCGTTAGGCATAAGATGGATTTTTAACCACTTCACTTTATTTTCTTTACACTTTATTTGGGGTGTTATTATTTAAATGGGGAATTTCCAGTTATAAATATAATTTTCTCTATGTAAGCTAGGAAGGGCACTGACCTGTTCTTAGTTACCTTAGCATGAGCAAGGACTAGCAAGGAGTTTACTCTGGGGTATGCAGTTTTAAGACACAGCTGACCTATATATAGATTATTGCAGCAGAGAGACTTTCGTTCTTTATATTTGCCTAGTGGCATATACCTATATACCTATATCCTGCTACTCTTTGAGCTAGGTTACTTATGGGATTCTAGGCTGCTTAAATTTCTTAAAGGTAGATAACCCTTTGGGTCCTTATCTTATTTTTTACATATCTAAGACTAGGATATTTCTACCATAGGTGTTATTACCTTTAGCATAGTTGCTGTTCATGAGCAACTAACCTTGTTTGTTTCCCATTTAATTTTGGGTTCCCTTCCTAGTAAGATGCCATCATTTTTTCCCCATATTTTGGGACTATAGTTGTGTGTTTTTATTTATATTTTTTTTTTGTTGATGTCTAGTATGTATCAATAAAATTATGGCTTTTTAGCAGCATCAGTTTACACTGAGATATCCTACTCGGGTATCCTGGACATTTTGTCCTAGGGTTCCCTCATTTCTTTTTTGTCAGTTCATATATATAGGGTTATCCCCTACTATAGGATACTCTCAGGACACACTACACTGTTCCTGTTTTACAGGATCTCTTTTCCGTTCTACAATGTAAAGTAGTAAGTGTACAGCCTGTCTAACTGTGTCAATTTGCTGTGCCCTCAAAATAACTCAGCACACAGGTATTAATGTCTAAACCAGGCTTCCCCAAACTCCGGCCCTCCAGATGTTGCTGAACTACAACTCACATGATTCTCGGCCTATCTATTTCATGCAGAGAATCATGGGAGTTGTAGTTCAGCAACATCTGGAGGGCCAGAGTTTGGGGAAGCCAGGTCTAAACCATTGGCATCAAAAGTGAGTACACCCCTAAGTGGAAATGTCCAAATTGGGCCCAATTAGCAACTTTCCCTCCCCGGTGTCATGTGACTCGTTAGTGTTACTGTCAGGATCGGGACAGGGATCCAACACGCAGAGTACAAACAGGTGGTAGGTACGTATACCGGACCTTAGAATGTCCGGACTTAACGTAAGGAGTAAGTAGAGAATGGTCTAGGAACAAGCCGAGGTCGAGGGAACGAGAGGACAGGTAAGCGAGAGACAAGCCGAGTCAAAGGGTAACAGAGATAAACAGGGTAGAACAATCAAGCCGGGTCCCTCCTGGAACATCAACCCTGTTACATATCTTAGTATCATCCGCAAAAAGACACACCTTACCATCAAGACCTTCTGCAATATCACTAATAAAAATATTAAAGAGAATGGGTCCAAGTACAGATCCCTGAGGTACCCCACTGGTGACAAGCCCAAGCTTCGAATATACTCCATTGACTACAACCCTCTGTTGCCTGTCACTCAGCCACTGCCTTACCCATTCAACAATATTGGAATCCAAACTCAAAGATTGCAGTTTATTGATAAGCCTTCTATGTGCAACAGTGTCAAAAGCCTTACTGAAATCTAGGTAAGCAATGTCTACTGCACCACCCTGATCTATAATTTTAGTTACCCAATCAAAAAAATCAATAAGATTAGTTTGGCATGATCTCCCTGAAGTAAACCCATGTTGTCTCTGATCTTGAAATCCATGTGTTTTTAGATGTTCAACAATCCTATCCTTTAACATGGTTTCCATCACTTTCCCCACTACTGAAGTAAGGCTTACTGGCCTATAGTTGCCCGACTCCTCCCTATTACCTTATCTTTCTATCTGATACGAAAATTCTTCTATTATCCCAGAATACAATTATAATTAATATTCAGTGATTTTAATGTGTGCTTGTACAAGCATTATCTGTTAAGTAATGTTTTGTATGAAATTGCTCATTAATTCCATTTTTATATTTATTTTGAGCAATTCAGCTCTTTATCAGGTCTAATGGTTCACTGTCTGGTCTAAATGCTCTCGCAGATTCAGTCACTGAATTATTAAAACACTACTGGGGACAATTAATTGATCTAAAGAGTACAGAGCAAGAGTGGGATATTACCCATGATGCAGCAGGTGACAAGAGCTCGTTCAGAATGATGGAGGTTTGGGAGACACTTACCGTGTATTGAGCTGGCCAAGTTCTGGAGAGAAGTAAAGTCTTTCCAGCCTTAGAGAAATTATTTATATAGCAGCAAATTCTTTCTCAACGGCCATTATTCCTCTGGCGTTAGATACCAATTTTGGAGCAATTGGGGAATTCTGCTAATGAGAAATTCCATAGAGAGCTACCGTTCTGAGTCTGGGAAGCTGGTTTGAGGAAGATCCGCAGGGACTGGTCATTTCAGACCCCGGGGAGACCAGGGTGATGCAAGTTCAAGTAATGCTGTTTGTTTTTTTCAATGTGATTAAAGGGACCCAGTAAATAGGTTCCTCTGATATGTATATATATTATCTATTATTATTTTTTTTTCTTGCTAATGACCATAGCTGCCAACATACATAGTTACATAGTTACATAGCTGAAAAGAGACTCGCGTCCATCAAGTTCAGCCTTCCTCACGTATGTTTTTGCTGTTGATCCAAAAGAAGGCAAAAAACCCAGTTTGAAGCGCTTCCAATTTTGCAACAAGCTAGGAAAAAATTCCTTCTTGACCCCAAAATAGCAGTCAGATGTCTCCTTGGATCAAGCAGCTATTACCCCACTAATTAGAAATCATATCCCTGTATGTTATGTTTTTGCAAGTATTTATCCAATTGCAGTTAAAACATCTGTATGGACTCTGATAAAACCACCTCTTCAGGCAGAGAATTCCACATCCTTATTGCTCTTACTGTAAAAAACCTTTTCTTTGCCTTAGATGAAATCTCATTTCTTCCAGCCTAAATGTGTGACCTTGTGTCCTATGTATAGCCCTGTTTATGAATAGATTTCCAGATAATGGTTTGTATTAGCCCCGAATATATTTGCATAATGTTATCATATCCCCTCTGAAGTGCCGTTTTTCCAGACTAAACAGATTTAAATTTTTTAACCTTTCTTCGTAACTAAAATGCTCCATTCCTTTTATCAATTTTGTAGCTCGTCTCTGGACTTTTTCTAGTGCCATGATATCCTTCTTTAGAACAGGTGCCTAAAATTGCACAGCATACTCAAGGTGTGGTCTTACCAGCAATTTATAAAGAGGCAAAATTATATTTTCATCCCGAGAATTTATGCCCCTATTTATACATGACAAAACCTTACTGGCTTTAGCAACTGCAGACTGACATTGCATATTGCTGCCTAATTTGTTGTCTATAACAATTCCCAAATCCTTCTCATGTGTTGTTATCCCTAATTCACTACCATTTAGGGTGTAAGTTGCTTGTGTATTCTTTACCTCGAAGTGCATAACTTTGCATTTCTCTACATCAAATTTCATCTGCCATTTCAGTGCGTAGTCCCCCAATCTATCCAAATCCCTCTGCAGCAAAGCAATATCCTACTCACATTTTATTACTTTCCACTTTTGTCCAGCTTGAAAATTTACCATCAATGACAACTCTATGTACTCTATTTTTAAGCCAATGTTCTACCCAAGAGCAAGAATATTTTGGGCGGAACATACCGCTAATGTTATGTGTTTTACTTTTTATCCATTTAGAAGTTATGGTATCCGAACACTCTGCATTTGACTCCCAAACCAGGACCACCCCGGTACCCCATTAGAACGTTCTCACCTTGTAACTTAAGTGCTAAACCGCAAGTTAGTGAGCAATTTATTTAAAATTGTGCAATATAAAGTTAAAATTGTGAAAACAGGAGCAGTGTTTCACTTAGTGTATTAATAAGCAAAAAAATATACTTAGCAGCAGTGTGGCTTCTTTAGATGAGATATACCTCAAAGAAGAGAAATATGAAAAAAAAAACAATAATCGTGAAGACTGTTTTTATAAAGGACAATAATTTTTCACTTAGAATTTTTCCCTTAACACTCTCACTCACATTGTTCAGAGCCGATATGCCTGGCTCGGGGTTATGCGCTTGGGGGACTCCTTCCCCCTTTTCATCTTTTCACTGGTGGCCCTTTCACCTCCAAGAGAAAAATACACAGCAGGATCTAATGCAATATGTATCAGCAGTTTGAAAATAATTATATATATATATATAAGAACCTTTTGACACTGTTGATCATCAACAGCTTCTTCTCATCCTCCACAATATCGGATATTGCTCTCTCCTGGTGCTCCTCCTACCTCGCCCAGCGCTCTTTCAGTGTTTCTTTCTCTGGCTCTGCTTCTTCTCCCCAACTCCTCTCTGTTGGTGTCCCCCAAGGTTCAGTCCTTGGTCCCCTACTGTTCTCCATCTGTTACGACACTCACCGCCTGGAGAGTGAAGCCGCCGTTTAGCCGATATTCCCCTTTCTCCAGAAATGCAATTCCAGCATAACCGATCATAAAACTCCCGACCGGAGCATACGAACACGGTCTCTCCCGATCAGCAATCCATTCGAAATCCTTCCACAGCTATAAATAAACGAAAACGCTGTCCCAATAGTCAATCCCTCCACAAACGAGACAAAGCTCCGTTTTGAAGGTCAAGCAGAATGTGTTTAATGGGGGCTACCTGCCCAGTATTTATGCAGGTCTCCACCAGGTAGACACTCCCCTAGGGGACCTGGTGGAAGACTGTAAAATATATTAAACAGTAGCCAATCGCAGTGGCTATAACACAAGCCCTCCCCATTTTACCCATAATACATCTCTTCCTATCCCGGAGATAATTAGGGAGAAACCTAATTAATTCCGAGGATAGGAACCATCGCCATTTTAAACACAACACACAAAATGCAATAAAATACATAAAATCCGAAGTACCGAAGATATAGTGTTCGTGCAACGTATCCCCAGATAGCCTAAATCTGAGGGCATATTCCTGCCGAATAGCGCTCAGATCCGAAGTACACAGTCCAATCGCCATGGAGTCAAAGTCTCTCAGAAGTCTTTCGGTGTACGAAGGACTCCATGGGACGGCTATCTGGGTAAGTTCATACGGATGAAGAAACCCCCGAACGGAACAGTGTTCGTATGCCTCCAAGGGAATAAAAGGGGAGACGGCCGTCTCCAGCGGTGTTCGGTAGATAAAGAGTCCGTTTTTAGATCCATGGGTTTTGCACCGAACACCGCTGATTCGCCTCGTGTCCAAAATGGCCGCCGCCTCGTGGTCGGCATACGAACGACGACCACCCGTACGAAATGGAATGGAGAGGTGTTTGCGGTTAACCACAGCGTTCTAATTTGTGGTCAAGGTGTTAATGAGCCACACACTCCTCTCCTGGGTGGCCGATGTTCGGTAGTTTTACTCGGTACTTTAGGAAACGAAAAATCAACAGCGTACGGACAGGAAATCCACGAATCCAATGGAAACAGATGAACCCGCAATACAGGTCTATGCAGCAGGGTTCGTCACACGGCTCCCCCCTTGTGGAACACTCCGGCAGACCCGGCTTGGCCCTTTAGCGGGTCAACGTGGGGATGACCGGACTAGGAAGTAGCAAGGACGTCGGTTTGCCGGGATAACCCATCTGCATTCCCATTCTGCTTACCGGGTCGGTAGCTGATGGTGAAGTTATATGGTTGTAAAGCTAAACTCCACCGCAGCAGTCTACCATTGTCTCCGGAGACCCGGTTAAGCCAAACAAGGGGATTGTGGTCCGTGATAAGGGAAAATTCCTGTCCATACAAATAGGGGCTCAATTTCTTCAATGCCCAGACCAGGGCCAAACATTCTTTCTCCACTGCCGCATAACTCACTTCCCGGGGTAACAGCTTTCGACTGAGGTATGCGACAGGGTGCTCTCCTCCATCTTCCCCGACCTGGCTTAGCACAGCCCCCAGTCCATACATGGAAGCATCTGTATGGACGAGAAAACGTTTGTTAGGAAGGGGGGCAGCCAGGACAGGGGCATTCACGAGGGCCTGCTTAAGTGCTTGAAACGCAGCTTCACAAGCTGGAGACCACAGGACCTGCTTAGGGAGGTTCTTCTTAGTCAGGTCTGTCAGGGGTTTAGCTATCGAGCTATAGTCGGGGACAAAGCGTCTGTAATACCCTGCAGTCCCTAGGAAGGCCAATACTTGGGTCTTGGTTATAGGTGTGGGCCAGTTCGCTACTGCCTCTATCTTGGCCGGCTCTGGTCTCTGGCTCCCACACCCCACCCTGTGACCCAAGTATTGTACCTCAGCCATGCCTAGATGACACTTCTCTGGCTTCAACGTCAGGCCAGCGGCCCGAATTTTATCCAGTACTACCCCTACGTGTACCAGGTGTTCCTCCCAGGACACACTGTAGATCGCAATATCATCCAGGTATGCACAAGCAAATTCCTGGAAGCCATCAAGGAGCCTATCCACCATCCGTTGGAAGGTAGCTGGGGCGTTCTTCATCCCAAATGGCATAACCTTAAATTGGTATAAGCCAAAGGGGGTGACGAAGGCCGACTTGGGGATGGCGTCCTTGGCCAGGGGAATCTGCCAGTAGCCCTTACACAGGTCTATGGTGGTCAGGTAGCGTCCCCTGGCAATGCGGTCTAATAACTCGTCTACCCGTGGCATCGGGTAGGCGTCAGTGGTGGTCCGCTCGTTGAGCCTCCTGTAGTCCACACAGAACCGGGTGGTCCCATCTTTCTTAGGCACCAGGACTACAGGGGAGGCCCAAGGGCTATCGGAGTGCTCGATGACCCCCAGCTGGGTCATCTCCTCTATCTCCTTCCGCATTCCTTCTCGGACTGCTTCAGGGATACGGTAAGGAGGCTGTCGTAAGGGGTTCTGTCCAGGGGTCTCTACCTTATGTACAGCTAGGGTAGTGTAGCCGGGTTCTTGGGAGAACGTCGCCTGCTTCTCCCACAGAAGCTGTTTCGCCTGTTCCTTCTCCGCGGGGCTTAACCTGTCCCCTAGCTGTACGAGCTCAGTCAGATCCGTCTGGGCACCTCTGGCTAATAGGTCGGGTAAGGGTAAGCTTTCAGTATCGTCTGCAGCGGGGGCACACACTGCGGCTACATCCTCAGGTCGTTCCTGATACTCCTTTAGCATGTTCACATGAAAGGATCGCTGGATCCTGTCATCTGAACAGCTGGCTATAAGGTACGTAGTATCGCACACCTGGGCTAATACTTTATACGGGCCCTGCCAAGATGCCTGCATCTTGTTCGCCTTCACAGGTTTGAGCACTAGTACCTTCTGCCCAACCTGGAATACTCGCTGTCGGGCACCCCGATCGTACCATTCCTTCTGTCTCCCCTGGGCCACCTGGAGATTCTCTCTTACCATCAGAGACAGTTTCTCCATGCGGTCCCGAAGTTCCAGAACATACGGTACTATGGGGGTACCTTCCTGCTCTGTCTCCCCCTCCCAGTGGCCTCTAAGGAGATCTAGAGGTCCGCGGACCCTTCTCCCATAAAGCAGCTCAAAGGGGGAGAACCCAGTCGATTCCTGGGGCACCTCTCTGTAGGCAAACAGCAGATGAGGCAGGAATCGCTCCCAGTCTCGGCAAGTGTCAGAAAAGGTCCTCAGCATCTGTTTGAGGGTGCCATTAAATCGCTCGCAGAGACCGTTAGTCTGTGGATGGTATGGGGAACTAAGTATCGGTTTAATGCCGCATACCCTCCACAGCTGCTGGGTGAGCACAGCGGTAAATTGGGTTCCCTGATCGGAGAGAATCTCCTGAGGGAACCCGACCCTGGTAAAAATCCTAACCAGGGCATCAGCAACTGTCTCTGCCTCTATGTTAGACAGCGCTACTGCCTCTGGATAGCGAGTGGCATAGTCCACCACGGTGAGAATGTATTTCTTACCAGATGGACTAGCCCTGGCCAGTGGACCCACAATATCAACGGCTATGCGGGCAAAGGGCTCCCCAATAATAGGCATTGACATAAGCCTACCTTTTGGGTGGTCCCCCCGCTTCCCTACCCGTTGACAAGTGTCACACGTGCTACAATATATCCGCACAGCCTGGTTAATTCCTGGCCAAAAAAAGTTCTGCATAATCCTATGGCCTGTGCGGCGGGACCCTAGATGTCCGGCTAGCGGGACATCATGCCCTATCCGCAGAATCTCCCGCCGGTATTTCGCGGGTACTACCAGCTGTCGATTCGGCGGAGGGGCAACACTTTTCTGGGACGGCTTAGGGATCCGATATAACCTGTCCCCCACCCACTCATACCGCTCCCCCTCTGCTCCTTCCTCTCCAGTGTCTGCTCTGCCTCTATACCTCTGGAGAGATGGGTCTGTCTGGGTTTCCCTCCCGAACTCCTCCGGGGAATCCCAACTAGCTAACGTCGGCCCTGGGGTGTCAGTCGGGGAATCGGTTCTTACCTGGGTCTCAGCAGCAGGTGGGCCGGTTCCAGCAGCACGGGTCTGAGCACGGGTAGTCACTGGGTTGGCTTCGCCAGGTCCCATAGTAGCATAGGCGGAAATCAAAGGGGCCAAATCATTTCCCAGCAAAACATCGGCAGGCAAGTCCTTCATAACCCCCACATTCACATGTCCAGCTCCCGCTCCCCAGTCCAAATGAACCCGGGCAACAGGCAGACGGAACACGGCGCCTCCTGCCACCCTTACTGCCACAGTATTCCCGGTGTGTTGGTGTTCCGAAACCAGGTTCTTTTGAAGTAAGGTCATAGTAGCCCCGGTGTCTCTTAGACCAGTGACCTCTTTCCCGTTCAACTTAACGGTCTGCCTGTGGTGTTGGCGGTTGTCCTGCTGAGCTGCGTGAACTGGGTCTGCTTCGTGAAGGAAACCCCAAAACTCCTCCTGCTCAAGGCAGTGAGCAGAAGGCTGAGGTGGCTGCTGGGCTCCGCCGGCTGGGTTTCTCCAGGACGGTGCTTGGTTGGCGTGGTTCAAAGGGCATTCTGGTCTTTTATGTCCCATCTGCTTGCACCCAAAGCACTGGACCTGGTTGGAGTAACCCCGTTTGTTGAATCGGGCTGACTGCCCATGGTTGGTTGCTGGCGGTATAGCGGGGGTACGTTGTGCTGGGGGTTGATATAGGTTGGTGGTTGGAGGTGCTGCCGGTTTGTATTCCACTCGGGCAGGGACCTTGGCTGCTGTCTGATCGAGCTTACGGGCATCAGTGTATTCGTCAGCCAGACGGGCAGCTTCATGGAAGGTAGCGGGTTTACGGTCCCTGACCCACTCTCGAACTCCTGCAGGTAATTTGTCAAAGCAGTGTTCTAGCAGGAACACTTGCAGCACCTCTTCCCCAGTTACCGCTCGACACCCTGCCATCCAGTGGGTTGCCGTGCGGTGTACCCGGCATGCCCATTCCACATAGGAATCACCAGCCTGCTTATTATTGTCTCGGAATCGCCTCCGGTACGCCTCAGGGGTAACAGCGTACCGGGTCAAAAGGGCATCTTTTACTGTCCGGTAGCTAGTGAGTTCCTCCTCTGGGATGGCCCGAAAAGCTTCACTGGCCCGGCCGGATAATTTCCCGGAGAGGATAGGAACCCATTCTTCTGCGGGCACCTGGTGTAAAGCACACTGTCGTTCAAAGTCCGCCAGGAACCCGTCTATCTCTCCTTCAGTCTCAATAAAGTTTTTAAAAGCAGCAAATGGTACCTTTTTCTTCCCATTGTTATTATGGGGTACCTCCGCTGCTGCAGCTCCGCTTCTCTGGAGCGCCTGTTGTGCTGCTACTGCGGCTTGTACTTGAACCACAATATCCGCTGCAGGGTTGGGGCCAAAGTGTGCCAGCCTTATCTGAACTGCCCGGTTAAATGCTATTTCCTCGGGTGTTAGATCCAGCAGGCCAGGCACATTAGCTATCTCCCTTCCCTGTGCTGTATCCATCTCCACCAATATAGCAATAATCTCTCTTTTCTTGAGATTGCTCGCTGATCGTCCTCTGCGCTCCAAAATGTCTTTAAGGGTAGCACGCCTTAACTCCTCATATTGCATTTCCAATCCGGGGTGTGTAGCTGGCCTTCAGGGCGGTGGGATTCATCCCGTCGCTTGCCACCAATTGTTACGACACTCACCGCCTGGAGAGTGAAGCCGCCGTTTAGCCGATATTCCCCTTTCTCCAGAAATGCAATTCCAGCATAACCGATCATAAAACTCCCGACCGGAGCATACGAACACGGTCTCTCCCGATCAGCAATCCATTCGAAATCCTTCCACAGCTATAAATAAACGAAAACGCTGTCCCAATAGTCAATCCCTCCACAAACGAGACAAAGCTCCGTTTTGAAGGTCAAGCAGAATGTGTTTAATGGGGGCTACCTGCCCAGTATTTATGCAGGTCTCCACCAGGTAGACACTCCCCTAGGGGACCTGGTGGAAGACTGTAAAATATATTAAACAGTAGCCAATCGCAGTGGCTATAACACAAGCCCTCCCCATTTTACCCATAATACATCTCTTCCTATCCCGGAGATAATTAGGGAGAAACCTAATTAATTCCGAGGATAGGAACCATCGCCATTTTAAACACAACACACAAAATGCAATAAAATACATAAAATCCGAAGTACCGAAGATATAGTGTTCGTGCAACGTATCCCCAGATAGCCTAAATCTGAGGGCATATTCCTGCCGAATAGCGCTCAGATCCGAAGTACACAGTCCAATCGCCATGGAGTCAAAGTCTCTCAGAAGTCTTTCGGTGTACGAAGGACTCCATGGGACGGCTATCTGGGTAAGTTCATACGGATGAAGAAACCCCCGAACGGAACAGTGTTCGTATGCCTCCAAGGGAATAAAAGGGGAGACGGCCGTCTCCAGCGGTGTTCGGTAGATAAAGAGTCCGTTTTTAGATCCATGGGTTTTGCACCGAACACCGCTGATTCGCCTCGTGTCCAAAATGGCCGCCGCCTCGTGGTCGGCATACGAACGACGACCACCCGTACGAAATGGAATGGAGAGGTGTTTGCGGTTAACCACAGCGTTCTAATTTGTGGTCAAGGTGTTAATGAGCCACACACTCCTCTCCTGGGTGGCCGATGTTCGGTAGTTTTACTCGGTACTTTAGGAAACGAAAAATCAACAGCGTACGGACAGGAAATCCACGAATCCAATGGAAACAGATGAACCCGCAATACAGGTCTATGCAGCAGGGTTCGTCACACCATCTATACTGCCTCCCTTGGTAAACTTCCAATATCATTTCTATGCAGATGAAACGCAAATCTACCTGTCCTCTCCTGATCTCTCCCCGTCCCTCTTGACTAGTGTCTCTGACTGCCTCTCTGCTATGGCTGCCCACTTCCTTAAACTAAACTTAAACCAAAACTGAAATTCTGGTCTTTCCTCCCTCAAGTGTTGTTACTCCTGTGTCTGTCTCCCTCCAAGTCAACGGTGCTACCATCAGCTCCACCACGCAGGCTCGCTGCCTAGGTGTTCTCTTTGACTCCGACTTCTCCTTCAAGCCTCTTGTTCAATCTATCGCCAAATCCTGTCATTTCCATCTCAAAAACATTGTGCGCATCCGCCCTTACTTAACGCCAGATGCGACTAAGGTGTTGGTCCAGTCCACTGTCCTTTCTCGCCTTGACTACTGTAATCCGCTTCTCAGTGGTCTTACGTGCTCCCAACTTGTGTCGTTACAGTCCATAATGAATGCGGCAGCGAGGCTCATTTTCCTGTCCGCCCGCACCTCCCATGCCCCACCCTTCTGTCAGTCCCTACATTGGCTTCCTATAAAATATAGAGCTCAAATTAAAATTCTGGTTCTTGCTTTCAAATCGCTACATAATCCTGCTCCCACCTATCTATCCTCCCTTATACACAAGTATGTCCCGTCTAGGCCCTTACGATCTGCTGACGAGTTACGTCTATCTTCTGTTCATACTCCCACCTCTGATGCTCACCTTCAAGATTTCTCGAGGGCTGCACCGTTCCTGTGGAACTCGCTTCCCTCCTCCATTAGATGCTCACCCAGTCTCCACTCCTTCAAAAAATCGTTAAAAACCAACTTCTTCATAAAAGCGTATCCATTAAACTGTTAATAGCTCCTGACTGATTCCTCTTCTGCAACTGTCACTAGTCTAATACTATCCTTACCTTTTTGTGTCATTTTACCCCACTCCCTCTAGCATGTAAGCTTATTGAGCAGGGCCCTCAACCCCTCTGTTCCTGTGTGTCCAACTTGTCTGGTTACAACTACATGACTGTTCGTCCACCCATTGTAAAGCGCTGTGGAATTTGATGGCGCTATATAAATAACATAATAATAATAATAATAACCACTTGTAACGGAGCTCCATGTACTCCGACCGAGTACCCTCCGTTGATGGACGCTTCCTAGCTTGCGCCGAGGACCACAAGCACCGCACCAGACACCACAGCCACCGCAGACTCCACAACCGCCGAAGCTTAACTGGAGCCTCGCCGTCTTCCTTCCACCCTGGATCGGCTTCTGTCCTCCAGGACCATGTGGGGAAGACCTCTCCTCCAGGAGAGCGTATCCGGAACCAGCTCTTAAAAGAGCTAAGTGATTAAAGCTCAGGGGAATATGCAGAGCATAGCAATCCCCAGTGTGATATAGCAGTTCCCTCCAATAACGAGACAAGGCTACGTATTGAGGGTCAGAAGAGGTCTGAGGTGCTGGCACACCCAGCCTGGTTTTTATTGCAGTTGTTACAAATACAGGTTCGCCCACAGGGAGGTATAAAACAACCACTCACACATCAGTTACATCCCACATATTCCCTCCCCTTATCCTGAGAGGAAACTCAATTATACATACAGTTAAAACATACTTTCTACCACTAACTTTCATAACTCTAAAACCATACATCACATTCACATACAAATACATATCCACAATCAATCCATTCAGGGGGACAACATATTAAAAAAATGGCATGAATCTGACCAGGGGTTCAAAAGTTAGTAAAGTATCTTTTAAAACCCCTGCCAGCATGGCTTTCCGGCTCAGACCGGTTTTACAGAGCCCTCTCTCATGGAGACAATGGAGAAGTAATCCAATTACCTCCCAGGATAGAGACAGACTCCATTGAGCACATGGGGACACAAAGACAGTAAAACACTTTAAAATACATAAAGTTACTTTTTATCCATAACACACAGACATTTCACATATCCCCAGATAGCTGGGATCTGAGCGCACAAAACTACCGAATAGCGCGCAGATCCTATTCACACAGTTCAATTGCCATGGAGCTAAAGTCTTTCCCATAGTCTTTCATTTTATGAATAGGCTCCATGGCATAGCTATCTGGGGTATCACCGCTCACACAGGGCAAGTACCGAATGACCCCACTGTATTTAAAGGGCCAGAATGAGTGACATGCACTCTGTTAGGGCCGAATACTGTTTTTGAAGGGACCAATCTCCCAGGGCCATAGTCATGAGGAAGGAGGCTGGCAAACAGGCTTCTCCACAATCCAGGGAAGCAGGGCAATTTCTCATTTAAAGGGCCAGTTACAAATAGCAATTTGTAACACCACTCACGTGTCCCAGAGCCTTTCAATAGGCTCTATTTGAGTATCAGTGCACCTAATTTTGAGGGGGGCGCCACCCTTTTGTTCGATTGTAAATATTCTCCACAGGCAAACCAGCCGTGCATATACTTATTTTTATACTTTTCATTTTGGAGTGTTGTTCTTATCCATTCTCTTGTATTTTAATTGCCTTTACTAGGCAGTGTTACAAATACAAATAAAACATCTACATACTACACTTTTAGTTCTTTTTACTATTCCACATATTTCCAAGGACATATTTGGAGCTACACCACCCCTCTGTTTCTCTACCGGACAAGCGAGGCCCTGGATTTGGTGACTTAGCTGCCTTTGTACTATACTCGTAATCTACAAGCGCTGAATTCTTATTTTGTTTTTACTCCATGTGACGAATATAGCGATCAGCAGCTCCCAAACTGATGTGTGCAATTCTACAAAATAACATAACATACAAAAGCCCACCAAAAAACATTGAGTGGAGTGCTATATTCTATATTCATTCATTTTCGCTGATTGTAGAGAAAAGATAATTAACAACCAGAGGTTCCCACCCTAAGGGTATCACTTGTGATACCTTAGATGATCATTTAGCAATATTGGTCCTGTATAAAGTGTATGTATACACCAGTGATCCCTTATAAAATATGTATAATATATTGGTAAATGATAATCTAAGGGATATATTGAACATATACCGGAAGTGACGTACCGTTACGAATGTTGGACACGAGGGAGGATTGGAGCATATGAAGGAGGCTTGGAACACAGCATACCCCAGGAAATATTGGGGGAACCTTTAGCGACCACAGCAGAAAGCATTTTGGCACTTATAAGAAGAGGTATATATAAGAGAATATGACCAGTAAAGCCACAACCCTGGACTGAAGAGGCAATATTTCAGGATTTTTATATATGTTTTTGTTTTATTTGTCTACTTATTAAAGTATATACTATTTTATATACCTGGTCATTGTTCCTGTATTGCATGGTGGTGTGGACCTTATCTATTGAGACATTGGATAGGCTTAATGCTTGTGCGTATATTACCACTCGGATACAATATTACACTATATGCCTTCTCTCTTCTGAGACTATATTACACTATACTATAGGACCACCTATATGCCTCTGATGTTTTCTTCCATCAGAGGGGAGTGGTCGCCTAAACAGACCCAGAAGCCCTATGCCCTATATAGCCAGAGATAATTTATATAGCTCTCGAATGTGTAAGCTTTCCAACATATTTCACTATTAAGTTAAAAGGTTTACACTATTTTCTATATTTGTATTTTTTTTTAAGGTATACACACTGGATCTTTGACAAGCCTAATATTAGATAAGTGATACCCCTAGGATTTGTACTGTTACGGTTGCCCCAGGCTAGCTGAGGGTTGGACCGTTTTAGATGTCCTGGTTCCCGATATTGGAGAGAAATAACAAAGTTCTAAACAGCATCCAGGGATAATCCTGAAAGTGTGAAGACATCCCACTAGCTATAGGTAGAGCTATTATAAAGCATTTCCCTACAACACGAGTCGAGGCTGCGAGTTGAGGGTAAGAAGAACTGATTTATTGATCACTCATGCACTGCTTAAATAAAACAAAGTATCAAACTGAAACAAAAGTAGCTGTATGTATCCAACAGAGGGGACTATCACTATCTTTTCTTCTTCAGTCACTGGAAATTGATTATTACAGCGCTTTACTGAATATTTTGTTATGTGAGTTATTCTTATTGTAATTTATCATGAGCAAGATCTATCTGTGATCTTCTAGGGGCTTGTCCACATTGTACCAACCCTTTAACCTGGCCCCATTATAGATGGATGTCCTTTCGGCTTGGTCTCTGCCTGAAGTTATCTCCATATTTAATTGAGGCTGGCCACCTCACTGCTTGGTCTCTCCTGGTAAGTCCTTAAGCCTGTTCACCCCTGAGCTGGATTTCCACTCTGGCTAGCATCACCTTGACCACAAGTTATTTGTGGTCAAGATGATGCTAGCCAGAGTGGAAATCCAGCTCACTGATCTTTCAACCCTTTTCTTGTGTTCGGTTGGTGCTACACAAGGCTCTTCTAAGCCTGGTTTTCTCTCAGCTTATAATCTCCTCTGTAAGGCTCTTGACAATATGATCTCCCCTCAATTTGAGTAATCTCCCTTTAAACCAATCATATCTTTTCCTGTTTTCACCTCTCTCTAAACTTTCTTTGGCCAGGTATTTCTTCATCAATCCATCCATCCTTCATCTTGAGCGTACATTGGTCCAATCACCCTCTACCTATACTAATATCTACCTTTTTTTCCTCTCCTTAATCTGATCTTCTTTGTGCCTGGTCTCTCCAAGCCAAAGGTGTCCAAGCCATGTCTTTTGCTTTTGGTATCTCTTTCTTATTGATTTTTCCACTTCAATCATCCTTAACTTGGTGTCTCCGCTGTATGTTCTTGTCATGCTTACCTGTTCCGGAGTTCCCTGATCGAGTGACGGGTGTAAAGTCGCACCATTATGACATCATAATGGTGCGACTCAAAGTGCTGCATCGATGGCATGAATGAACAGAAGTACCCGAATTCAGCATCTTTAGGAGCTACAAAGTGAGGCTAACTAATAGTGTTAGTGCCACGGCTATATGAAGACAGGGCTATCTGTAGCAAGTTGCCCTGTTGTGGTTCTTGATTACCCAAGAGTGCGCTTTATTGTGTTTTAGATTCCTTGTCACCAACGTTGGCTTGTTTATTCATTTCTCCATTTATGGGAGAAGTAGCCCACAACATCGGAAGTGCAGAAGGTTGTCTACCCTTGCTCTAGACTGTGTAGTACAGAGGGATAGACAAATTATTCACCATACTGACCTCAGGACACAAAAGCTGATCACTAAGTGACAACAAACCTTTTCTCTGTCACTTTGTATATCAACCAGAGACACATACAGCAATAGAAAGGTGTGAGGAATAAATTGCGGCCATGATAAAACGTCGCAGCAGGTATAGATTTCCCCTACAAGCACGAGTCAAGGCTCTGTGTTGAGGGTAAATCAGGAACTGAAGGTTTATTGTGGCACACTGCCTTTTATACAAGGTTACCACTCAGATGGACCTTGTGGGGCACAAGGACACAGGAACAACAAGCTACCAGGTGGATCTTGTGGGGCACCAGGACACTGGAACATTCAGTCACTCCCATACAGTGTTGTCAGGATCGGGACAGGGATCCAACACGCAGAGTACAAACAGTAGCCAGATACGTATACCGGACCTTAGAATGGCCGGACTAACGTAAGTAGTACAGTATAGAATGGTAAAAGACAAGCCGAGGTCGAGGGTAACAGAAGACAGGTAAGCGAGAGACAAGCCGAATCAAGGGTAACAGAGATAAGCAGAGTAAGGTAAACAAGCCGGGTCAAAACCAAAAGGGATAATAGAATACACATAATAGAACAAGCTAGAACCACGACAGGGCAATGAGCTAATGAAAGAAGCTCTGTTAAATACCCTGTTCAGAGCAGTAACACGCCTCCGAGGCTTCCTGATTGGTCCTGCAGCAATTGAGTGACAGGTCGTTCCGGAGGAGTGTCCTGATGACAACTTCCTGCCTAGATGCTGTAAAAGGCAGTCACTCCCTCGCGGCCGGCCTAGCATGACCGGATAGACCGTGGGGAAGGGAGCCATCAGGCCGTCTGGATGGAGGAACAGCTAAGTCTCTACCTCTTTCGGAGGTAGAGACCACAGGTACCCTGACAGTACCCCCCCTCTCAGATACGCCCACCGGGCGGAATACACCAGGGCGAGAAGGGAATCGAGAGTTAAACGCCCTGCGGAGACGGGGAGCATGCACCTCCTCCTGAGGTACCCAACTTCTCTCCTCAGGACCATAACCCTTCCAATCGACCAGATATTGCAGTTTCCCCCGGGAGATTCGAGAATCAACGATGGAATTGACCTCATACTCCTCCTGACCCTCCACCTGAACTGAGCAGGGAGGGGCGATCGTGGAGGAGAACCTGTTACATATTAATGGTTTTAGCAAGGAAACATGAAATGAATTAGGAATGCGTAAGGCATTAGGCAACGCTAAACGATACGCAACTGGGTTAATTTGGGACAGTACCCTGTAAGGTCCAATATATCGAGGAGCAAACTTCATGGACGGCACTTTTAACCGAATGTTTCTAGTACTTAACCATACTCTATCGCCTGGAACAAACACCGGTGCTGCCCTTCTACGTTTGTCAGCGTGTTTTTTAACCAGCGTAGAATTGTGCAGAAGGATTTGTCGAGTTTGATCCCACAACTCTCTTAAATTGGCAACATGAACATCCACCGACGGTATCCCTTGAGAAGAAGACTCCGAAGGAAGGATGGAAGGATGAAAGCCATAATTCAAGAAAAAAGGGCTAGACTGCGTAGAATCACAAATGAGATTGTTATGTGCAAACTCCGCCCAAGGAATCAAACCGACCCAATCGTCCTGGTGTTCTGAAACGAAACAACGTAAATATTGTTCAACTTTTTGGTTAGTGCGTTCAGCAGCTCCATTGGACTGAGGATGATAGGCAGAGGAGAAATTCAATTTGATGCCTAGTTGGGAGCAGAATGATCTCCAAAAACGGGAAACAAATTGGGAGCCTCTGTCAGAGACAATCTGGGAAGGTATCCCATGCAAACGGAAAATCTCCCTGGCGAATATCTCCGCTAATTTGGGCGAAGATGGGAGTTTAGGTAAGGGAATGAAGTGAGCCATTTTAGTAAATCTGTCTACCACAGTGAGGATGACAGTCTGCTTTTTAGAGATAGGCAAATCAACAATGAAGTCCATTGCCAGGCAGGACCAAGGCTTTTCAGGAACCTCTAAAGGGTGTAGAAATCCGCATGGAAGCGAATGGGGTAGCTTGGTCTTGGTACAAACTTCACATGCCCCGATGAATTCTTTAATATCCTTGCGTAAGTCAGGCCACCAAAAATCTTTAGAGACCAGCGCATAAGTCTTGCGGATGCCAGGATGCCCAGCCACCTTACTGTTATGGAGACAGCGTAGCACCTCCAGTTGGAGAGCGGCAGGAACGAAGTGTCGATCCCCAGGGGTCTGTTTGGGTGCCAAATGCTGAAACTTCATGATCTCAGAAAGCAATGGAGAGTGAATCCTGAGATTCGTGTTCGCGATGATATTCCCCTTAGGAACTATGGAGGACAGAAGTGGTTCAGTTATAGTGGATGGTTCATATTGACGAGACAATGCATCGGCTTTAGAGTTCTTAGAACCAGGTCTATACGTAAGTACATAATTAAAGTGAGTGAGGAACAAGGCCCAGCGAGCCTGCCTGGCGGACAAGCGCTTCGCCTCCCCAATATAAGACAAGTTCTTATGATCCGTTAGAATAGTAACAGGGTGTAGTGTCCCTTCCAGTAAATGTCTCCACTCCTTTAAAGCCTTAATGACCGCTAACAATTCCCTCTCCCCGATGTCATATCTGCTCTCAGGCCCAGAAATTTTTTTAGAGAAGAAACCACAAGGGTGTAACGGTTTATCCACCCCTAACCTTTGAGACAGAACAGCCCCCACTCCTGTCTCAGAAGCATCGACCTCGAGCAAGAAAGGCAGAGTCGTATCAGGATGAACTAGAATGGGAGCTGAGGCAAAAAGTTCCTTGAGAGTCTTAAAAGCAGCAAGAGCTTCCTCAGACCAGAACTTAGTATCAGCCCCTTGTTTGGTCATATTGGTAATAGGCGCAATGATAGAGGAGTAACCCTTAATGAAGCGCCTATAGTAGTTGGAAAACCCAATAAACCTTTGGATAGCCTTGAGTCCTTTGGGCAAAGGCCAGTCTAAAATAGATTGGAGTTTACCAGGATCCATTTTAAAACCTTCCCCAGAAATCACGTACCCAAGAAAGTCTACCTGAGCCTGATCAAAACTGCACTTCTCCAATTTGCAGTATAGACCATGTTGCAGAAGTTTGTGTAACACCTTTCTGACCTGTCTATGGTGAGTCTCAATCTCCTTAGAGTGTATTAGTATGTCGTCCAGGTAAACAATAACACAATCATGCTGAAACTCCCTAAGTACCTCATTAATCAAATCTTGAAATACTGCAGGAGCATTGCATAGTCCAAATGGCATAACAGTGTATTCGTAATGGCCATACCGGGTATTGAATGCCGTCATCCACTCGTGACCTTGCTGGATTCTCACCAAATTGTAAGCCCCTCTGAGATCTAACTTGGTGAAGATTTTGGAGCCCTTAAGACGATCAAATAACTCGGTAATCAGTGGGATAGGATAGGCATTTCTGACAGTTATTTTATTCAAGCCTAGGTAATCGATACAAGGTCTCAGCGTGCCATCCTTCTTTTTAATGAAAAAGAACCCCGCCCCGGCCGGAGAAGAAGACCTCCTGATAAATCCCTTTTCTAAATTCTCCTGAATATACTCCTCTAGAACCGAGTTTTCCTGAACAGACAAAGGATATACATGGCCCCTCGGAGGCATAGTCCCGGGTAGAAGCTTAATTTTACAGTCAAATGACCTGTGTGGCGGCAAAGAATCGGCATTCTTCTTGTCAAACACTGCCCTTAAGTCTAATATTAGCTAATGGAGAAACCTTACACAGACACCGATCCTGGCAGCCCTGGCCCCACGAGAGTATCTCCCCTAACTCCCAATCGATAATAGGGTTATGTTCTTTCAACCATGGGTACCCCAGAACTATGGGAACGGAAGGAGACGAAATGAGCAGAAGAGATAAATTCTCCACGTGTAGGACACCAACACCTAACTCAATGGGTATGGTCTCACGGAAGATCACAGGGTCTAGTAGTGGTCTACCATCTATGGCCTCAACGGCCAAGGGTGTCTCCCTTATCTGGGATGGGAAATTGTTTTTACTAGCAAAGGCTTGGTCGATAAAATTCTCAGCAGCACCGGTATCTATCAAAGCCATAGCCCTTACTACTTCCCTCCCGCAAGTTAAGGAAACTGGTAGCAGAAGCCTGTGATCTTTATAATTAGGAGTAGAGGACAAAATAGAAACACCCAAGGCCTGTCCTCTAGAGAGACTTAGGTGCGAGCATTTCCCGGGCGGTTAGAACAGTTCGAGAGTAAATGACCCTTGGCTCCACAATACATACACAAACCCTCTCTTCTCCTGTACTGTCTTTCCTCCTCAGAGAGGCGGGTATACCCTATCTGCATAGGTTCAGGAAGCAAAGATACCGTGGAGTCAGGACTTGGAAAAGCGGGGGCTAACCTAAAAGAAGGTCTCCGGTTCCTCTCTCGAGTGTTCTGTCTCTCTCTTAAACGTTCATCTATACGAGAGATGAACGAAATTAAATCCTCTAAATTCTCAGGGAGTTCTCTGGTAGCAACCTCATCAAGGATTACTTCAGATAAGCCATTCAAAAATACATCCATATACGCCTGCTCATTCCACTTGACCTCCGACGCCAGAGACCTGAACTCTAGTGCATAATCCACCAGTGTTTGGTTCTCCTGTTTCAGACGCAACTGTAATCTGGCGGCATTAACCTTTCTACCTGGAGGGTCAAATGTTCTTCTAAAAGCAGTTACAAAGGCGTTATAGTTATAAACTAATGGGTTATCGTTCTCCCATAATGGGTTGGCCCATCTCAGAGCTTTCTCGATAAGTAGGGTGATAATAAATCCTACCTTTGCCCTATCTGTAGGATAAGAGCGAGGTTGCAATTCAAAGTGGATACTAATTTGGTTTAAGAAACCACGACACTTCTCAGGAGCCCCACCATAGCGTACTGGGGGGGTAATGCGAGAAGAAGCACCCACTGTGGCTACCTCTAGACCTGAACCGACAGGAGAAACAGGGGTATTACGTATCTCCTCTGGTGGGTTATTGGCACGAGATAATAGAGCCTGTAGCGCAAGCGCCATCTGATCCATTCTGTGATCCATGGCTTCAAACCTAGGATCAGGAGAAGCCAGCTGACTGTTTGTACTTGCAGGATCCATTGGCCCTGTCGTAATGTCAGGATCGGGACAGGGATCCAACACGCAGAGTACAAACAGTAGCCAGATACGTATACCGGACCTTAGAATGGCCGGACTAACGTAAGTAGTACAGTATAGAATGGTAAAAGACAAGCCGAGGTCGAGGGTAACAGAAGACAGGTAAGCGAGAGACAAGCCGAATCAAGGGTAACAGAGATAAGCAGAGTAAGGTAAACAAGCCGGGTCAAAACCAAAAGGGATAATAGAATACACAAGCACTGAGTGACTAGAACAAGCTAGAACCACGACAGGGCAATGAGCTAATGAAAGAAGCTCTGTTAAATACCCTGTTCAGAGCAGTAACACGCCTCCGAGGCTTCCTGATTGGTCCTGCAGCAATTGAGTGACAGGTCGTTCCGGAGGAGTGTCCTGATGACAACTTCCTGCCTAGATGCTGTAAAAGGCAGTCACTCCCTCGCGGCCGGCCTAGCATGACCGGATAGACCGTGGGGAAGGGAGCCATCAGGCCGTCTGGATGGAGGAACAGCTAAGTCTCTACCTCTTTCGGAGGTAGAGACCACAGGTACCCTGACAAGTGTACACTATCCATCCCCTCTGCTTAGGAGATAATTGAGTTAATTACTGTATCAACTCAATTATCTCCAAACAAAAAATACAACTTTTACACATTTTTAGAAATACCCAAAAACATAAGAAACCCCCACAAAATATACATTTCCTGATAGCCCCGATCTGGGGGAACAACATACTCAAAAATCACCCAGATCGGTTCAGGGGTTCAAACGTTAGCTGGAGGTCACATTTCTGCCCAGCCCACGAGGCTACTGCCCAGAATAGTTCCATAAGTTCAGCTGGGTCGGCCGGTCTATTTCAGGGGCAGGGCAATACATTAAAATAACGAAAGAGCTGTTTTTGTCTATGATTCTCCAGTATCTCTTGTTCATGTGTTTAAATGTACCAAACGCCGCTGCGTTCGTAAGAAAACAAATTGATGGAAGTCTGGAAGTCCCAACGGTGTTCGTGGTAACTAGGGTCCGAAAACAGTTCCATGTGTTCGACGACAACACACCGCTGGCCGTTAGACAGTTTAAGATCGCCGCCGTCACGTGTTCGTTTATACGAACGACGACCACCAAGCCATTCGTCAATTAAGCTGTGGTTAACCACAGGTCCTGGGAGGTTAATGAGCGGCACACTCCACATGCACGATGTAGCGGATGACACTGGGCTGTCCTACAAATTTCATGTGAATAACTGCATTTGTGTACATTGCCAGTTTTATATGTGTTTAAAAGAAGTGTATTCCTCTGATTCATTCGAATAAACGAAGGGAATGAAACTACCGAACAATCAGACCTCCACTGTGTGAAGTGTGCCTTCAATTACACGTGGCAACAATGTTGCGAGCGGGTAATTGACGAGCTATGTGGTAGGTCCTTTGTCTCGGGGTGGCCGCCATTCGGGAAACGAACACATGGTGGCGGCCATTTTACAAACCAGCCCGGTCCGTTCGGTCCCAAACTACCGAACGGCCCCTCGTTCGGTGGACAGAAACAACCAAACGAGGGGATTCCTGGGAACCCTACCTAATCTCTGTAACATTAGCCGTTCGTGTAAAGTGTCCCCTTATACGGTGACCGACCGCAGGGCCCCATCACATGGAACCCAATTCGGCTGTTGCATCCAGCACGGTCGCTTTTTTTAGTACCTCCATAAATTTCCCGAACCCCTGGTCCGATCTGGGTGATTTTTAGATATTTTACTCACCCAGATCAGGGCTACCAGGGGATGTGCCATTTAAAGGGGTACCCCTAGGTTTAGGGGTACATCCAGGAACTGGGGGAGTTTGAGTACAGTATAAGGGGATTATGATGTAAGCTGAGGGGAGGAGATGTGTGGGAGGTTACTAATACCGGATTGGGTACTGTACTAGTTGTTGAAAACTCCCCCCTTGCATGGGAGCATGCTTTATAAGGCACTGTGGAATAAAGATTGTCAGTTCTGCTCCTAAAACTGTGTGTCGTCCAGTTATTGGGATTGCTGTTGGGATATTGCTATTGTGGATATTGTGGATTTACAATTGCCTTGTTCCTGAGCCTCACTTGGATTATAAGCAGAGATAACCAGGAGAATATTGTGCCTCCGCTACACACGATTTTTTTGGTTGTTTGAATAGAATTATCCTAGTTGTAAGAGAAGTGAAATTCACCGAACCAATTAACGAATATATAAGGGAAGATATAAAATCCAAGCAATTAAAGGAAAACTCCAGTGCCAGGAAAACAATCCGTTTTCCTGGCACTTGAGGGTCCCTCTCCCTCCCACCCCCCAACCCCAAGTTACTGAAGGGGTGAAAACCCCTTCAGTCACTTACCTGAGGCAGCGACGATGTCCCTCGTCGCTGTCTCCTCCCCCGTGCCGCTCCTCCTACTGTCTCTGTCGGCCGGTGCGCATTAGCGCTCCCCATAGGAAAGCATTGAAAAAGATTTTCAATGCTTTCCTATGAGGAAATGAGCGACGCTGGAGGACCTCACACAGCGTGAGGACGTCCAGCGACGCTCTAGCACAGCTATGAGTCAGGAAGTGACCTCTAGTGGCTGTCTAGTAGACAGCCACTAGAGGTGGAGTTAACCCTGCGAGGTAATTATTGCAGTTTATAAAAAAAATGCAATAATTACAGTTGCTGGGTTAGGAGTAGAGGGAGTTGGCACCCAGACCACTCCAATGGGCAGAAGTGGTGTGGGTGCCTGAAGTGTCCCTTTAAGGAAAACTATGAAATCCAGGGACCGAGGGTTCTGTCACAGGAATATTATCTGCAATAATTTGTTTATGCTTTATTTAAAACATTACACCATGATGGGAGGATCGTTCCAAAAAACCATGTCTGAAAAGTGACCATTATCATTAATCTGTTTTCCTATTTGCTGTCTCACTTCCTGAGACAGAAAATAATCCGGATCTTTGCAATTAACATTTTTATTTACAGACAGGAGTTGAGGGAAAAGGCAGCTTCTCCAGTGATCAGCAAGTAACGATGGGTAAGAATTAATCTTTATCGGATAAACAGCAAACATTACATACAACGTTTACTAGACAGAATTGTATTGCATAATATATACAGTATCCAGCTATATACAATATATTATACACACAGTATCCAGCTATATACAATATATTATACACACAATATAGAGCTATATACAATATATTATACACACAGTATCCAGCTATATACAATATATTATACACACAGTATCCAGCTATATACAATATATTATACACACAGTATCCAGCTATATACAATATATTATACACACAGTATAGAGCTATATACAATATATTATACACACAGTATCCAGCTATATACAATATATTATACACACAGTATCCAGCTATATACAATATATTATACACACAATATAGAGCTATATACAATATATTATACACACAGTATCCAGCTATATACAATATATTATACACACAGTATCCAGCTATATACAATATATTATACACACAGAATCCAGCTATATACAATATATTATACACACAATATAGAGCTATATACAATATATTACACACACAGTATCCAGCTATGTACAATATATTATGCACACAGTATCCAGCTATATACAATATATTATACACACAGTATCCAGCTATATACAATATATTATACACACAGTATCCAGCTATATACAATATATTATACACACAGTATCCAGCTATATACAATATATTATACACACAGTATCCAGCTTTATACAATATATTATACACACAGTATCCAGCTATATACAATATATTATACACACAGTATCCAGCTATATACAATATATTATACACACAGTATCCAGCTATATACAATATATTATACACACAGTATCCAGCTTTATAAAATATATTATACACACAGTATCCAGCAGTATACAATATATTATACACACAGTATCCAGCTATATACAATATATTATACACACAGTATCCAGCTATATACAATATATTATACACACAGTATCCAGCTATATACAATATATTATACACACAGTATCCAGCTATATACAATATATTACACACACAGTATCCAGCTATATACAATATATTATACACACAGTATCCAGCTATATACAATATATTATACACACAGTATCCAGCTATATACAATATATTATACACACAGTATCCAGCTATATACAATATATTATACACACAGTATCCAGCTATATACAATATATTATACACACAGTATCCAGCTATATACAATATATTACACACACAGTATCCAGCTATATACAATATATTATACACACAGTATCCAGCTATATACAATATATTATACACACAGTATCCAGCTATATACAATATATTATACACACAGTATCCAGCTATATACAATATATTATACACACAGTATCCAGCTATATACAATATATTACACACACAGTATCCAGCTATATACAATATATTATACACACAGTATCCAGCTATATACAATATATTATACACACAGTATCCAGCTATATACAATATATTATACACACAGTATCCAGCTATATACAATATATTATACACACAGTATCCAGCTATATACAATATATTATACACACAGTATCCAGCTATATACAATATATTATACACACAGTATCCAGCTATATACAATATATTATACACACAATATAGAGATATATACAATATATTATACACACAGTATCCAGCTATATACAATATATTATACACACAGTATCCAGCTATATACAATATATTATACACACAGTATCCAGCTATATACAATATATTATACACACAGTATCCAGCTTTATACAATATATTATACACACAGTATCCAGCTTTATACAATATATTATACACACAGTATCCAGCTATATACAATATATTATACACACAGTATCCAGCTATATACAATATATTATACACACAGTATCCAGCTATATACAATATATTATACACACAGTATCCAGCTATATACAATATATTATACACACAGTATCCAGCTATATACAATATATTATACACACAGTATCCAGCTATATACAATATATTATACACACAGTATCCAGCTATATACAATATATTATACACACAGTATCCAGCTATATACAATATATTACACACACAGTATCCAGCTATATACAATATATTATACACACAGTATCCAGCTATATACAATATATTATACACACAGTATCCAGCTATATACAATATATTATACACACAGTATCCAGCTTTATACAATATATTATACACACAGTATCCAGCTATATACAATATATTATACACACAGTATCCAGCTATATACAATATATTATACACACAGTATCCAGCTTTATAAAATATATTATACACACAGTATCCAGCTATATACAATATATTATACACACAGTATCCAGCTATATACAATATATTATACACACAGTATCCAGCTATATACAATATATTATACACACAGTATCCAGCTATATACAATATATTATACACACAGTATCCAGCTATATACAATATATTACACACACAGTATCCAGCTATATACAATATATTATACACACAGTATCCAGCTATATACAATATATTATACACACAGTATCCAGCTATATACAATATGTTATACACACAGTATCCAGCTATATACAATATATTATACACACAGTATCCAGCTATATACAATATATTATACACACAGTATCCAGCTATATACAATATATTATACACACAGTATCCAGCTATATACAATATATTATACACACAGTATCCAGCTATATACAATATATTATACACACAGTATCCAGCTATATACAATATATTATACACACACAGTATCCAGCTATATACAATATATTATACACACAGTATCCAGCTATATACAATATATTATACACACAGTATCCAGCTATATACAATATATTATACACACAGTATCCAGCTATATACAATATATTATACACACAGTATCCAGCTATATACAATATATTATACACACAGTATCCAGCTATATACAATATATTATACACACAGTATCCAGCTATATACAATATATTACACACACAGTATCCAGCTATATACAATATATTATACACACAGTATCCAGCTATATACAATATATTATACACACAGTATCCAGCTATATACAATATATTATACACACAGTATCCAGCTATATACAATATATTATACACACAGTATCCAGCTATATACAATATATTATACACACAGTATCCAGCTATATACAATATATTATACACACAGTATCCAGCTATATACAATATATTATACACACAGTATCCAGCTATATACAATATATTATACACACAGTATCCAGCTATATACAATATATTATACACACAGTATCCAGCTATATACAATATATTATACACACAGTATCCAGCTATATACAATATATTATACACACACAGTATCCAGCTATATACAATATATTATACACACAGTATCCAGCTATATACAATATATTATACACACAGTATCCAGCTATATACAATATATTATACACACAGTATCCAGCTATATACAATATATTATACACACAGTATCCAGCTATATACAATATATTATACACACAGTATCCAGCTATATACAATATATTATACACACAGTATCCAGCTATATACAATATATTATACACACAGTATCCAGCTATATACAATGTGGCAGAAGCAGCCACCAGAAACTCATATTTACATTGTTATTTGTCCCTAAACCTATATGTCCATGCATCTTATATATGGTACCAGCATGTTAAGGAAGAATAAATGTGCACCTACCGTTATTGGGTCCGTGGGTGGCCGCCGTTCGCCTAATCTCCACGTGGCGGCGGCCATCTTAACTGCCGAACAGCGGTGTTTGGTCGTCGAGCGTCTGGAACTAAAATCGGACGCTCGACTACCCAGACACCGCTCAGACCTCCAGGATCCCCAAATCGTATGATCCAAACTGCCGAACGGCCCGCCGTTCGGTAGTTTGTATTCTCCAGTTTAGGGGATTCATCCGAACCAAAGATTGGGGTCGGATGGCTGAGCTATTCGGCACTTTCTAGGCAGTGAAGTAGACCGACTACAGGGCCAGAATCTATGGAGCCGTTTTCGGCTACTGTGTCCCTGCAGTCGGTCAAATCTTTAAATACCTGTAACTCCCGAACCCCTGGTCTGATCTGGGTGAAATTTGAATATGTTACTCACCCAGAGCAGACCTACCAGGGGACCCCTCATTTATCCTCGTACCCCCCGTATTTAGGGGTCATTCAGAAACTGGGGAAAACTCGGTTCCCTCTAATTAATTTACCTGCTAATCTAAGGGGAGGAGAGGGAGGGGAGGTGATTGTGAGGTGATTGGTTGTTTTGAGTTACCTCCCTTGCATGGGAAAAAGCCATAAAAGAAATTGTGTGAATAAAGCTGACAGTTGACCTCCAAGCTATGTGTCGTCTAGTTCTTGGAGGGAAGGGATTGTAACCACGCTACCCGTTTGATACCTGTATTGGATTGCTGTTCCTGTCTACCAGCGGAGCTACCTTGGATCGTACCTCTACTCCGCTACAATTGGTGGCAAGCGACGGGATCGTACTACACAGCAAGAGGCATTCAGCAGGAATTAAAAAGGACTGAATGGAAACAGATTATACCCTCTTGAAACGGGACACGCTAAAAGAGTTACTGGAAGCGAGAGGGAGGATAGCAAGCAACAAAACAAAGGCTATCCTAATCGCAGAACTCATGGAAGGAGACAGAGTCGCAGCTGCTGCAGCACCTCCAAGGGAGGGGGAAGAAACTGAGTTTACCAGAGAATATCGGGCCAGGATGGCTCTATTCTCACCAGCCATGGCAGCACAGAAAGCAGACCAGGTGTACAACGATGTACAGGCTCTCTTTATGCAGCGATCAGCGCAGGGGAGCGCAACAGCGGCCCCCACCCCGCCAGCGAAAGCTAAAATACCGTACCAGGTATTCAAAGCATTTAATGATACCGAGGGGGACATTGATGGCTATTTACAGAACTTTGAACTTTTGTGCCAGCTACATGCCATTAGCACTGAAGAACAAGTACGAGTGCTAGCGGGTAACCTATCCGGCCGCGCAGCAGATGCCTACCGAGCAATGCCGGCAGAGGATATCAGGGACTATCAAAAGGTAAAACAAACCTTGCTCGCACGGTATGCCCTTACACCTGAAGCATACCGAACACAGTTCCGGCAATTACCCAAATCAGAAAAAGACTCACATACAGAATTTGCGCACCGCCTACAACGGGCCGCTGACGGGTGGCTTGAGGCAGCCAAAGCCGTCACGGCCCAAGAGATCAAGCAATTGATGATGCTGGAGCAGTTTTACCGACGTTTGTCTCCACAGTTACAGATCTGGGTAAGAGAACGTAAGCCCCGTACTCTGCATGAGGCCGCTCAACTAGCCGATGAGCATCTGGACTCCCGGCGGGAACAGCATTTCTCCAGTAGAGTGCAATCTATGCCAGCTGTTCCCCAGCTTACCCCAGTAAATCCGCCCCGACCAGGGGGGACCTACCAGTCCCAAACCCCCCGGTACAACAACCGGGCATCGGTCCGGTGCCATGCATGTAACCAGCTGGGTCACATGCAACGAGACTGTCCCCAAAACCGGGCCAGACCAGCCTGGAACCCTCAACGACCACCAACCACCCCCCGAGCCGCGGTACACTGCTATCAGGGCAGGCCCTGGGCTCAACCTTCCACCTCTACCCAAATAGAAGAACCCTTGGGCACCCTCCATGAGGTAAACCCGGTCCAGGCGGCCTCAGACAACCGCCAGGGCCATCGACAAGTGGTCCATGTGGAGGGCAAGCGGCTGGAGGGGTTAAGAGATTCCGGGGCCACCATCACTCTGGTACGGAACCATTTAGTGGCTCCGAACCATCTCACTGGGGATTGCATTGCAGTTCGAGTGGCAGGGGGAGCTATCTACAAGGTACCCACTGCTAAACTACATTTGGACTGGGGAGCGGGGGCAGGACAAATTGAAGTGGGGATGATGCAGGATCTACCTGCCGATGTGATTTTGGGGAACGATTTGGGGGAGCTAACTTCCGCTTTTGTTACCCGGCCTCCTCCACAGGAAGCTTACCCGGTCGTCACCCGCCAACAGGCTCGCACCACGGCACCCCACCTTGACTCTGAGGCTCAGGTAAGCACAAACCCCCCTGATCACACTGTATTACCCTGGGCTGCCCCATTAGAATTTGGTAGCGAGGTCGCCCTGGACCCGTCCCTACAGGTTTACAAGGACAGGATAGATAAAGACCAGACTGGCAGAGAGGGGGAGAGATATGCTTGGGATAAGGGGTTACTATACCGGTATGCCGAAAAGGTAGTAGCCGGATCCATTCCTGTACCCATTAAACAGTTAATTGTGCCTCGAAAGTATCGACGAGAGTTAATGCGAATCGCCCACGACATTCCCATGTCCGGACACCTAGGGATCAGCCGAACCAAACATCGGCTGTTACAGAACTTCTTCTGGCCAGGGATATCACAGGATATTAAGCAGTACTGTAATACCTGTGATACCTGTCAGAGAGTAGGAAAGCGGGGGGACCGATACAAGGCCAAACTACACACCCTGCCCATTATTGAAGAACCCTTTAGCCGGGTAGCGGTAGACATTATCGGACCACTGAGACAAAAAAGCCCGTCCGGTAAGAAATACATATTGACCGTGGTAGACTATGCCACTAGATACCCCGAAGCAGTAGCCCTGACGAATGTACACGCAGAGACCATAGTAGACGCCCTCATGCGTATATTTACCCGTATGGGGATCCCCCGGGAGATCATTTCAGATCAGGGTACCCAATTCACGGCTGAGGTCACGCAACAGCTGTGGAAAGTATGCGGAGTCCGAGCTATCCTTAATTCCCCATACCACCCCCAGTCCAATGGCCTCTGCGAACGGTTTAACGGGACCTTAAAACAAATGATCCGCACGTTCGTAGCCACTCAGAAGAACTGGGAGCGGTTCTTACCCCATCTCCTGTTCGCCTACCGAGAGGTGCCCCAAGAGTCCACTGGGTTCTCTCCCTTCGAACTGTTGTTCGGAAGGAGGGTAAGGGGACCCCTAGACCTAATAAGGGAACACTGGGAGGGGGGAACGACCATTGACGGCACCCCTATCGTACCCTATGTGTTGGAGTTTCGGAACCGCCTGGAGGAATTGACCCGGGCTGTGCGCAACAACCTCCAGGCGGCCCAGACGCGCCAGCGCCAATGGTATGATAAGGGAGCCAGGGACCGCAGCTTTCAGGTCGGCCAGAAAGTACTAGTCCTGCGCCCCGTCCCTACTGACAAGCTGCAGGCTTCCTGGCGGGGCCCATTCAAGGTGGTAGAGCAGGTCTGCGATACCACCTATATAATCGGCCCCTGCGCCGGGACCGGGGACAGACGCATGTTCCATGTGAACATGCTGAAGCCCTACCACGAGCGCACAGAGGAAGTATCCGCCATCTGCGCCTCGGCTGCAGAGGACACAGATAACCTACCCCTCCCTGACATGCTGGCCCGAGGAACGCTACAAGAGGACCTCGCAGCCGTACAGCTAGGAGACCGCTTGAATCCCCAAGAAAAAGCTCAGGCCCAAAGTTTAATTAGGGAAAAAGGAGCCACTTTTTCCAACCTCCCGGGGTATACCCCGTTAGCTACCCATCGGGTAGAAACCCTAGACCCGATCCCACTCCGTCAACCGCCCTACCGCATTCCCGAAGCAGTGAGGGGGAACATGTACAAGGAATTGAAGGAAATGTTGCAGTTAGGGGTAATTGAGCATTCCGATAGCCCCTGGGCATCCCCCGTAGTACTCGTGCCGAAGCGGGATGGAACTACCCGCTTCTGTGTAGATTACCGGAGGCTCAATGATAAAACCATATCCGATGCCTATCCCATGCCCCGGATAGACGAGCTATTAGACAAAATGGCTAGGGGGAAATACTTAACCACCATTGATCTGTGTAAAGGGTATTGGCAAATTCCTCTAGCCGAGGACGCCATTCCCAAGTCGGCCTTCGTCACCCCATTTGGCCTGTACCAATTCCGGGTCATGCCATTTGGGATGAAGAACGCCCCGGCCACCTTCCAGAGGATGGTGGACCGACTATTGGACGGGTTTCAGGAGTACGCTTGCGCCTATCTAGACGACATAGCCATCTTCAGTTATTCCTGGGCCGATCATCTAGACCATATCGGAGCAGTACTAGACCGCATCCGGGAAGCCGGACTGACCCTCAAGCCCAGTAAATGCCATATAGGGATGGCCGAGGTCCAATACCTCGGACACCGAGTAGGCAGCGGCCACCAAAAACCCGAACCAGCCAAAATAGAGGCCGTAGCTAAATGGCCAACCCCCCGCACTAAAACCCAGGTACTAGCCTTTTTAGGGACGGCAGGATATTACCGAAAGTTTGTACCTAACTACAGCGCCCTAGCCAAGCCCCTTACCGACTTGACCCGCAAGAACCTTCCCAAATTAGTAGTATGGGCCCCAGAGTGTGAACAGGCCTTCCAACTCCTAAAAAATGCCCTTGTTAATGCCCCTGTGTTGGCTGCTCCCGATCCGACTAAACGCTTTCTCGTCCATACAGACGCTTCAATGTTCGGATTGGGAGCAGTACTGAGCCAGATCGGAGCCGATGGCGGTGAACACCCCGTAGCTTACCTCAGCCGAAAGCTTTTACCCAGAGAAGTAAGCTACGCCGCCATCGAAAAGGAATGCCTTGCCGTGGTGTGGGCCCTCAAGAAACTACAGCCCTATTTGTATGGACAAACCTTTTCCCTGCTCACAGATCACAACCCGTTGGTCTGGCTGAACCGGGTGTCAGGAGACAATGCCAGACTGCTGCGCTGGAGCTTAGCGCTTCAGCCCTTTGATTTCAATATTCAATATCGCCCGGGGAAGCTCAATGGAAATGCTGACGGGTTATCCCGACAAACGGAACTAGACAAGTGATCTGTGGGTACTCCTCCAGACATCCCCAAGCCGATCCGTTGGGATCAGACTGTGTATGCTGGCTTGGTTCTGGGGGAGCATTGTGGCAGAAGCAGCCACCAGAAACTCATATTTACATTGTTATTTGTCCCTAAACCTATATGTCCATGCATCTTATATATGGTACCAGCATGTTAAGGAAGAATAAATGTGCACCTACCGTTATTGGGTCCGTGGGTGGCCGCCGTTCGCCTAATCTCCACGTGGCGGCGGCCATCTTAACTGCCGAACAGCGGTGTTTGGTCGTCGAGCGTCTGGAACTAAAATCGGACGCTCGACTACCCAGACACCGCTCAGACCTCCAGGATCCCCAAATCGTATGATCCAAACTGCCGAACGGCCCGCCGTTCGGTAGTTTGTATTCTCCAGTTTAGGGGATTCATCCGAACCAAAGATTGGGGTCGGATGGCTGAGCTATTCGGCACTTTCTAGGCAGTGAAGTAGACCGACTACAGGGCCAGAATCTATGGAGCCGTTTTCGGCTACTGTGTCCCTGCAGTCGGTCAAATCTTTAAATACCTGTAACTCCCGAACCCCTGGTCTGATCTGGGTGAAATTTGAATATGTTACTCACCCAGAGCAGACCTACCAGGGGACCCCTCATTTATCCTCGTACCCCCCGTATTTAGGGGTCATTCAGAAACTGGGGAAAACTCGGTTCCCTCTAATTAATTTACCTGCTAATCTAAGGGGAGGAGAGGGAGGGGAGGTGATTGTGAGGTGATTGGTTGTTTTGAGTTACCTCCCTTGCATGGGAAAAAGCCATAAAAGAAATTGTGTGAATAAAGCTGACAGTTGACCTCCAAGCTATGTGTCGTCTAGTTCTTGGAGGGAAGGGATTGTAACCACGCTACCCGTTTGATACCTGTATTGGATTGCTGTTCCTGTCTACCAGCGGAGCTACCTTGGATCGTACCTCTACTCCGCTACATACAATATATTACACACACAGTATCCAGCTATATACAATATATTATACACACAGTATCCAGCTATATACAATATATTACACACACAGTATCCAGCTATATACAATATATTATACACACAGTATCCAGCTATATACAATATATTATACACACAGTATCCAGCTATATACAATATATTATACACACAATATAGAGCTATATACAATATATTATACACACAGTATCCAGCTATATACAATATATTATACACACAGTATCCAGCTATATACAATATATTATACACACAGTATCCAGCTATATACAATATATTATACACACAGTATCCAGCTATATACAATATATTATACACACAGTATCCAGCTATATACAATATATTATACACACAGTATCCAGCTATATACAATATATTATAGACACAGTATCCAGCTATATACAATATATTATACACACAGTATCCAGCTATATACAATATATTATACACACAATATCCAGCTATATACAATATATTATACACACAATATAGAGCTATATACAATATATTATACACACAGTATCCAGCTATATACAATATATCATACCCACAGTATCCAGCTATATACAATATATTATACACAGTATAGAGCTATATACAATATATTATACACACAGTATCCAGCTATATACAATATATTATACACACAGTATCCAGCTATATACAATATATTATACACACAGTATCCAGCTATATACAATATATTATACACACAGTATCCAGCTATATACAATATATTATACACACAGTATCCAGCTATATACAATATATTATACACACAGTATCCAGCTATATACAATATATTATACACACAGTATCCAGCTATATACAATATATTATACACACAGTATCCAGCTATATACAATATATCATACACACAATATAGAGCTATATACAATATATTATACACACAATATAGAGCTATATACAATATATTACACACACAATATAGAGCTATGTACAATATATTATACACACAATATAGAGCTATATACAATATATTATACACACAGTATAGAGCTATATACAATATATTATACACACAGTATCCAGCTATATACAATATATTACACACACAGTATCCAGCTATATACAATATATTATACACACAGTATCCAGCTATATACAATATATTATACACACAGTATCCAGCTATATACAATATATTATACACACAGTATCCAGCTATATACAATATATTATACACACAGTATCCAGCTATATACAATATATTATACACACAGTATCCAGCTATATACAATATATTATACACACAGTATCCAGCTATATACAATATATTATACACACAGTATCCAGCTATATACAATATATTATAGACACAGTATCCAGCTATATACAATATATTATACACACAGTATCCAGCTATATACAATATATTATACACACAATATCCAGCTATATACAATATATTATATACACAATATAGAGCTATATACAATATATTATACACACAGTATCCAGCTATATACAATATATCATACCCACAGTATCCAGCTATATACAATATATTATACACAGTATAGAGCTATATACAATATATTATACACACAGTATCCAGCTATATACAATATATTATACACACAGTATCCAGCTATATACAATATATTATACACACAGTATCCAGCTATATACAATATATTATACACACAGTATCCAGCTATATACAATATATTATACACACAGTATCCAGCTATATACAATATATTATACACACAGTATCCAGCTATATACAATATATTATAAACACAGTATCCAGCTATATACAATATATTATACACACAGTATCCAGCTATATACAATATATCATACACACAATATAGAGCTATATACAATATATTATACACACAATATAGAGCTATATACAATATATTACACACACAATATAGAGCTATGTCCAATATATTATACACACAATATAGAGCTATATACAATATATTATACACACAGTATAGAGCTATATACAATATATTATACACACAGTATAGAGCTATATACAATATATTATACACACAGTATCCAGCTATATACAATATATTATACACACAGTATCCAGCTATATACAATATATTATACACACAATATAGAGCTATATACAATATATTATACACACAGTATAGAGCTATATACAATATATTACACACACAGTATCCAGCTATATACAATATATTATACACACAATATCCAGCTATATACAATATATTATACACACAGTATCCAGCTATGTACAATATATTATACACACAGTATCCAGCTATATACAATATATTATACACACAGTATCCAGCTATATACAATATATTATACACACAGTATCCAGCTATATACAATATATTATACACACAGTATCCAGCTATATACAATATATTATACACACAGTATCCAGCTATATACAATATATTATACACACAATATAGAGCTATATACAATATATTATACACACAGTATAGAGCTATATACAATATATTACACACACAGTATCCAGCTATATACAATATATTATACACACAATATCCAGCTATATACAATATATTATACACACAGTATCCAGCTATGTACAATATATTATACACACAGTATCCAGCTATATACAATATATTATACACACAGTATCCAGCTATATACAATATATTAAACACACAGTATCCAGCTATATACAATATATTATACACACAGTATCCAGCTATATACAATATATTATACACACAGTATCCAGCTATATACAATATATTATACACACAGTATCCAGCTATATACAATATATTATACACACAGTATCCAGCTATATACAATATATTATACACACAGTATCCAGCTATATACAATATATTATACACAATATAGAGCTATATACAATATATTATACACACAGTATCCAGCTATATACAATATATTATACACACAATATAGAGCTATATACAATATATTATAGACACAGTATCCAGCTATATACAATATATTATACACACAGTATCCAGCTATATACAATATATTATACACACAGTATAGAGCTATATACAATATATTATACACACAGTATAGAGCTATATACAATATATTATACACACAGTATCCAGCTATATACAATATATTATACACACAGTATCCAGCTATATACAATATATTATACACACAGTATCCAGCTATATACAATATATTATACACACAGTATCCAGCTATATACAATATATTATACACACAGTATCCAGCTATATACAATATATTATACACACAGTATCCAGATATATACAATATATTATACACACAGTATCCAGCTATATACAATATATTATACACACAGTATCCAGCTATATACAATATATTATACACACAGTATCCAGCTATATACAATATATTATACACACAGTATCCAGCTATATACAATATATTATACACACAGTATCCAGCTATATACAATATATTATACACACAGTATCCAGCTATATACAATATATTATACACACAGTATCCAGCTATATACAATATATTATACACACAATATAGAGCTATATACAATATATTATACACACAGTATCCAGCTATATACAATATATTATACACACAGTATCCAGCTATATACAATATATTACACACACAATATAGAGCTATATACAATATATTATACACACAGTATCCAGCTATATACAATATATTATACACACAGTATCCAGCTATATACAATATATTATACACACAGTATCCAGCTATATACAATATATTATACACACAGTATCCAGCTATATACAATATATTATACACACAATATAGAGCTATATACAATATATTATACACACAGTATCCAGCTATATACAATATATTATACACACAGTATCCAGCTATATACAATATATTACACACACAATATAGAGCTATATACAATATATTATACACACAGTATCCAGCTATATACAATATATTATACACACAGTATCCAGCTATATACAATATATTATACACACAATATAGAGCTAAATACAATATATTATACACACAATATAGAGCTATATACAATATATTATACACACAGTATCCAGCTATATACAATATATTATACACACAGTATCCAGCTATATACAATATATTATACACAATATAGAGCTATATACAATATGTTATACACACAATATAGAGCTATATACAATATATTATACACAATATAGAGCTATATACAATATATTATACACACAATATAGAGCTATATACAATATATTATACACACAGTATCCAGCTATATACAATATATTATACACACAGTATCCAGCTATATACAATATATTATACACACAGTATCCAGCTATATACAATATATTATACACACAGTATCCAGCTATATACAATATATTATACACACAGTATCCAGCTATATACAATATATTATACACACAGTATCCAGCTATATACAATATATTATACACACAGTATGGAGCTATATACAATATATTATACACACAGTATCCAGCTATATACAATATATTATACACACAGTATCCAGCTATATACAATATATTATACACACAATATCCAGCTATATACAATATATTATACACACAGTATCCAGCTATATACAATATATTATACACACAGTATCCAGCTATATACAATATATTACACACACAGTATCCAGCTATATACAATATATTATACACAATATAGAGCTATATACAATATATTATACACACAATATAGAGCTATATACAATATATTATACACACAATATAGAGCTATATACAATATATTATACACACAATATAGAGCTATATACAATATATTATACACACAGTATCCAGCTATATACAATATATTATACACAATATAGAGCTATATACAATATATTATACACACAATATAGAGCTATATACAATATATTATACACACAGTATCCAGCTATATACAATATATTATACACACAGTATCCAGCTATATACAATATATTATACACACAATATAGAGCTATATACAATATATTATACACACAATATAGAGCTATATACAATATATTATACACACAGTATCCAGCTATATACAATATATTATACACACAGTATCCAGCTATATACAATATATTATACACACAATATAGAGCTATATACAATATATTATACACACAATATCCAGCTATATACAATATATTATACACACAGTATCCAGCTATATACAATATATTATACACACAGTATCCAGCTATATACAATATATTATACACACAGTATCCAGCTATATACAATATATTATACACACAATATAGAGCTATATACAATATATTATACACACAATATAGAGCTATATACAATATATTATACACACAATATAGAGCTATATACAATATATTATACACACAGTATCCAGCTATATACAATATATTATACACACAGTATAGAGCTATATACAATATATTATACACACAGTATCCAGCTATATACAATATATTATACACACAGTATCCAGCTATATACAATATATTATACACACAGTATCCAGCTATATACAATATATTATACACACAGTATCCAGCTATATACAATATATTATACACACAGTATCCAGCTATATACAATATATTATACACACAGTATCCAGCTATATACAATATATTATACACACACAGTATCCAGCTATATACAATATATTATACACACAGTATAGAGCTATATACAATATATTATACACACAGTATCCAGCTATATACAATATATTATACACACAGTATCCAGCTATATACAATATATTATACACACAGTATCCAGCTATATACAATATATTATACACACAGTATCCAGCTATATACAATATATTATACACACAATATCCAGCTATATACAATATATTATACACACAATATAGAGCTATATACAATATATTATACACACAGTATCCAGCTATATACAATATATTATACACACAGTATAGAGCTATATACAATATATTATACACACAGAATCCAGCTATATACAATATATTATACACACAGTATCCAGCTATATACAATATAGAGCTATATACAATATATTATACACACAGTATCCAGTATCCAGCTATATACAATATAGAGCTATATACAATATATTATACACACAGTATCCAGCTATATACAATATATTATACACACAGTATAGAGCTATATACAATATATTATACACACAGAATCCAGCTATATACAATATATTATACACACAGTATCCAGCTATATACAATATATTATACACACAGTATCCAGCTATATACAATATATTATACTAACAGTATCCAGCTATATACAATATATTATACACACACAGTATCCAGCTATATACAATATATTATACACACAGTATAGAGCTATATACAATATATTATACACACAGTATCCAGCTATATACAATATATTATACACACAGTATCCAGCTATATACAATATATTATACACACAGTATCCAGCTATATACAATATATTATACACACAGTATCCAGCTATATACAATATATTATACACACAATATCCAGCTATATACAATATATTATACACACAATATAGAGCTATATACAATATATTATACACACAGTATCCAGCTATATACAATATATTACACACACAGTATCCAGCTATATACAATATATTATAGACACAGTATCCAGCTATATACAATATATTATACACACAGTATCCAGCTATATACAATATATTATACACACAGTATCCAGCTATATACAATATATTATACACACAGTATCCAGCTATATACAATATATTATACACACAGTATCCAGCTATATACAATATATTACACACACAGTATCCAGCTATATACAATATATTATACACACAGTATCCAGCTATATACAATATATTATACACACAGTATCCAGCTATATACAATATATTATACACACAGTATCCAGCTATATACAATATATTATACACACAGTATCCAGCTATATACAATATATTATACACAATATCCAGCTATATACAATATATTATACACACAGTATCCAGCTATATACAATATATTATACACAATATCCAGCTATATACAATATATTATACACACAGTATCCAGCTATATACAATATATTATACACACAGTATCCAGCTATATACAATATATTATACACACAGTATCCAGCTATATACAATATATTATACACACAGTATCCAGCTATATACAATATATTATACACACACAGTATCCAGCTATATACAATATATTATACACACAGTATCCAGCTATATACAATATATTATACACACAGTATCCAGCTATATACAATATATTATACACACAGTATCCAGCTATATACAATATATTATACACACAGTATCCAGCTATATACAATATATTATACACACAGTATCCAGCTATATACAATATATTATACACACAGTATCCAGCTATATACAATATATTATACACACAGTATCCATCTATATACAATATATTATACACACAGTATCCAGCTATATACAATATATTATACACAATATAGAGCTATATACAATATATTATACACACAGTATAGAGCTATATACAATATATTATACACACAGTATCCAGCTATATACAATATATTATACACACAGTATCCAGCTATATACAATATATTATACACACAGTATCCAGCTATATACAATATATTATACACACAGTATCCAGCTATATACAATATATTATACACACAGTATCCAGCTATATACAATATATTATACACACAATATAGAGCTATATACAATATATTATACACACAGTATCCAGCTATATACAATATATCATACACACAATATAGAGCTATATACAATATATTATACACACAGTATCCAGCTATATACAATATATTATACACACAGTATCCAGCTATATACAATATATTATACACAATATAGAGCTATATACAATATATTATACACACAGTATCCAGCTATATACAATATATTATACACACAGTATCCAGCTATATACAATATATTATACACACAGTATAGAACTATATACAATATATTATACACACAGTATCCAGCTATATACAATATATTATACACACAGTATCCAGCTATATACAATGTATTATACACACACAGTATAGAACTATATACAATATATTATACACACAGTATCCAGCTATATACAATATATTATACACACAGTATCCAGCTATATACAATATATTATACACACAATATAGAGCTATATACAATATATTACACACACAGTATCCAGCTATATACAATATATTATACACAATATAGAGCTATGTACAATATATTATACACACAGTATCCAGCTATATACAATATATTATACACACAGTATCCAGCTAAATACAATATATTATACACACAATATAGAGCTATATACAATATATTATACACACAGTATCCAGCTATATACAATATATTATACACACAGTATCCAGCTATATACAATATATTATACACACAGTATGGAGCTATATACAATATATTATACACACAGTATCCAGCTATATACAATATATTATACACACAGTATCCAGCTATATACAATATATTATACACACAATATCCAGCTATATACAATATATTATACACACAGTATCCAGCTATATACAATATATTATACACACAGTATCCAGCTATATACAATATATTACACACACAGTATCCAGCTATATACAATATATTATACACACAGTATCCAGCTATATACAATATATTATACACACAGTATCCAGCTATATACAATATATTATACACACAGTATCCAGCTATATACAATATATTATACACACAGTATCCAGCTATATACAATATATTATACACACAGTATCCAGCTATATACAATATATTATACACACAGTATCCAGCTATATACAATATATTATACACACAATATAGAGCTATATACAATATATTATACACACAGTATCCAGCTATATACAATATATTATACACACAGTATCCAGCTATATACAATATATCATACACACAGTATCCAGCTATATACAATATATTATACACACAGTATCCAGCTATATACAATATATCATACACACAGTATCCAGCTATATACAATATATTATACACACACAGTATCCAGCTATATACAATATATTATACACACAGTATAGAGCTATATACAATATATTATACACACAGTATCCAGCTATATACAATATATCATACACACAGTATCCAGCTATATACAATATATTATACACACACAGTATCCAGCTATATACAATATATTATACACACAGTATAGAGCTATATACAATATATTATACACACAGTATCCAGCTATATGCAATATATTATACACACAGTATCCAGCTATATACAATATATTATACACACAATATAGAGCTTTATACAATATATTATACACACAATATAGATCTATACAATATATTATACACACAGTATCCAGCTATATACAATATATTATACACACAGTATCCAGCTATATACAATATATTATACACACAGTATCCAGCTATATACAATATATTATACACACAGTATCCAGCTATATACAATATATTATACACACAGTATCCAGCTATATACAATATATTATACACACAGTATCCAGCTTTATACAATATATTATACACACAGTATCCAGCTATATACAATATATTATACACACAGTATCCAGCTATATACAATATATTATACACACAATATAGAGCTATATACAATATATTATACACACAGTATCCAGCTATATACAATATATTATACACACAGTATCCAGCTATATACAATATATTATACACACAGTATCCAGCTATATACAATATATTATACACACAATATCCAGCTATATACAATATATTATACACACAATTTAGAGCTATATACAATATATTATACACACAGTATCCAGCTATATACAATATATTATACACACAGTATCGAGCTATATACAATATATTATACACACAATATAGAGCTATATACAATATATTATACACACAGTATCCAGCTATATACAATATATTATATACACAGTATCCAGCTATATACAATATATTATACACACAGTATCCAGCTATATACAATATATTATACACACAGTATCCAGCTATATACAATATATTATACACACAGTATCCAGCTATATACAATATATTATACACACAGTATCCAGCTATATACAATATATTATACACAATATAGAGCTATATACAATATATTATACACACAGTATCCAGCTATATACAATATATTATACACACAGTATAGAGCTATATACAATATATTATACACACAGTATCCAGCTATATACAATATATTACACACACAGTATCCAGCTATATACAATATATTATACACACAATATCCAGCTATATACAATATATTATACACACAGTATCCAGCTATATACAATATATTATACACACAGTATCCAGCTATATACAATATATTATACACACAGTATCCAGCTATATACAATATAATGTAAGGACAGGCTCAGACAGCACTGGGTTTATATCTAATGTAAGGATCTGACCGCATGTTATCAGGTCAGGCTCAGACACCACTGGGTTTATATCTAATGTAAGGTCAGGCTCAGACAGCACTGCGTTTATATATAATGTAGTCGATCTGACCGCAGGTTATCAGGACAGGCTCAGACAGCACTGGGTTTATATATAATGTAGTCGATCTGACTGAATGTTATCAGGACAGGCTCAGACATCGCTGGGTTTATATCTAATGTAAGGATCTGACCGCATGTTGTCAGGACAGGCTCAGACAGCGCTGGGTTTATATGTATTAAGGCCGTTTGGCCTGTATTTGTGGGAGGGGCTTAAGTTAACTTACCCCCTATATAAGCTACACCTCTTACCTGACTCCTTACCGATCAAGGTCAGCGTCTGAATGCCCCATAGTCATCCATTACCTCGACAATTTCCTGATGATAGAAGGGAACTCACTGCCGCCCAGCAGTCTCAAAGAAACCGTTACATTTTTCTGGGTACATGCAACCGCAAGGAACTCCAGTCCCTTATAGGTTCATTAAACTTCACCATGCGCATCATCCCTCAAGGAAGGGCCTTCATATCCAGACTGCTTTGTCTTTTTCTCCACTTTCAACACGAGAACCACAGACTGTCCATGGATCTACAAGCCACAGCAGACCTACAAATGTGGAGGAGGTTCTTGACCAGCTGGAACGGTAAAAGTCTGTTCCTCCCCGCATTATCAGAGACGTCGCCAAACATATGGTCAGACGCAGCATCCAACAAGGGTTTTTCAGCCATCTTTGGTAACCAATGGCTTTGGCGTGAATGGCCAGAAGAAATCCGGGACGTAGAAGGCTTTTTCACAACCTCAGCTCTCTTTGAAATCTACCCTATTGTAGCAGCTGCTGTGGCATGGGGACACCAATGGTCAGGCTTGTCTGTTCGCTACCACTCAGATAATCAAGCCACATGTCACATAATGAACAAAGGCCGTTTAGCATCCCTTACAATCATGAGGTTTCTTAGAAGACTCACGTGGTTGGCAGCATGTCATAACTTCTACTTGGTTTGCTTTCATGTGCCAGGTATTAGTAATGTAGCAGCTGACAGCCTGTCTCGTTTTAAATTTCAGGCCTTTCGACAAGCACACCCGTCAGCAGCTCAAGCAGCCACAGTCGCACCTCCGTTCTCACAACTAATCATGGACTAGACATAATAATGGAACATAGCAGGGATCTAGCCACATTAGCGCTATCACACAACACTCAAGCTACATACAACAGAGCCTTTACACTATATAATAGATTTCTAACCGATCATAACTTAACACAACCATTCATCATGACCTCTATCATAGCTTTCGCTTCCTTTTGCCACCTTAAATTACACTTATCATATAACACAATCAAATTATATCTTACAGGCATACAACACCACATACTAACCCTAAGACCTAACACACATAGCTTCATGTCATCATACCAGGTAAAAAATATACTCAGAGGTATCCAAAAATCCGTACCTCCACGACCACCACAGCGATTACCCATAGACAATAAACTTTTTCAGTCATTATCCGACCTATTAGATTCCAGACCTTTCCACTCTACCACCAACTCAGTCATCAAAACAGCCATGTATACAGCCTTCTACGGGTTCCTCAGACCAAGGGAGTTCACCACTGTCACGACTAATCAAAAGGATAGGTGCCTGCTACACAAACACCTACTAAAACATGGCGACCACTACATACTCTCTTTACCCCAATCAAAGACAAGCCAACACGCACATCCAGTAGAAATCACATATTATCCTACACTAAACAAATGGTGTCCAGTAGCAGCCTTAGACTCCTATCTTCTTAACACCACAGCACTACCATCACAACCTTTGTTCCAACTGCAACACACAGTACTCACCACCACGGCATTCATGAGATATATACGATCCCTGCTAACAATGCTGGGTCTCAAACCTTCCCACTACTCTGGTCACTCGTTTCGCATAGGAGCAGCCTCCACCGCATCCAGCGCAAACGTACCAGTACACGTCATCAAGGCATTGGGACGTTGGAAATCATCCGCCTATACTACATATATACCCAAACCAACACAAGAATTAAGAAATGCTTTTAAAGCCATATCTGGATAATTGTATATCTTGTTGACTGTAATAAATATTTTGTTATTCACTTTTTGCCCTCTTTATTTACAGGCCTACCGTATCGTCGGTATCGGCACACCACAACCGACTTGCTCTTTATACTATTTCCGTTCCTACTGAAGTCTCACTTCTTATGCAATTACTTTGCCCCTTACACAACTAATGTAAGGATCTGACCGCATGTTATCAGGACAGGCTCAGACAGCGCTGGGTTTATATCTAATGTAAGGATCTGACCGCATGTTATCAGGACAGGCTCAGACAGCGCTGGGTTTATATCTAATGTAAGGATCTGACCGCATGTTATCAGGACAGGCTCAGACAGCGCTGGGTTTATATCTAATGTAGGGGATCTGCCCACACATTATCAGGACAGGCTCAGACAGCGCTGGGTTTATATCTAATGTAGGGGATCTGATCACACGTTATCAGGACAGGCTCAGACAGTGCTGGGTTTATATCTAATGTAGGGGATCTGACCGCATGTTGTCAGGACAGGCTCAGACAGCGCTGGGTTTATATCTAATGTAGGGGAACTGACCGCACGTTATCAGGACAGGCTCAGACAGCGCTGGGTTTATATCTAATGTGGGGGATCTGACTGCACGTTATCAGGTCAGGCTCAGACAGCACTGGGTTTATATCTAATGTAAGGACAGGCTCAGACAGCACTGCGTTTATATATAATGTAGTTGATCTGACCGCAGGTTATCAGGACAGGCTCAGACAGCGCTGGGTTTATATATAATGTAGTCGATCTGACTGAATGTTATCAGGACAGGCTCAGACATCGCTGGGTTTATATCTAATGTAAGGATCTGACCGCATGTTGTCAGGACAGGCTCAGACAGCACTGGGTTTATATCTAATGTAGGGGATCTGCCCACACATTATCAGGACAGGCTCAGACAGCGCTGGGTTTATATCTAATGTAGGGGATCTGATCACACGTTATCAGGACAGGCTCAGACAGCGCTGGGTTTATATCTAATTTACAGATCTGATCACACGTTATCAGGACAGGCTCAGACAGCGCTGGGTTTATATCTAATGTACAGATCTGACTGCATGTTGTCAGGACAGGCTCAGACAGCGCTGGGTTTATATTTAATTAAGGGGACCTGATGCACATTATCAGTACAGGCTCAGACAGCACTGGGACTTTGATTGACAGCCTATCCTCTCAGTACTCCCCAGCAATGCTCATCATGCTAATCAATGCACAAGGGAGAGCCAGTCACTATACAGAGAATATAAATACCTCGGATCTCTTATATGGACTTATGGTTTGCCCTGTCATCCTGGATTCAGGTTTCTCATATATTCTTGTCTGGCGGGTATGTATTTTCTTGGGGTCTTCCTAAGTGGTAATCTTCCAAATGGTAATCCAGATGTAGTACCTTATTCAGTGCCCACCCAGGAATTGCTTTATAGTTAATTCCAAAGGAACCTGCATGAACTTTAGCTCTGGATGTTCCTCGTGGGCGGGATCAATCTCTAATGCAAACAGAGCAGGTTCCCTCTGTAGTGGCAGAAGTGAGCTAAAACATGTATGAGAGGTGAGAGGGGCTATATGAGTTTTTTCTCTATCTCAGTGTTTTCATGCGTCCTGTTTGATTCTGGGATACGAGGCCATTTCTTACATATTATTGTCTATAGGAGTCTTCTGATTGGAATTGGATGTGTCTATACGCATTGTTCGAGCAGGTATAGGAATATGGAGAGGGTATCGCATTGTAGGACTTTAAGTATTCCAGAGCATTATCAGAGTAATATTAAAATGGCGTTATTGAACAGGCGTCTCTGTTCAATAGTGAAACAAAATCCTGCCATTTCACCTTACTAATTGTTTGGTCACGTATCGGCCTCAATTTAATGTTTTTGGATAATGTGGCGAAACCAGCTTCGCCACTGTGAACTGGAGAGGCCTGGCTGCTAGCCTCCTGCCCTGCGACTACGGCCCATGGACATATTGCTCTATAAACACTATATTTGGGCATGTAATAATTTATATTGCTGCTACTGGCCCTTTAAAATCATCTATGAACAGATTGGGACTTTTGGGACTACTGTCCCTTTAAGACTGTGAAGCATATTCTAGTGTACTGCCTGTAATATTGTATATGTATTCATGTGTTAAGTTTAACCTGGGTGATATGTATGCAGCATTCACCTGATTGTTCGGTAGAATCACTCCATTCATTATATTGAGTGAAACTACCGAACAACCAGACCACCCAGGAATAAGTGTGCCTCCAATTACCGTTTGCAACAATGTTGCAAACAGGTAATTGGCAATCCATGTAATGTATTCTTTGTCCTCTGGGTGGCCGCCATTCGGGAAACAAACACGTGGCGGCGGCCATCTTAAACTACCGAACAGCGGTGTTTTGCCGTCGAGTGTCTGGAACTAAAATCGGACACTTGACTAGGCAAACACCGCTGAGACCTCCATACTTCCAGAAATTCGTATGGAAACTACCGAATGACCAGCCGTTCGGTAGAAAGAACCCCACAAACAAGGGAATTCATTCAAACCCTCTCCAGGCTCTATAACACAGGCAATTCGTCTGTTTCATTCACTTGTTTGTGACCGACCGCAGGGCCAAAATGCATGGAACTGTTTTCGGATACTTTACCCATGCGGTCGGTCAAATCTTTGGAAACCCATATCTGCCGAACTGTTCATCCGAATGACTTGAATTTTGGATATGTTTCCCCCCTGAATGAGGGCTATCCAGCGATGCTGGATTTAAAGGTGTACCCCCTGTTTTTGGGGTACATCCAGGAATTGGGGAAAAGGGTGTACGGTATAATTATGTTAAGTGCTAATCTAAGGGGAGGAAATGTGTGGGAGGTACATCCATGTGATTGGTTAAATTCATCCTCCCCCTGGGAGTGTCCTGTATGTACTTGTTTGTAATAAAAGCCAGACTGGGTGTCCCAGTCTAGAGTTCTTGCTTAACCCTCAAAGCGATGTGTCGTCTCGGTCTTTGGGGGAATGGGATTGTATGCTGACTGCCAAGAGTGTAAGCCGATGTCTGCTTTTCTTGTTCAGCTGTTCCAGTTCGGAGTGTATTTCGTATCCAGCTCGGGAGTTCTGATGTTCTGCAGTAGCTGTGCCTGTCTATGGAAAAGGGGATTATCGCCTAAACGCATTTTTCCCCTTGTGTGTGTGAAACGGTCCGTTACAATTGGTGGCAAGCGGCGGGATCGTTCCTACAACCAGAGGGACAGCTACAGACAACACCATTTCTGGATTACAAATTGAGGGCAACGCTAGTATCCGTACAGCGACCCTAGCTACAAAGGAAATAAGAGAATGGAAGGAGACAGAGTCGCAGCTGCTGCAGCACCTCCGAGGGAGGAGGAGGAATCCGAGTTTATCAGGGAATATAGGAGAAGGATGGCTTTTTTCTCACCAGCCCGAGCGGAGCATATGGCATCCCGGATCTACGACGATGTACATGCACACCTCATGCTGCTAATGACGCAGAGGACCCAACAAGCTTGGTCCTGTGAGGAACCACAACAGGCAGGTGGAGATGGGACCGAGGTCTCTCTACCGGCCCTACAGGGATGCTGGGCAGTCGGCCCAGATCCCCAGCGGCAGTGTGTAACCCAGGGAGCTGATGGTGTCGTCCATCCTCCCCAGCGGCAGAGTAAGTCCCAGGGAGCTAAAGGTGTCGTCCTTCCTCCCCAGCGGCAGATTGTATCTCAGGGAACTGAAGGTGCCGTCCTTCCTCCCCAGCGGCAGTGTGTGTCCCAGGGAGATGAAGGTGTCGTCCTTCCTCCCCAGCAGCAGGCTGAGTTACAGGGGGCAGAGGTTGTTGTTCCTGCCCCCCAGCAGAAAAGTGATGTGCCAGGAAGGCAGTGTGAAGTAAAGGGAGAGGAGAGCAGCGTCCTCCCTCCCCAGCGGCAGTGTGTGTCTCCGGGAGCTGATGGTGTCGTCCATCCTCCCCAGCGGCAGGCTGAGTTACAGGGGGCAGAGGTTGTTGTTCCTGCCCCCCAGCAGCAAAGTGATATGCCAAGAAGGCAGTGTGAAGGGAAGGGAGAGGAGAGCAGTGTCCTCCCTCCCCAGCGGCAGTGTGTGCCCCAGGGAGCAGAAGGTGCAGTCCTTCCTCCCCAGCGGCAGTGTGTGTCTCCGGGAGCTGATGGTGTCGTCCATCCTCCCCAGCGGCAGGCTGAGTTACAGGGGGCAGAGGTTGTTGTTCCTGCCCCCCAGCAACAAAGTGATGTGCCAGGAAGGCAGTGTGAGGTGAAGGGAGAGGAGAGCAGCGTCCTCCCTCCCCAGCGGCAGTGTGTACCTCAGGGAGCAGAAGGTGCAATCCTTCCTCCCCAGCGGCAGTGTGTACCCCAGGGAGCAGAAGGTGCCATCCTTTCTCCCCAGCGGCAGTTTGCCATCCAGAGAGAGGAACTTGTTACACCCTCTCTCCCACGGCAACCTAACCCACCAAGGGGAGATGTTAAGCCCCACAACTGTGCAGATGGGACCGTAGTCTCTGCACTTACAGCACAAGGGATAGGGACGGTCGGTCCTGTTCCCCAGCCTCAGTGTGATGGATCCAAAGGGGAGACAGTCGGTCTCCCCCTCCGGCAGTCGAGCGGTGCACCTAAAGGGGAGACAGCCAGTCTCCAGCAACCAGGCGCCCACCAGACTACTCCCGTGGTAGTGCTGGCAACAGGACAGAGTACCGCTGGTCTCTGCCCCCTCAGCAACCCACCAAGGCAACCTACCCGTCTCCCACCCAGCAGTGGTGAAACACCAGAACTTGGACAAAATCCTTTCTCACCCAGATGTAGTAACCGGTTAGTGTGGGTGGGCTGCTCTGTTATTTCTGTTTCGTGGGTGGGTTGCTGGACTAACCAGGGCACTGACCGGCAGAAAGTCAGGTACCCTGTTAGTCTAATTGGCAAAGGGGAGAAATGTGGCGAAACCAGCTTCGCCACTGTGAACTGGAGAGGCCTGGCTGCTAGCCTCCTGCCCTGCGACTACGGCCCATGGACATATTGCTCTATAAACACTATATTTGGGCATGTAATAATTTATATTGCTGCTACTGGCCCTTTAAAATCATCTATGAACAGATTGGGACTTTTGGGACTACTGTCCCTTTAAGACTGTGAAGCATATTCTAGTGTACTGCCTGTAATATTGTATATGTATTCATGTGTTAAGTTTAACCTGGGTGATATGTATGCAGCATTCACCTGATTGTTCGGTAGAATCACTCCATTCATTATATTGAGTGAAACTACCGAACAACCAGACCACCCAGGAATAAGTGTGCCTCCAATTACCGTTTGCAACAATGTTGCAAACAGGTAATTGGCAATCCATGTAATGTATTCTTTGTCCTCTGGGTGGCCGCCATTCGGGAAACAAACACGTGGCGGCGGCCATCTTAAACTACCGAACAGCGGTGTTTTGCCGTCGAGTGTCTGGAACTAAAATCGGACACTTGACTAGGCAAACACCGCTGAGACCTCCATACTTCCAGAAATTCGTATGGAAACTACCGAATGACCAGCCGTTCGGTAGAAAGAACCCCACAAACAAGGGAATTCATTCAAACCCTCTCCAGGCTCTATAACACAGGCAATTCGTCTGTTTCATTCACTTGTTTGTGACCGACCGCAGGGCCAAAATGCATGGAACTGTTTTCGGATACTTTACCCATGCGGTCGGTCAAATCTTTGGAAACCCATATCTGCCGAACTGTTCATCCGAATGACTTGAATTTTGGATATGTTTCCCCCCTGAATGAGGGCTATCCAGCGATGCTGGATTTAAAGGTGTACCCCCTGTTTTTGGGGTACATCCAGGAATTGGGGAAAAGGGTGTACGGTATAATTATGTTAAGTGCTAATCTAAGGGGAGGAAATGTGTGGGAGGTACATCCATGTGATTGGTTAAATTCATCCTCCCCCTGGGAGTGTCCTGTATGTACTTGTTTGTAATAAAAGCCAGACTGGGTGTCCCAGTCTAGAGTTCTTGCTTAACCCTCAAAGCGATGTGTCGTCTCGGTCTTTGGGGGAATGGGATTGTATGCTGACTGCCAAGAGTGTAAGCCGATGTCTGCTTTTCTTGTTCAGCTGTTCCAGTTCGGAGTGTATTTCGTATCCAGCTCGGGAGTTCTGATGTTCTGCAGTAGCTGTGCCTGTCTATGGAAAAGGGGATTATCGCCTAAACGCATTTTTCCCCTTGTGTGTGTGAAACGGTCCGTTACAATTGGTGGCAAGCGGCGGGATCGTTCCTACAACCAGAGGGACAGCTACAGACAACACCATTTCTGGATTACAAATTGAGGGCAACGCTAGTATCCGTACAGCGACCCTAGCTACAAAGGAAATAAGAAAATGGAAGGAGACAGAGTCGCAGCTGCTGCAGCACCTCCGAGGGAGGAGGAGGAATCCGAGTTTATCAGGGAATATAGGAGAAGGATGGCTTTTTTCTCACCAGCCCGAGCGGAGCATATGGCATCCCGGATCTACGACGATGTACATGCACACCTCATGCTGCTAATGACGCAGAGGACCCAACAAGCTTGGTCCTGTGAGGAACCACAACAGGCAGGTGGAGATGGGACCGAGGTCTCTCTACCGGCCCTACAGGGATGCTGGGCAGTCGGCCCAGATCCCCAGCGGCAGTGTGTAACCCAGGGAGCTGATGGTGTCGTCCATCCTCCCCAGCGGCAGAGTAAGTCCCAGGGAGCTAAAGGTGTCGTCCTTCCTCCCCAGCGGCAGATTGTATCTCAGGGAACTGAAGGTGCCGTCCTTCCTCCCCAGCGGCAGTGTGTGTCCCAGGGAGATGAAGGTGTCGTCCTTCCTCCCCAGCAGCAGGCTGAGTTACAGGGGGCAGAGGTTGTTGTTCCTGCCCCCCAGCAGAAAAGTGATGTGCCAGGAAGGCAGTGTGAAGTAAAGGGAGAGGAGAGCAGCGTCCTCCCTCCCCAGCGGCAGTGTGTGTCTCCGGGAGCTGATGGTGTCGTCCATCCTCCCCAGCGGCAGGCTGAGTTACAGGGGGCAGAGGTTGTTGTTCCTGCCCCCCAGCAGCAAAGTGATATGCCAAGAAGGCAGTGTGAAGGGAAGGGAGAGGAGAGCAGTGTCCTCCCTCCCCAGCGGCAGTGTGTGCCCCAGGGAGCAGAAGGTGCAGTCCTTCCTCCCCAGCGGCAGTGTGTGTCTCCGGGAGCTGATGGTGTCGTCCATCCTCCCCAGCGGCAGGCTGAGTTACAGGGGGCAGAGGTTGTTGTTCCTGCCCCCCAGCAACAAAGTGATGTGCCAGGAAGGCAGTGTGAGGTGAAGGGAGAGGAGAGCAGCGTCCTCCCTCCCCAGCGGCAGTGTGTACCTCAGGGAGCAGAAGGTGCAATCCTTCCTCCCCAGCGGCAGTGTGTACCCCAGGGAGCAGAAGGTGCCATCCTTTCTCCCCAGCGGCAGTTTGCCATCCAGAGAGAGGAACTTGTTACACCCTCTCTCCCACGGCAACCTAACCCACCAAGGGGAGATGTTAAGCCCCACAACTGTGCAGATGGGACCGTAGTCTCTGCACTTACAGCACAAGGGATAGGGACGGTCGGTCCTGTTCCCCAGCCTCAGTGTGATGGATCCAAAGGGGAGACAGTCGGTCTCCCCCTCCGGCAGTCGAGCGGTGCACCTAAAGGGGAGACAGCCAGTCTCCAGCAACCAGGCGCCCACCAGACTACTCCCGTGGTAGTGCTGGCAACAGGACAGAGTACCGCTGGTCTCTGCCCCCTCAGCAACCCACCAAGGCAACCTACCCGTCTCCCACCCAGCAGTGGTGAAACACCAGAACTTGGACAAAATCCTTTCTCACCCAGATGTAGTAACCGGTTAGTGTGGGTGGGCTGCTCTGTTATTTCTGTTTCGTGGGTGGGTTGCTGGACTAACCAGGGCACTGACCGGCAGAAAGTCAGGTACCCTGTTAGTCTAATTGGCAAAGGGGAGAAATGTGGCGAAACCAGCTTCGCCACTGTGAACTGGAGAGGCCTGGCTGCTAGCCTCCTGCCCTGCGACTACGGCCCATGGACATATTGCTCTATAAACACTATATTTGGGCATGTAATAATTTATATTGCTGCTACTGGCCCTTTAAAATCATCTATGAACAGATTGGGACTTTTGGGACTACTGTCCCTTTAAGACTGTGAAGCATATTCTAGTGTACTGCCTGTAATATTGTATATGTATTCATGTGTTAAGTTTAACCTGGGTGATATGTATGCAGCATTCACCTGATTGTTCGGTAGAATCACTCCATTCATTATATTGAGTGAAACTACCGAACAACCAGACCACCCAGGAATAAGTGTGCCTCCAATTACCGTTTGCAACAATGTTGCAAACAGGTAATTGGCAATCCATGTAATGTATTCTTTGTCCTCTGGGTGGCCGCCATTCGGGAAACAAACACGTGGCGGCGGCCATCTTAAACTACCGAACAGCGGTGTTTTGCCGTCGAGTGTCTGGAACTAAAATCGGACACTTGACTAGGCAAACACCGCTGAGACCTCCATACTTCCAGAAATTCGTATGGAAACTACCGAATGACCAGCCGTTCGGTAGAAAGAACCCCACAAACAAGGGAATTCATTCAAACCCTCTCCAGGCTCTATAACACAGGCAATTCGTCTGTTTCATTCACTTGTTTGTGACCGACCGCAGGGCCAAAATGCATGGAACTGTTTTCGGATACTTTACCCATGCGGTCGGTCAAATCTTTGGAAACCCATATCTGCCGAACTGTTCATCCGAATGACTTGAATTTTGGATATGTTTCCCCCCTGAATGAGGGCTATCCAGCGATGCTGGATTTAAAGGTGTACCCCCTGTTTTTGGGGTACATCCAGGAATTGGGGAAAAGGGTGTACGGTATAATTATGTTAAGTGCTAATCTAAGGGGAGGAAATGTGTGGGAGGTACATCCATGTGATTGGTTAAATTCATCCTCCCCCTGGGAGTGTCCTGTATGTACTTGTTTGTAATAAAAGCCAGACTGGGTGTCCCAGTCTAGAGTTCTTGCTTAACCCTCAAAGCGATGTGTCGTCTCGGTCTTTGGGGGAATGGGATTGTATGCTGACTGCCAAGAGTGTAAGCCGATGTCTGCTTTTCTTGTTCAGCTGTTCCAGTTCGGAGTGTATTTCGTATCCAGCTCGGGAGTTCTGATGTTCTGCAGTAGCTGTGCCTGTCTATGGAAAAGGGGATTATCGCCTAAACGCATTTTTCCCCTTGTATGCTGAAACGGTCCGTTACAGATAATAATTACAAAGTATTTAACCGGGAAAGGTACAAACAGATTACTCTGGTTTTCTAGCACCAGGGGTTGTTACTAGCATGAGTATTATTATATAAGAAATATATATCATACATAAAAAAAATGATCAATATATCAACTAATATCAACATATTACAATATTTTAAAGGTTTATCCAAATATATTGAGTGGAGATCATCATTTGTTTTCTGTTTCTTTCTGTCTATTCCACTTGATTTTCCTAATGGTTTATTACAGGTAGCTCTTTCGCTCTGGCTGTCAATGAAACCACGGCTTATTCTGGAGGTAACACATCCAAGGTCACAGAGTTTCTGCTGGTCTGCTTTCCAGAGGTCCAGGGCTGGTACCTGGTTGTCCCCCTCATGCTGTGTCTTGTTGTGGCCCTGGTTTGTAATGTGGCCCTACTGATTGTAATATGTGCGGAACCAAGACTGCATCATCCTATGTACTACTTCCTGGCCATGCTGTCTTTTACGGACATCCTTCTGTGCACTGTGGCCACCCCAAAAACAGTTGCAATACTGGTATATGAAGTTAAGACAATCACAACCACTGCTTGCTTCACTCAAATGTTCTTCATTAACCTGTGGTCATCCATGGAGTCATCCATCTTCTTGGTAATGGCGTATGACCGCTATGTCGCTATTTGTTGTCCACTCCATTATCCTTCAGTTGTCACCAACAAACTGGTGCTCAAAGCCATTGTGTTCATCGTAGCCAGGAATTTTGTGGTGATGTTGCCGCTTCCTCTCATTTCTGCCAGCTTGGATTATTGTTCTAGTCTAATCCCTCATTGTTTCTGTGAGACCATGTCGGTGGAAAAGTTGGCCTGTGGAAGTAGCTCTGTGGGAAGGATCTACAACTTGGTACTTTTTTGCATTGTAGGAGGTTCAGACCTCGTGTTCACTATCCTTTCTTACTCTGCAATATTAAGGACGGTGGTAAAAGCCCGCTCATGCACTGCTGCTTTCAAAGCCTTTCGAATATGCAGCTCCCACCTCATTCTCATCTGCTTCTTCTACTGCACAATTGGAACCACAATAGCATCTAGTCAAACACTCAGTGGGATTCCCCGGCATATCCACGTCCTGCTCGCACTGCTGCATCACCTGGTTCCCCCAGTTTTCAACCCTATAATATATGGCGTAATGACCAAGGAGATTAGAGAAGCCACAAAGAGATTTCTGCTAAAAGTTAAAGTACATTCTTGATGTTTAAGGAACCTTTACTGACCCAAATCTATAGCTCTATGTTTTCTACAAAGTTCTAATCAAACATTTGTGAATGACTTGCCAAATTATCTGGAGAAATGCTGGATTTTAGTCTCTGCCTTCTGGCACTAGAAGCTCCTGTTATGAGCTTCTGTTAGCTTCATGAGCTAAGCTATGTCAAACAGGGCGACTCACTGGTTGCGAGACCTGACATAGCTCTGAGCAGGAGCCACAGGACGCTGAGAGAGGAGCCTGGCAGACCACAAACAAGTTTTTAAAGCATTCCTTTGACTATTTATGGGCTGTAGTGGTTATGGTGCTTGGAGTGTTTCTTTAAAGAGGAACTGTTGTGCCCCATGACTTTTAATATTATCTTTATCTATCCTGTAAATTAAACTAAAATGTATTTATGATGTAAATAAAATGAAAAGGAGAACTCCACCCTCTTTATCGTATAACTGGGCACCTCCATCTTAGCTCCCTGTCAATCATTGTTATAAGCTCCGCCCTTTACACCTGGCAGTCAGTATAGAGAGAGCCACCTCCATCTTAGCTCCCTGTCAGTCATTGTTATAAGCTCCGCCCTTTACACCTCGCAGTCAGTATAGAGAGAGCCACCTCCATCTTAGCTCCCTGTCAATCATTGTTATAAGCTCCGCCCATTACACCTGGCAGTCAGTATAGAGAGAGCCACCTCCATCTTAGCTCCCTGTCAATCATTGTTATAAGCTCCGCCCTTTACATCTGGCAGTCAGTATAGAGAGAGCCACCTCCATCTTAGCTCCCTGTCAATCATTGTTATAAGCTCCGCCCTTTACACCTCGCAGTCAGTATAGAGAGAGCCACCTCCATCTTAGCTTCCTGTCAATCATTGTTATAAGCTCCGCCCTTTACACCTGGCAGTCAGTATAGAGAGAGCCACCTCCATCTTAGCTCCCTGTCAATCATTGTTATAAGCTCCGCCCTTTACACCTGCCAGTCAGTATAGAGAGAGCCGCCTCCATCTTAGCTCCCTGTCAATCATTGTTATAAGCCCCGCCCATTACACCTGGCAGTCAGTATAGAGAGAGAGCCACCTCCATCGTAGCTCCCTGTCAATCATTGTTATAAGCTCCACCCTTTACTCCTGGCAGTCAGTATAGAGGGAGCCACCTCCATCTTAGCTCCCTGTCAATCATTGTTATAAGCTCCGCCCTTTACACCTGGCAGTCAGTATAGAGGGAGCCACCTCCATCTTTGCTCCCTGTCAATCATTGTTATAAGCTCCGCCCTTTACACCTGGCAGTCAGTATAGAGAGAGCCACCTCCATCTTTGCTCCCTGTCAATCATTGTTATAAGCTCCGCCCTTTACATCTGGCACTCAGTATAGAGAGAGCCACCTCCATCTTAGCTCCCTGTCAATCATTGTTATAAGCTCCGCCCTTTACACCTGGCAGTCAGTATAGAGAGAGCCACCTCCATCTTAGCTCCCTGTCAATCATTGTTATAAGCTCCGCCCTTTACACCTGGCAGTCAGTATAGAGAGAGACACCTCCATCTTAGCTCCCTGTCAATCATTGTTATAAGCTCCGCCCTTTACACCTGCCAGTCAGTATAGAGAGAGCCACCTCCATCTTAGCTCCCTGTCAATCATTGTTATAAGCTCCGCCCTTTACACCTGGCAGTCAGTATAGAGAGAGACACCTCCATCTTAGCTCCCTGTCAATCATTGTTATAAGCTCCGCCCTTTACACCTGGCAGTCAGTATAGAGAGAGACACCTCCATCTTAGCTCCCTGTCAATCATTGTTATAAGCTCCGCCCTTTACACCTGGCAGTCAGTAGAGAGAGAGCCACCTCCATCTTAGCTCCCTGTCAATCATTGTTATAAGCTCCGCCCTTTACACCTGGCAGTCAGTATAGAGAGAGCCACCTCCATCTTAGCTCTCTGTCAATCATTGTTATAAGCTCCGCCCTTTACACCTGCCAGTCAGTATAGATAGAGCCACCTCCATCTTAGCTCCCTGTCAATCATTGTTATAAGCTCCGCCCTTTACACCTGGCAGTCAGTATAGAGAGAGCCGCCTCCATCTTAGCTCCCTGTCAATCATTGTTATAAGCTCCGCCCTTTACACCTGGCAGTCAGTATAGAGAGAGATTACATAGAGAAGAAGAGATTACACAATGTTTCTGTTTTTTTCTTCATTTGCAATATGTTCCATGTGCCTTGTCTTTTAAATATTTAATATAATTATAAAAGATTTTCAATGTTTTATTAAATGATGGACTTTGCAGAGAAGTGACAGTTCTCCTTTAATATTAGCACATTTAATTTATAAAGGTCACCCTTAGTGACACAGAGACACAGGGCGGGATCATTGTACTGTGAATAGGGACCCCATGCTGGGGGTCCGTGTTTAAATGACCGTGTTGTACCTAATAAAATTAGATCTTCTCCCAGCATTAAGTCTCGACTAATGTATGGGAGGAAAAGGCAATAACATTGCTATCCTGCGAGCTATAATCACTGACTCCTGCGCTGTATGCGATACTTCATGTGATCAGCAGGGGTTAAATCAGACTGATACAAAGTGAACGCCAATAATAAACAACATCACATTTAAATAAATAAGACACAGACTCAGAAAAGGCCTTTATTTGGTTTACAAATAATACAAACAACACTTATTAACCCCTTAAAACCGTAGGGCGTACTATTTAGCCCTATTCTAAGCGGCTCTAAACGAACGCCCTCACGGTTTTGTTACTTACCCGGTCGCCGGCACGGTCGGGGGACTCACCTCGGATCCCAGGGAGTCCCCCGCGGCGGATCCTGCCTCCTCCGGCCCCCCCAGCCATGTGAGGACCTAACAATCACATAGCCATGTTAGCTGGCTCAGGCATTGCCAGCAGGGGGACTGCCTGTAATGACAGTTAGTCCCCCTGCTGGCTGGAAATGAAATAAAATAAATTATATACTTAGATCATATATATATATCAAATTACATGTAGACTGATACTGATTACTGATACTAATTATTGTTATATATATATATATATTTATATATATAAAAAATATGTAAATACATTAAAAAATAAAAATAAAAAATAATAAAAAATAAATAATTAAAAAATATATAGATGTGTGTTATTTCGTTCTAACTGTGTTGTGATATTAATATATAAAATATATATATATATATATATCAAAATACATGTAGAACAAAATAATATATATATCTATATACATAAATATATACGTATATATCACTATATATATACCTATATATAAATAAAAATATTTAAATATATATATATATATATATATATATATATATATATATACATATATTAATTCTACACATATATTTATGTAATATTTTTACATAATTAGGTATCCTAATTAATTACAATTAGCGGGACCTGCCTGACAACCCATGGCGAAAGTATAGGGAATTTAATTTGCTAGCACTATATTTAACCCTATAACTTTCCAAGACCCCATAAAACCTGTACATGGGGGGTACTGTTTTACTCGGAAGACTTCGCTGAACACAAATATTAGTGTTTCAAAACAGTAAATTGTATTACAACCATGATATCGCCAGTAAAAGTGACGTTTTTTGCATTTTAAAGAAGGGGTTAAAGAAATTATATCAAACCACGTGTCAATCCATAGTCTACTCGTGTTTTATCAAAATATAGGAGATTAGGAATCAGAAACTTTCCAAATTATTTATCTCCAAAATTTCCATAGACTTTAATGGCAAAATCTATACAAAAAAATCATTCAGATAGTTATTCTCAAAGCACGAGATCATTTCTGGTTCTGATCCAAACGAATGATATTGAGGGCCAAGTGAGTTAAACCATTAAATAAGATCACACGAGGAATGGGGCATAATAATAAACTAGGAATGGTGAATAATATTACAGGAAGAATGGTTCATAATAATAAACTAGGAATGGTGAATAATATTACAGGAAGAATGGTGCATAATAATAAACTAGGAATGGTGAATAATGTTACAGGAAGAATGGTTCATAATAATAAACTAGGAATGGTGAATAATGTTACAGGAAGAATGGTTCATAAGAATAAACTAGGAATGGTGAATAATATTACAGGAAGAATGGTTCATAATAGTAAACTAGGAATGGTGAATAATGTTACAGGAAGAATGGTTCATAATAATAAACTAGGAATGGTGAATAATATTACAGGAAGAATGGTTCATAATAATAAACTAGGAATGGTGAATAATGTTACAGGAAGAATGGTTCATAATAATAAACTAGGAATGGTGAATAATGTTACAGGAAGAATGGTTCATAATAATAAACTAGGAATGGTGAATAATATTACAGGAAGAATGGTTCATAATAATAAACTAGGAATGGTGAATAATATTACAGGAAGAATGGTTCATAATAATAAACTAGGAATAGTGAATAATATTACAGTAAGAATGGTTCATAATAATAAACTAGGAATGGTGAATAATATTACAGGAAGAATGGTTCATAATAATAAACTAGGAATGGTGAATAATGTTACAGGAAGAATGGTTCATAATAATAAACTAGGAATGGTGAATAATATTACAGGAAGAATGGTTCATAATAATAAACTAGGAATGGTGAATAATGTTACAGGAAGAATGGTTCATAATAATAAACTAGGAATGGTGAATAATGTTACAGGAAGAATGGTTCATAATAATAAACTAGGAATGGTGAATAATATTACAGGAAGAATGGTTCATAATAATAAACTAGGAATGGTGAATAATGTTACAGGAAGAATGGTTCATAATAATAAACTAGGAATGGTGAATAATGTTACAGGAAGAATGGTTCATAATAATAAACTAGGAATGGTGAATAATATTACAGGAAGAATGGTTCATAATAATAAACTAGGAATAGTGAATAATATTACAGTAAGAATGGTTCATAATAATAAACTAGGAATGGTGAATAATATTACAGGAAGAATGGTGCATAATAATAAACTAGGAATGGTGAATAATATTACAGGAAGAATGGTTCATAATAATAAACTAGGAATAGTGAATAATATTACAGTAAGAATGGTTCATAATAATAAACTAGGAATGGTGAATAATATTACAGGAAGAATGGTGCATAATAATAAACTAGGAATGGTGAATAATATTACAGGAAGAATGGTTCATAATAATAAACTAGGAATAGTGAATAATATTACAGGAAGAATGGTTCATAATAATAAACTAGGAATGGTGAATAATGTTACAGGAAGAATGGTGCATAATAATAAACTAGGAATGGTGAATAATATTACAGGAAGAATGGTTCATAATAATAAACTAGGAATGGTGAATAATGTTACAGGAAGAATGGTTCATAATAATAAACTAGGAATGGTGAATAATATTACAGGAAGAATGGTGCATAATAATAAACTAGGAATGGTGAATAATATTACAGGAAGAATGATTCATAATAATAAACTAGGAATGGTGAATAATATTACAGGAAGAATGGTTCATAATAATAAACTAGGAATGGTGAATAATGTTACAGGAAGAATGGTGCATAATAATAAACTAGGAATGGTGAATAATATTACAGGAAGAATGGTTCATAATAATAAACTAGGAATGGTGAATAATGTTACAGGAAGAATGGTTCATAATAATAAACTAGGAATGGTGAATAATATTACAGGAAGAATGGTGCTTAATAATAAACTAGGAATGGTGAATAGTATTACAGGAAGAATGATTCATAATAATAAACTAGGAATGGTGAATAATATTACAGGAAGAATGGTTCATAATAATAAACTAGGAATGGTGAATAATGTTACAGGAAGAATGGTGCATAATAATAAACTAGGAATGGTGAATAGTATTACAGGAAGAATGATTCATAATAATAAACTAGGAATGGTGAATAATATTACAGGAAGAATGGTTCATAATAATAAACTAGGAATGGTGAATAATATTACAGGAAGAATGGTTCATAATAATAAACTAGGAATGGTGAATAATGTTACAGGAAGAATGGTTCATATTAATAAACTAGGAATGGTGAATAATATTACAGGAAGAATGGTTCATAATAATAAACTAGGAATGGTGAATAATGTTACAGGAAGAATGGTGCATAATAATAAACTAGGAATGGTGAATAATATTACAGGAAGAATGGTTCATAATAATAAACTAGGAATGGTGAATAATATTACAGGAAGAATGGTTCATAATAATAAACTAGGAATGGTGAATAATGTTACAGGAAGAATGGTGCATAATAATAAACTAGGAATGGTGAATAATATTACAGGAAGAATGGTTCATAATAATAAACTAGGAATGGTGAATAATGTTACAGGAAGAATGGTTCATAATAATAAACTAGGAATGGTGAATAATATTACAGGAAGAATGGTGCATAATAATAAACTAGGAATGGTGAATAATATTACAGTAAGAATGGTGCATAATAATAAACTAGGAATGGTGAATAATATTACAGGAAGAATGGTTCATAATAATAAACTAGGAATGGTGAATAATGTTACAGGAAGAATGGTTCATAATAATAAACTAGGAATGGTGAATAATATTACAGGAAGAATGGTGCATAATAATAAACTAGGAATGGTGAATAATATTACAGTAAGAATGGTGCATAATAATAAACTAGGAATGGTGAATAATATTACAGGAAGAATGGTTCATAATAATAAACTAGGAATGGTGAATAATATTACAGGAAGAATGGTGCATAATAATAAACTAGGAATGGTGAATAATATTACAGTAAGAATGGTGCATAATAATAAACTAGGAATGGTGAATAATGTTACAGGAAGAATGGTTCATAATAATAAACTAGGAATAGTGAATAATATTACAGGAAGAATGGTGCATAATAATAAACTAGGAATGGTGAATAATATTACAGGAAGAATGGTTCATAATAATAAACTAGGAATGGTGAATAATATTACAGGAAGAATGGTTCATAATAATAAACTAGGAATGGTGAATAATATTACAGGAAGAATGGTGCATAATAATAAACTAGGAATAGTGAATAATGTTACAGGAAGAATGGTGCATAATAATAAACTAGGAATGGTGAATAATGTTACAGGAAGAATGGTGCATAATAATAAACTAGGAATGGTGAATAATGTTACAGGAAGAATGGTGCATAATAATAAACTAGGAATGGTGAATAATGTTACAGGAAGAATGGTTCATAATAATAAACTAGGAATGGTGAATAATATTACAGGAAGAATGGTTCATAATAATAAACTAGGAATGGTGAATAATATTACAGGAAGAATGGTGCATAATAATAAACTAGGAATGGTGAATAATGTTACAGGAAGAATGGTTCATAATAATAAATTAGGAATGGTGAATAATTTTACAGGAAGAATGGTTCATAATAATAAACTAGGAATGGTGAATAATATTACAGGAAGAATGGTTCATAATAATAAACTAGGAATGGTGAATAATGTTACAGGAAGAATGGTTCATAATAATAAACTAGGAATAGTGAATAATGTTACAGGAAGAATGGTTCATAATAATAAACTAGGAATGGTGAATAATATTACAGGAAGAATGGTGCATAATAATAAACTAGGAATAGTGAATAATGTTACAGGAAGAATGGTGCATAATAATAAACTAGGAATGGTGAATAATGTTACAGGAAGAATGGTTCATAATAATAAACTAGGAATGGTGAATAATGTTACAGGAAGAATGGTTCATAATAATAAACTAGGAATGGTGAATAATGTTACAGGAAGAATGGTTCATAATAATAAACTAGGAATGGTGAATAATGTTACAGGAAGAATGGTTCATAATAATAAACTAGGAATGGTGAATAATATTACAGGAAGAATGGTTCATAATAATAAACTAGGAATAGTGAATAATATTACAGTAAGAATGGTTCATAATAATAAACTAGGAATGGTGAATAATATTACAGGAAGAATGGTGCATAATAATAAACTAGGAATGGTGAATAATATTACAGGAAGAATGGTTCATAATAATAAACTAGGAATAGTGAATAATATTACAGTAAGAATGGTTCATAATAATAAACTAGGAATGGTGAATAATATTACAGGAAGAATGGTGCATAATAATAAACTAGGAATGGTGAATAATATTACAGGAAGAATGGTTCATAATAATAAACTAGGAATAGTGAATAATATTACAGGAAGAATGGTTCATAATAATAAACTAGGAATGGTGAATAATGTTACAGGAAGAATGGTGCATAATAATAAACTAGGAATGGTGAATAATATTACAGGAAGAATGGTTCATAATAATAAACTAGGAATGGTGAATAATGTTACAGGAAGAATGGTTCATAATAATAAACTAGGAATGGTGAATAATATTACAGGAAGAATGGTGCATAATAATAAACTAGGAATGGTGAATAATATTACAGGAAGAATGATTCATAATAATAAACTAGGAATGGTGAATAATATTACAGGAAGAATGGTTCATAATAATAAACTAGGAATGGTGAATAATGTTACAGGAAGAATGGTGCATAATAATAAACTAGGAATGGTGAATAATATTACAGGAAGAATGGTTCATAATAATAAACTAGGAATGGTGAATAATGTTACAGGAAGAATGGTTCATAATAATAAACTAGGAATGGTGAATAATATTACAGGAAGAATGGTGCTTAATAATAAACTAGGAATGGTGAATAGTATTACAGGAAGAATGATTCATAATAATAAACTAGGAATGGTGAATAATATTACAGGAAGAATGGTTCATAATAATAAACTAGGAATGGTGAATAATGTTACAGGAAGAATGGTGCATAATAATAAACTAGGAATGGTGAATAGTATTACAGGAAGAATGATTCATAATAATAAACTAGGAATGGTGAATAATATTACAGGAAGAATGGTTCATAATAATAAACTAGGAATGGTGAATAATATTACAGGAAGAATGGTTCATAATAATAAACTAGGAATGGTGAATAATGTTACAGGAAGAATGGTTCATAATAATAAACTAGGAATGGTGAATAATATTACAGGAAGAATGGTTCATAATAATAAACTAGGAATGGTGAATAATGTTACAGGAAGAATGGTTCATAATAATAAACTAGGAATGGTGAATAATGTTACAGGAAGAATGGTTCATAATAGTAAACTAGGAATGGTGAATAATATTACAGGAAGAATGGTGCATAATAATAAACTAGGAATGGTGAATAATGTTACAGGAAGATTGGTTCATAATAATAAACTAGGAATGGTGAATAATATTACAGGAAGAATGGTTCATAATAATAAACTAGGAATGGTGAATAATGTTACAGGAAGAATGGTTCATAATAATAAACTAGGAATGGTGAATAATATTACAGGAAGATTGGTTCATAATAATAAACTAGGAATGGTGAATAATGTTACAGGAAGAATGGTTCATAATAATAAACTAGGAATGGTGAATAATATTACAGGAAGATTGGTTCATAATAATAAACTAGGAATGGTGAATAATGTTACAGGAAGAATGGTTCATAATAATAAACTAGGAATGGTGAATAATGTTACAGGAAGAATGGTTCATAATAATAAACTAGGAATGGTGAATAATGTTACAGGAAGAATGGTTCATAATAGTAAACTAGGAATGGTGAATAATATTACAGGAAGAATGGTGCATAATAATAAACTAGGAATGGTGAATAATGTTACAGGAAGATTGGTTCATAATAATAAACTACGAATGGTGAATAATATTACAGGAAGAATGGTTCATAATAATAAACTAGGAATGGTGAATAATATTACAGGAAGAATGGTTCATAATAATAAACTAGGAATAGTGAATAATATTACAGGAAGAATGGTTCATAATAATAAACTAGGAATGGTGAATAATATTACAGGAAGAATGGTTCATAATAATAAACTAGGAATAGTGAATAATATTACAGGAAGAATGGTTCATAATAATAAACTAGGAATGGTGAATAATGTTACAGGAAGAATGGTTCATAATAATAAACTAGGAATGGTGAATAATGTTACAGGAAGAATGGTTCATAATAGTAAACTAGGAATGGTGAATAATATTACAGGAAGAATGGTGCATAATAATAAACTAGGAATGGTGAATAATGTTACAGGAAGATTGGTTCATAATAATAAACTAGGAATGGTGAATAATATTACAGGAAGATTGGTTCATAATAATAAACTAGGAATGGTGAATAATGTTACAGGAAGAATGGTTCATAATAATAAACTAGGAATGGTGAATAATGTTACAGGAAGAATGGTTCATAATAGTAAACTAGGAATGGTGAATAATATTACAGGAAGAATGGTGCATAATAATAAACTAGGAATGGTGAATAATGTTACAGGAAGATTGGTTCATAATAATAAACTAGGAATGGTGAATAATATTACAGGAAGAATGGTTCATAATAATAAACTAGGAATGGTGAATAATGTTACAGGAAGAATGGTTCATAATAATAAACTAGGAATGGTGAATAATATTACAGGAAGAATGGTTCATAATAATAAACTAGGAATAGTGAATAATATTACAGGAAGAATGGTTCATAATAATAAACTAGGAATGGTGAATAATGTTACAGGAAGAATGGTTCATAATAATAAACTAGGAATGGTGAATAATATTACAGGAAGATTGGTTCATAATAATAAACTAGGAATGGTGAATAATGTTACAGGAAGAATGGTTCATAATAATAAACTAGGAATGGTGAATAATGTTACAGGAAGAATGGTTCATAATAGTAAACTAGGAATGGTGAATAATATTACAGGAAGAATGGTGCATAATAATAAACTAGGAATGGTGAATAATGTTACAGGAAGATTGGTTCATAATAATAAACTAGGAATGGTGAATAATATTACAGGAAGAATGGTTCATAATAATAAACTAGGAATGGTGAATAATGTTACAGGAAGAATGGTTCATAATAATAAACTAGGAATGGTGAATAATATTACAGGAAGATTGGTTCATAATAATAAACTAGGAATGGTGAATAATATTACAGGAAGAATGGTTCATAATAATAAACTAGGAATGGTGAATAATGTTACAGTAAAAATGGTTCATAATAATAAACTAGGAATGGTTCATAATAATAAACTAGGAATGGTTCATAATAATAAACTAGGAATGGTGAATAATATTACAGGAAGAATGGTTCATAATAATAAACTAGGAATGGTGAATAGTATTACAGGAAGAATGATTCATAATAGTAAACTAGGAATGGTGAATAATATTACAGTAGAAATGGTTCATAATAATAAACTAGGAATAGTGAATAATATTACAGTAAGAATGGTGCATAATAATAAACTAGGAATGGTGAATAATATTACAGTAAGAATGGTTCATAATAATAAACTAGGAATGGTGAATAATTTTACAGGAAGAATGGTGCATAATAATAAACTAGGAATGGTGAATAGTATTACAGGAAGAATGATTCATAATAATAAACTAGGAATGGTGAATAATATTACAGGAAGAATGGTTCATAATAATAAACTAGGAATGGTGAATAATGTTACAGGAAGAATGGTTCATAATAGTAAACTAGGAATGGTGAATAATATTACAGGAAGAATGGTGCATAATAATAAACTAGGAATGGTGAATAATGTTACAGGAAGATTGGTTCATAATAATAAACTAGGAATGGTGAATAATATTACAGGAAGAATGGTTCATAATAATAAACTAGGAATGGTGAATAATGTTACAGGAAGAATGGTTCATAATAATAAACTAGGAATGGTGAATAATATTACAGGAAGATTGGTTCATAATAATAAACTAGGAATGGTGAATAATATTACAGGAAGAATGGTTCATAATAATAAACTAGGAATGGTGAATAATGTTACAGTAAAAATGGTTCATAATAATAAACTAGGAATGGTTCATAATAATAAACTAGGAATGGTTCATAATAATAAACTAGGAATGGTGAATAATATTACAGGAAGAATGGTTCATAATAATAAACTAGGAATGGTGAATAGTATTACAGGAAGAATGATTCATAATAGTAAACTAGGAATGGTGAATAATATTACAGTAGAAATGGTTCATAATAATAAACTAGGAATAGTGAATAATATTACAGTAAGAATGGTGCATAATAATAAACTAGGAATGGTGAATAATATTACAGTAAGAATGGTTCATAATAATAAACTAGGAATGGTGAATAATTTTACAGGAAGAATGGTGCATAATAATAAACTAGGAATGGTGAATAATATTACTGGAAGAATGGTTAATAATAATAAACTAGGAATGGTGAATAATGTTACAGGAAGAATGGTTCATAATAATAAACTAGGAATGGTGAATAATGTTACAGGAAGAATGGTTAATAATAATAAACTAGGAATGGTGAATAATATTACAGGAAGAATGGTTCATAATAATAAACTAGTAATGGTGAATAATGTTACAGGAAGAATGGTTCATAATAATAAACTAGGAATGGTGAATAATGTTACAGGAAGAATGGTTCATAATAATAAACTAGGAATGGTGAATAATATTACAGGAAGAATGGTGCATAATAATAAACTAGGAATGGTGAATAATGTTACAGGAAGAATGGTTTATAATAATAAACTAGGATGGGTGAACAATATTACAGGAAGAATGGTTCATAATAATAAACTAGGAATGGTGAATAATGTTACAGGAAGAATGGTTCATAATAATTAACTAGGAATGGTGAATAATATTACAGGAAGAATGGTTCATAATAATAAACTAGGAATGGTGAATAATGTTACAGGAAGAATGGTTTATAATAATAAACTAGGATGGGTGAACAATATTACAGGAAGAATGGTTCATAATAATAAACTAGGAATGGTGAATAATGTTACAAGAAGAATGGTTCATAATAATAAACTAGGAATGGTGAATAATATTACAGGAAGAATGGTTCATAATAATAAACTAGGAATGGTGAATAATGTTACAGGAAGATTGGTTCATAATAATAAACTAGGAATGGTGAATAATGTTACAGGAAGATTGGTTCATAATAATAAACTAGGAATGGTGAATAATATTACAGGAAGAATGGTTCATAATAATAAACTAGGAATGGTGAATAATGTTACAGGAAGAATGGTTCATAATAGTAAACTAGGAATGGTGAATAATATTACAGGAAGAATGGTGCATAATAATAAACTAGGAATGGTGAATAATGTTACAGGAAGATTGGTTCATAATAATAAACTAGGAATGGTGAATAATATTACAGGAAGAATGGTTCATAATAATAAACTAGGAATGGTGAATAATGTTACAGGAAGAATGGTTCATAATAATAAACTAGGAATGGTGAATAATATTACAGGAAGATTGGTGCATAATAATAAACTAGGAATGTTGAATAATATTACAGGAAGAATGGTTCATAATAATAAACTAGGAATGGTGAATAATGTTACAGTAAAAATGGTTCATAATAATAAACTAGGAATGGTTCATAATAATAAACTAGGAATGGTTCATAATAATAAACTAGGAATGGTGAATAATATTACAGGAAGAATGGTTCATAATAATAAACTAGGAATGGTGAATAGTATTACAGGAAGAATTAATCATAATAGTAAACTAGGAATGGTGAATAATATTACAGTAGAAATGGTTCATAATAATAAACTAGGAATAGTGAATAATATTACAGTAAGAATGGTGCATAATAATAAACTAGGAATGGTGAATAATATTACAGTAAGAATGGTTCATAATAATAAACTAGGAATGGTGAATAATTTTACAGGAAGAATGGTGCATAATAATAAACTAGGAATGGTGAATAATATTACTGGAAGAATGGTTAATAATAATAAACTAGGAATGGTGAATAATGTTACAGGAAGAATGGTTCATAATAATAAACTAGGAATGGTGAATAATGTTACAGGAAGAATGGTTCATAATAATAAACTAGGAATGGTGAATAATGTTACAGGAAGAATGGTTCATAATAATAAACTAGGAATGGTGAATAATATTACAGGAAGAATGGTTCATAATAATAAACTAGGAATGGTGAATAATGTTACAGGAAGAATGGTTCATAATAATAAACTAGGAATGGTGAATAATGTTACAGGAAGAATGGTTCATAATAATAAACTAGGAATGGTGAATAATATTACAGGAAGAATGGTTCATAATAATAAACTAGGAATGGTGAATAATGTTACAGAAAGAATGGTTTATAATAATAAAATAGGATGGGTGAACAATATTACAGGAAGAATGGTTCATAATAATAAACTAGGAATGGTGAATAATGTTACAGGAAGAATGGTTCATAATAATTAACTAGGAATGGTGAATAATATTACAGGAAGAATGGTTCATAATAATAAACTAGGAATGGTGAATAATGTTACAGGAAGAATGGTTTATAATAATAAACTAGGATGGGTGAATAATATTACAGGAAGAATGGTTCATAATAATAAACTAGGAATGGTGAATAATATTATAGGAAGATTGGTTCATAATAATAAATTAGGAATGGTGAATAATATTACAGGAAGATTGGTTCACAATAATAAATTAGGAATGGTGAATAATATTACAGGAAGAATGGTTCATAATAATAAACTAGGAATGGTGAATAATATTACAGGAAGAATGGTTCATAATAATAAACTAGGAATGGTGAATAATGTTACAGGGAGAATGGTTCATAATAAAAAACTAGGAATGTTGAATAATGTTACAGGAAGAATGGTTTTAATAATAAACTAGGAATGGTGAATAATGTTACAGGAAGATTGGTTCATAATAATAAACTAGGAATGGTGAATAATAATACAGGAAGATTGGTTCATAATAATAAATTAGGAATGGTGAATAATATTACAGGAAGAATGGTTCATAATAATAAACTAGGAATGGTGAATAATGTTACAGGAAGAATGGTTCATAATAATAAACTAGGAATGGTGAATAATGTTACAGGAAGAATGGTTCATAATAATAAACTAGGAATGGTGAATAATATTACAGGAAGAATGGTTCATAATAATAAACTAGGAATGGTGAATAATATTAAAGGAAGAATGGTTCATAATAATAAACGAGGAATGGTGAATAATATTACAGGAAGATTGGTTCATAATAATAAACTAGGAATGGTGAATAATATTACAGGAAGATTGGTTCATAATAATAAATTAGGAATGGTGAATAATATTACAGGAAGATTGGTTCATAATAATAAATTAGGAATGGTGAATAATATTACAGGAAGAATGGTTCATAATAATAAACTAGGAATGGTGAATAATATTACAGGAAGAATGGTTCATAATAATAAACTAGGAATGGTGAATAATGTTACAGGAAGAATGGTTCATAATAATAAACTAGGAATAGTGAATAATGTTACAGGAAGAATGGTTCATAATAATAAACTAGGAATGGTGAATAATATTACAGGAAGAATGGTGCATAATAATAAACTAGGAATAGTGAATAATGTTACAGGAAGAATGGTGCATAATAATAAACTAGGAATGGTGAATAATGTTACAGGAAGAATGGTTCATAATAATAAACTAGGAATGGTGAATAATGTTACAGGAAGAATGGTTCATAATAATAAACTAGGAATGGTGAATAATGTTACAGGAAGAATGGTTCATAATAATAAACTAGGAATGGTGAATAATGTTACAGGAAGAATGGTTCATAATAATAAACTAGGAATGGTGAATAATATTACAGGAAGAATGGTGCTTAATAATAAACTAGGAATGGTGAATAGTATTACAGGAAGAATGATTCATAATAATAAACTAGGAATGGTGAATAATATTACAGGAAGAATGGTTCATAATAATAAACTAGGAATGGTGAATAATGTTACAGGAAGAATGGTGCATAATAATAAACTAGGAATGGTGAATAGTATTACAGGAAGAATGATTCATAATAATAAACTAGGAATGGTGAATAATATTACAGGAAGAATGGTTCATAATAATAAACTAGGAATGGTGAATAATATTACAGGAAGAATGGTTCATAATAATAAACTAGGAATGGTGAATAATGTTACAGGAAGAATGGTTCATATTAATAAACTAGGAATGGTGAATAATATTACAGGAAGAATGGTTCATAATAATAAACTAGGAATGGTGAATAATGTTACAGGAAGAATGGTGCATAATAATAAACTAGGAATGGTGAATAATATTACAGGAAGTATGGTTCATAATAATAAACTAGGAATGGTGAATAATATTACAGGAAGAATGGTTCATAATAATAAACTAGGAATGGTGAATAATGTTACAGGAAGAATGGTGCATAATAATAAACTAGGAATGGTGAATAATATTACAGGAAGAATGGTTCATAATAATAAACTAGGAATGGTGAATAATGTTACAGGAAGAATGGTTCATAATAATAAACTAGGAATGGTGAATAATATTACAGGAAGAATGGTGCATAATAATAAACTAGGAATGGTGAATAATATTACAGTAAGAATGGTGCATAATAATAAACTAGGAATGGTGAATAATATTACAGGAAGAATGGTTCATAATAATAAACTAGGAATGGTGAATAATGTTACAGGAAGAATGGTTCATAATAATAAACTAGGAATGGTGAATAATATTACAGGAAGAATGGTGCATAATAATAAACTAGGAATGGTGAATAATATTACAGTAAGAATGGTGCATAATAATAAACTAGGAATGGTGAATAATATTACAGGAAGAATGGTTCATAATAATAAACTAGGAATGGTGAATAATATTACAGGAAGAATGGTGCATAATAATAAACTAGGAATGGTGAATAATATTACAGTAAGAATGGTGCATAATAATAAACTAGGAATGGTGAATAATGTTACAGGAAGAATGGTTCATAATAATAAACTAGGAATAGTGAATAATATTACAGGAAGAATGGTGCATAATAATAAACTAGGAATGGTGAATAATATTACAGGAAGAATGGTTCATAATAATAAACTAGGAATGGTGAATAATATTACAGGAAGAATGGTTCATAATAATAAACTAGGAATGGTGAATAATATTACAGGAAGAATGGTGCATAATAATAAACTAGGAATAGTGAATAATGTTACAGGAAGAATGGTGCATAATAATAAACTAGGAATGGTGAATAATGTTACAGGAAGAATGGTGCATAATAATAAACTAGGAATGGTGAATAATGTTACAGGAAGAATGGTGCATAATAATAAACTAGGAATGGTGAATAATGTTACAGGAAGAATGGTTCATAATAATAAACTAGGAATGGTGAATAATATTACAGGAAGAATGGTTCATAATAATAAACTAGGAATGGTGAATAATATTACAGGAAGAATGGTGCATAATAATAAACTAGGAATGGTGAATAATGTTACAGGAAGAATGGTTCATAATAATAAATTAGGAATGGTGAATAATTTTACAGGAAGAATGGTTCATAATAATAAACTAGGAATGGTGAATAATATTACAGGAAGAATGGTTCATAATAATAAACTAGGAATGGTGAATAATGTTACAGGAAGAATGGTTCATAATAATAAACTAGGAATAGTGAATAATGTTACAGGAAGAATGGTTCATAATAATAAACTAGGAATGGTGAATAATATTACAGGAAGAATGGTGCATAATAATAAACTAGGAATAGTGAATAATGTTACAGGAAGAATGGTGCATAATAATAAACTAGGAATGGTGAATAATGTTACAGGAAGAATGGTTCATAATAATAAACTAGGAATGGTGAATAATGTTACAGGAAGAATGGTTCATAATAATAAACTAGGAATGGTGAATAATGTTACAGGAAGAATGGTTCATAATAATAAACTAGGAATGGTGAATAATGTTACAGGAAGAATGGTTCATAATAATAAACTAGGAATGGTGAATAATATTACAGGAAGAATGGTTCATAATAATAAACTAGGAATAGTGAATAATATTACAGTAAGAATGGTTCATAATAATAAACTAGGAATGGTGAATAATATTACAGGAAGAATGGTGCATAATAATAAACTAGGAATGGTGAATAATATTACAGGAAGAATGGTTCATAATAATAAACTAGGAATAGTGAATAATATTACAGTAAGAATGGTTCATAATAATAAACTAGGAATGGTGAATAATATTACAGGAAGAATGGTGCATAATAATAAACTAGGAATGGTGAATAATATTACAGGAAGAATGGTTCATAATAATAAACTAGGAATAGTGAATAATATTACAGGAAGAATGGTTCATAATAATAAACTAGGAATGGTGAATAATGTTACAGGAAGAATGGTGCATAATAATAAACTAGGAATGGTGAATAATATTACAGGAAGAATGGTTCATAATAATAAACTAGGAATGGTGAATAATGTTACAGGAAGAATGGTTCATAATAATAAACTAGGAATGGTGAATAATATTACAGGAAGAATGGTGCATAATAATAAACTAGGAATGGTGAATAATATTACAGGAAGAATGATTCATAATAATAAACTAGGAATGGTGAATAATATTACAGGAAGAATGGTTCATAATAATAAACTAGGAATGGTGAATAATGTTACAGGAAGAATGGTGCATAATAATAAACTAGGAATGGTGAATAATATTACAGGAAGAATGGTTCATAATAATAAACTAGGAATGGTGAATAATGTTACAGGAAGAATGGTTCATAATAATAAACTAGGAATGGTGAATAATATTACAGGAAGAATGGTGCTTAATAATAAACTAGGAATGGTGAATAGTATTACAGGAAGAATGATTCATAATAATAAACTAGGAATGGTGAATAATATTACAGGAAGAATGGTTCATAATAATAAACTAGGAATGGTGAATAATGTTACAGGAAGAATGGTGCATAATAATAAACTAGGAATGGTGAATAGTATTACAGGAAGAATGATTCATAATAATAAACTAGGAATGGTGAATAATATTACAGGAAGAATGGTTCATAATAATAAACTAGGAATGGTGAATAATATTACAGGAAGAATGGTTCATAATAATAAACTAGGAATGGTGAATAATGTTACAGGAAGAATGGTTCATAATAATAAACTAGGAATGGTGAATAATATTACAGGAAGAATGGTTCATAATAATAAACTAGGAATGGTGAATAATGTTACAGGAAGAATGGTTCATAATAATAAACTAGGAATGGTGAATAATGTTACAGGAAGAATGGTTCATAATAGTAAACTAGGAATGGTGAATAATATTACAGGAAGAATGGTGCATAATAATAAACTAGGAATGGTGAATAATGTTACAGGAAGATTGGTTCATAATAATAAACTAGGAATGGTGAATAATATTACAGGAAGAATGGTTCATAATAATAAACTAGGAATGGTGAATAATGTTACAGGAAGAATGGTTCATAATAATAAACTAGGAATGGTGAATAATATTACAGGAAGATTGGTTCATAATAATAAACTAGGAATGGTGAATAATGTTACAGGAAGAATGGTTCATAATAATAAACTAGGAATGGTGAATAATATTACAGGAAGATTGGTTCATAATAATAAACTAGGAATGGTGAATAATGTTACAGGAAGAATGGTTCATAATAATAAACTAGGAATGGTGAATAATGTTACAGGAAGAATGGTTCATAATAATAAACTAGGAATGGTGAATAATGTTACAGGAAGAATGGTTCATAATAGTAAACTAGGAATGGTGAATAATATTACAGGAAGAATGGTGCATAATAATAAACTAGGAATGTGAATAATGTTACAGGAAGATTGGTTCATAATAATAAACTACGAATGGTGAATAATATTACAGGAAGAATGGTTCATAATAATAAACTAGGAATGGTGAATAATATTACAGGAAGAATGGTTCATAATAATAAACTAGGAATAGTGAATAATATTACAGGAAGAATGGTTCATAATAATAAACTAGGAATGGTGAATAATATTACAGGAAGAATGGTTCATAATAATAAACTAGGAATAGTGAATAATATTACAGGAAGAATGGTTCATAATAATAAACTAGGAATGGTGAATAATGTTACAGGAAGAATGGTTCATAATAATAAACTAGGAATGGTGAATAATGTTACAGGAAGAATGGTTCATAATAGTAAACTAGGAATGGTGAATAATATTACAGGAAGAATGGTGCATAATAATAAACTAGGAATGGTGAATAATGTTACAGGAAGATTGGTTCATAATAATAAACTAGGAATGGTGAATAATATTACAGGAAGATTGGTTCATAATAATAAACTAGGAATGGTGAATAATGTTACAGGAAGAATGGTTCATAATAATAAACTAGGAATGGTGAATAATGTTACAGGAAGAATGGTTCATAATAGTAAACTAGGAATGGTGAATAATATTACAGGAAGAATGGTGCATAATAATAAACTAGGAATGGTGAATAATGTTACAGGAAGATTGGTTCATAATAATAAACTAGGAATGGTGAATAATATTACAGGAAGAATGGTTCATAATAATAAACTAGGAATGGTGAATAATGTTACAGGAAGAATGGTTCATAATAATAAACTAGGAATGGTGAATAATATTACAGGAAGAATGGTTCATAATAATAAACTAGGAATAGTGAATAATATTACAGGAAGAATGGTTCATAATAATAAACTAGGAATGGTGAATAATGTTACAGGAAGAATGGTTCATAATAATAAACTAGGAATGGTGAATAATATTACAGGAAGATTGGTTCATAATAATAAACTAGGAATGGTGAATAATGTTACAGGAAGAATGGTTCATAATAATAAACTAGGAATGGTGAATAATGTTACAGGAAGAATGGTTCATAATAGTAAACTAGGAATGGTGAATAATATTACAGGAAGAATGGTGCATAATAATAAACTAGGAATGGTGAATAATGTTACAGGAAGATTGGTTCATAATAATAAACTAGGAATGGTGAATAATATTACAGGAAGAATGGTTCATAATAATAAACTAGGAATGGTGAATAATGTTACAGGAAGAATGGTTCATAATAATAAACTAGGAATGGTGAATAATATTACAGGAAGATTGGTTCATAATAATAAACTAGGAATGGTGAATAATATTACAGGAAGAATGGTTCATAATAATAAACTAGGAATGGTGAATAATGTTACAGTAAAAATGGTTCATAATAATAAACTAGGAATGGTTCATAATAATAAACTAGGAATGGTTCATAATAATAAACTAGGAATGGTGAATAATATTACAGGAAGAATGGTTCATAATAATAAACTAGGAATGGTGAATAGTATTACAGGAAGAATGATTCATAATAGTAAACTAGGAATGGTGAATAATATTACAGTAGAAATGGTTCATAATAATAAACTAGGAATAGTGAATAATATTACAGTAAGAATGGTGCATAATAATAAACTAGGAATGGTGAATAATATTACAGTAAGAATGGTTCATAATAATAAACTAGGAATGGTGAATAATTTTACAGGAAGAATGGTGCATAATAATAAACTAGGAATGGTGAATAGTATTACAGGAAGAATGATTCATAATAATAAACTAGGAATGGTGAATAATATTACAGGAAGAATGGTTCATAATAATAAACTAGGAATGGTGAATAATGTTACAGGAAGAATGGTTCATAATAGTAAACTAGGAATGGTGAATAATATTACAGGAAGAATGGTGCATAATAATAAACTAGGAATGGTGAATAATGTTACAGGAAGATTGGTTCATAATAATAAACTAGGAATGGTGAATAATATTACAGGAAGAATGGTTCATAATAATAAACTAGGAATGGTGAATAATGTTACAGGAAGAATGGTTCATAATAATAAACTAGGAATGGTGAATAATATTACAGGAAGATTGGTTCATAATAATAAACTAGGAATGGTGAATAATATTACAGGAAGAATGGTTCATAATAATAAACTAGGAATGGTGAATAATGTTACAGTAAAAATGGTTCATAATAATAAACTAGGAATGGTTCATAATAATAAACTAGGAATGGTTCATAATAATAAACTAGGAATGGTGAATAATATTACAGGAAGAATGGTTCATAATAATAAACTAGGAATGGTGAATAGTATTACAGGAAGAATGATTCATAATAGTAAACTAGGAATGGTGAATAATATTACAGTAGAAATGGTTCATAATAATAAACTAGGAATAGTGAATAATATTACAGTAAGAATGGTGCATAATAATAAACTAGGAATGGTGAATAATATTACAGTAAGAATGGTTCATAATAATAAACTAGGAATGGTGAATAATTTTACAGGAAGAATGGTGCATAATAATAAACTAGGAATGGTGAATAATATTACTGGAAGAATGGTTAATAATAATAAACTAGGAATGGTGAATAATGTTACAGGAAGAATGGTTCATAATAATAAACTAGGAATGGTGAATAATGTTACAGGAAGAATGGTTAATAATAATAAACTAGGAATGGTGAATAATATTACAGGAAGAATGGTTCATAATAATAAACTAGCAATGGTGAATAATGTTACAGGAAGAATGGTTCATAATAATAAACTAGGAATGGTGAATAATGTTACAGGAAGAATGGTTCATAATAATAAACTAGGAATGGTGAATAATATTACAGGAAGAATGGTGCATAATAATAAACTAGGAATGGTGAATAATGTTACAGGAAGAATGGTTTATAATAATAAACTAGGATGGGTGAACAATATTACAGGAAGAATGGTTCATAATAATAAACTAGGAATGGTGAATAATGTTACAGGAAGAATGGTTCATAATAATTAACTAGGAATGGTGAATAATATTACAGGAAGAATGGTTCATAATAATAAACTAGGAATGGTGAATAATGTTACAGGAAGAATGGTTTATAATAATAAACTAGGATGGGTGAACAATATTACAGGAAGAATGGTTCATAATAATAAACTAGGAATGGTGAATAATGTTACAAGAAGAATGGTTCATAATAATAAACTAGGAATGGTGAATAATATTACAGGAAGAATGGTTCATAATAATAAACTAGGAATGGTGAATAATGTTACAGGAAGATTGGTTCATAATAATAAACTAGGAATGGTGAATAATGTTACAGGAAGATTGGTTCATAATAATAAACTAGGAATGGTGAATAATATTACAGGAAGAATGGTTCATAATAATAAACTAGGAATGGTGAATAATGTTACAGGAAGAATGGTTCATAATAGTAAACTAGGAATGGTGAATAATATTACAGGAAGAATGGTGCATAATAATAAACTAGGAATGGTGAATAATGTTACAGGAAGATTGGTTCATAATAATAAACTAGGAATGGTGAATAATATTACAGGAAGAATGGTTCATAATAATAAACTAGGAATGGTGAATAATGTTACAGGAAGAATGGTTCATAATAATAAACTAGGAATGGTGAATAATATTACAGGAAGATTGGTGCATAATAATAAACTAGGAATGTTGAATAATATTACAGGAAGAATGGTTCATAATAATAAACTAGGAATGGTGAATAATGTTACAGTAAAAATGGTTCATAATAATAAACTAGGAATGGTTCATAATAATAAACTAGGAATGGTTCATAATAATAAACTAGGAATGGTGAATAATATTACAGGAAGAATGGTTCATAATAATAAACTAGGAATGGTGAATAGTATTACAGGAAGAATTAATCATAATAGTAAACTAGGAATGGTGAATAATATTACAGTAGAAATGGTTCATAATAATAAACTAGGAATAGTGAATAATATTACAGTAAGAATGGTGCATAATAATAAACTAGGAATGGTGAATAATATTACAGTAAGAATGGTTCATAATAATAAACTAGGAATGGTGAATAATTTTACAGGAAGAATGGTGCATAATAATAAACTAGGAATGGTGAATAATATTACTGGAAGAATGGTTAATAATAATAAACTAGGAATGGTGAATAATGTTACAGGAAGAATGGTTCATAATAATAAACTAGGAATGGTGAATAATGTTACAGGAAGAATGGTTCATAATAATAAACTAGGAATGGTGAATAATGTTACAGGAAGAATGGTTCATAATAATAAACTAGGAATGGTGAATAATATTACAGGAAGAATGGTTCATAATAATAAACTAGGAATGGTGAATAATGTTACAGGAAGAATGGTTCATAATAATAAACTAGGAATGGTGAATAATGTTACAGGAAGAATGGTTCATAATAATAAACTAGGAATGGTGAATAATATTACAGGAAGAATGGTTCATAATAATAAACTAGGAATGGTGAATAATGTTACAGAAAGAATGGTTTATAATAATAAAATAGGATGGGTGAACAATATTACAGGAAGAATGGTTCATAATAATAAACTAGGAATGGTGAATAATGTTACAGGAAGAATGGTTCATAATAATTAACTAGGAATGGTGAATAATATTACAGGAAGAATGGTTCATAATAATAAACTAGGAATGGTGAATAATGTTACAGGAAGAATGGTTTATAATAATAAACTAGGATGGGTGAATAATATTACAGGAAGAATGGTTCATAATAATAAACTAGGAATGGTGAATAATATTATAGGAAGATTGGTTCATAATAATAAATTAGGAATGGTGAATAATATTACAGGAAGATTGGTTCACAATAATAAATTAGGAATGGTGAATAATATTACAGGAAGAATGGTTCATAATAATAAACTAGGAATGGTGAATAATATTACAGGAAGAATGGTTCATAATAATAAACTAGGAATGGTGAATAATGTTACAGGGAGAATGGTTCATAATAAAAAACTAGGAATGTTGAATAATGTTACAGGAAGAATGGTTTTAATAATAAACTAGGAATGGTGAATAATGTTACAGGAAGATTGGTTCATAATAATAAACTAGGAATGGTGAATAATAATACAGGAAGATTGGTTCATAATAATAAATTAGGAATGGTGAATAATATTACAGGAAGAATGGTTCATAATAATAAACTAGGAATGGTGAATAATGTTACAGGAAGAATGGTTCATAATAATAAACTAGGAATGGTGAATAATGTTACAGGAAGAATGGTTCATAATAATAAACTAGGAATGGTGAATAATATTACAGGAAGAATGGTTCATAATAATAAACTAGGAATGGTGAATAATATTAAAGGAAGAATGGTTCATAATAATAAACGAGGAATGGTGAATAATATTACAGGAAGATTGGTTCATAATAATAAACTAGGAATGGTGAATAATATTACAGGAAGATTGGTTCATAATAATAAATTAGGAATGGTGAATAATATTACAGGAAGATTGGTTCATAATAATAAATTAGGAATGGTGAATAATATTACAGGAAGAATGGTTCATAATAATAAACTAGGAATGGTGAATAATGTTACAGGAAGAATGGTTCATAATAATAAACTAGGAATGGTGAATAATGTTACAGGAAGAATGGTTCATAATAATAAACTAGGAATGGTGAATAATATTAAAGGAAGAATGGTTCATAATAATAAACTAGGAATGGTGAATAATATTACAGGAAGATTGGTTCATAATAATAAACTAGGAATGGTGAATAATGTTACAGGAAGAATGGTTCATAATAATAAACTAGGAATGGTGAATAATATTACAGGAAGAATGGTTCATAATAATAAACTAGGAATGGTGAATAATATTAAAGGAAGAATGGTTCATAATAATAAACGAGGAATGGTGAATAATATTACAGGAAGAATGGTGTATAATAATAAACTAGCAATGGTGAATAATATTACAGGAAAATAGGTTCATAATAATAAATTAGGAATGGTGAATATTGTTACAGGAAGAATGGTTCATAATAATAAACTAGGATTGGTGAATAATATTACAGGAAGATTGGTTCATAATAATAAACTAGGAATGGTGAATAATATTACAGTAAGAATGGTTCATAATAATAAACTAGGAATGGTGAATAATATTGCAAGAATAGTGGTTCATAATAATAAACTAGGATGGTTAATAATGTTACAGGAAGAATGGTTCATAATAATAAACTAGGAATGTTGAATTATATTACAGGAATAGTGGTTCATAATAATAAACTAGGAATGGTGAATAATGTTACAGGAAGAATGGTTCATAATAATAAACTAGGAATGGTGAATAATATTACAGGAAGAATGGTTCATAATAATAAACTAGGAATGGTGAATAATGTTACAGGAAGAATGGTTCATAATAATAAACTAGGATGGTTAATAATGTTACAGGAAGAATGGTTCATAATAATAAACTAGGAATGGTGAATAATGTTACAGGAAGAATGATTCATAATAATAAACTAGGAATGGTGAATAATATTACAGGAATAGTGGTTCATAATAATAAACTAGGAATGGTGAATAATGTTACAGGAAGAATGGTTCATAATAATAAACTAGGAATGGTGAATAATATTACAGGAAGAATGGTTCATAATAATAAACTAGGAATGGTGAATAATGTTACAGGAAGATTGGTTCATAATAATAAACTAGGAATGGTGAATAATATTACAGTAAGAATGGTGCATAATAATAAACTAGGAATGGTGAATAAAATTACAGGAAGAATGGTTCATAATAATGAACTAGGAATGGTGAATAATATTGCAAGAATAGTGGTTCATAATAATAAACTAGGATGGTTAATAATGTTACAGGAAGAATGGTTCATAATAATAAACTAGGAATGGTGAATAATGTTACAGGAAGAATGATTCATAATAATAAACTAGGAATGGTGAATAATATTACAGGAATAGTGGTTCATAATAATAAACTAGGAATGGTGAATAATGTTACAGGAAGAATGGTTCATAATAATAAACTAGGAATGGTGAATAATATTAGAGGAAGAATGGTTCATAATAATAAACTAGGAATGGTGAATAATGTTACAGGAAGAATGGTTTTAATAATAAACTAGGAATGGTGAATAATATTACAGGAAGATTGGTTCATAATAATAAATTAGGAATGGTGAATAATATTACAGGAAGAATGGTTCATAATAATAAACTAGGAATGGTGAATAATGTTACAGGAAGAATGGTTCATAATAATAAACTAGGAATGGTGAATAATGTTACAGGAAGAATGGTTCATAATAATAAACTAGGAATGGTGAGTAATGTTACAGGAAGAATGGTTCATAATAATAAACTAGGAATGGTGAATAATGTTACAGGAAGAATGGTTCATAATAATAAACTAGGAATGGTGAATAATGTTACAGGAAGAATGGTTCATAATAATAAACTAGGAATGGTGAATAATATTACAGGAAGATTGGTTCATAATAATAAACTAGGAATGGTGAATAATGTTACAGGAAGAATGGTGCATAATAATAAACTAGGAATGGTGAATAATGTTACAGGAAGAATGGTTTTAATAATAAACTAGGAATGGTGAATAATATTACAGGAAGATTGGTTCATAATAATAAACTAGGAATGGTGAATAATATTACAGGAAGATTGGTTCATAATAATAAATTAGGAATGGTGAATAATATTACAGGAAGATTGGTTCATAATAATAAATTAGGAATGGTGAATAATATTACAGTAAGAATGGTTCATAATAATAAACTAGGAATGGTGAATAATACAGGAAGAATGGTTCATAATAATAAACTAGGAATGGTGAATAAAGTCACAGGAAGAATGGTTTTAATAATAAACTAGGAATGGTGAATAATGTTACAGGAAGATTGGTTCATAATAATAAATTAGGAATGGTGAATAATGTTACAGGAAGAATGGTTCATAATAATAAACTAGGAATGGTGAATAATGTTACAGGAAGAATGGTTCATAATAATAAACTAGGAATGGTGAATAATGTTACAGGAAGAATGGTTCATAATAATAAACTAGGAATGGTGAATAATGTTACAGGAAGAATGGTTCATAATAATAAACTAGGAATGGTGAATAATGTTACAGGAAGAATGGTTCATAATAATAAACTAGGAATGGTGAATAATGTTACAGGAAGAATGGTTCATAAGAATAAACTAGGAATGGTGAATAATATTACAGGAAGAATGGTTCATAATAATAAACTAGGAATGGTGAATAATGTTACAGGAAGAATGGTTCATAATAATAAACTAGGAATTGTGAATAATATTACAGGAAGAATGGTTCATAATAATAAACTAGGAATGGTGAATAATATTACAGGAAGAATGGTTCATAATAATAAACTAGGAATGGTGAATAATGTTACAGGAAGAATGGTTCATAATAATAAACTAGGAATAGTGATTAATATTACAGGAAGAATGGTGCATAATAATAAACTAGGAATGGTGAATAATATTACAGGAAGAATGGTTCATAATAATAAACTAGGAATGGTGAATAATGTTACAGGAAGAATGGTTCATAATAATAAACTAGGAATGGTGAATAATGTTACAGGAAGAATGGTTCATAATAATAAACTAGGAATGGTGAATAATGTTACAGGAAGAATGGTTCATAATAATAAACTAGGAATGGTGAATAATGTTACAGGAAGAATGGTTCATAATAATAAACTAGGAATGGTGAATAATGTTACAGGAAGAATGGTTCATAAGAATAAACTAGGAATGGTGAATAATATTACAGGAAGAATGGTTCATAATAATAAACTAGGAATGGTGAATAATGTTACAGGAAGAATGGTTCATAATAATAAACTAGGAATGGTGAATAATATTACAGGAAGAATGGTTCATAATAATAAACTAGGAATGGTGAATAATATTACAGGAAGAATGGTTCATAATAATAAACTAGGAATGGTGAATAATGTTACAGGAAGAATGGTTCATAATAATAAACTAGGAATAGTGATTAATATTACAGGAAGAATGGTGCATAATAATAAACTAGGAATGGTGAATAATGTTACAGGAAGAATGGTTCATAATAATAAACTAGGAATGGTGAATAATATTACAGGAAGAATGGTTAATAATAATAAACTAGGAATGGTGAATAATATTACAGAAAGATTGGTTCAGAATAATAAACTAGGAATGGTGAATAATATTACAGGAATAGTGGTTCATAATAATAACCTAGGAATGGAGAATAATGTTACAGGAAGAATGATTCATAATAATAAACTAGAAATGGTGAATAATGTTACAGGAAGAATGGTTCATAATAATATATTAGGAATGGTGAATAATATTACAGGATGATTGGTTCATAATAATAAACTAGGAATGGTGAATAATATTACAGGAAGAATGGTTCATAATAATAAACTAGGAATGGTGAATAATGTTACAGGAAGAATGGTTCATAATAATAAACTAGGAATGGTGAATAATGTTACAGGAAGAATGATTCATAATAATAAACTAGGAATGGTGAATAATATTACAAGAATAGTGGTTCATAATAATAAACTAGGAATGGTGAATAATGTTACAGGAAGAATGGTTCATAATAATAAACTAGGAATGGTGAATAATGTTACAGGAAGAATGATTCATAATAATAAACTAGGAATGGTGAATAATATTACAGGAATAGTGGTTCATAATAATAAACTAGGAAGTTGAATAATGTTACAGGAAGAATGGTTCATAATAATAAATTAGGAATGGTGAATAATATTACAGTAAGATTGGTTCATAATAATAAACTAGGAATGGTGAATAATGTTACAGGAAGAATGGTGCATAATAATAAACTAGGAATGGTGAATAATATTACAGGAAGATTGGTTCATAATAATAAATTAGGAATGGTGAATAATATTACAGGAAGATTGGTTCACAATAATAAATTAGGAATGGTGAATAATATTACAGGAAGAATGGTTCATAATAATAAACTAGGAATGGTGAATAATGTTACAGGAAGAATGGTTCATAATAATAAACTAGGAATGGTGAATAATGTTACAGGAAGAATGGTTCATAATAATAAACTAGGAATGGTGAATAATATTACAGGAAGAATGGTTCATAATAATAAACTAGGAATGGTGAATAATATTAAAGGAAGAATGGTTCATAATAATAAACTAGGAATGGTGAATAAAGTCACAGGAAGAATGGTTTTAATAATAAACTAGGAATGGTGAATAATATTACAGGAAGAATGGTTTTAATAATAAACTAGGAATGGTGAATAATATTACAGGAAGAATGGTTTTAATAATAAACTAGGAATGGTGAATAATATTACAGGAAGATTGGTTCATAATAATAAACTAGGAATGGTGAATAATATTAAAGGAAGATTGGTTCATAATAATAAATTAGGAATGGTGAATAATATTACAGGAAGATTGGTTCATAATAATAAATTAGGAATGGTGAATAATATTACAGGAAGAATGGTGCATAATAATAAACTAGGAATGGTGAACAATGTTACAGGAAGAATGGTTCATAATAATAAATTAGGAATGGTGAATAATATTACAGTAAGAATGGTTCATAATAATAAACTAGGAATGGTGAATAATGTTACAGGAAGAATGGTTTTAATAATAAACTAGGAATGGTGAATAATGTTACAGGAAGAATGGTTTTAATAATAAACTAGGAATGGTGAATAATATTACAGGAAGATTGGTTCATAATAATAAATTAGGAATGGTGAATAATATTACAGGAAGAATGGTTCATAATAATAAACTAGGAATGGTGAATAATGTTACAGGAAGAATGGTTCATAATAATAAACTAGGAATGGTGAATAATGTTACAGGAAGAATGGTTCATAATAATAAACTAGGAATGGTGAATAATGTTACAGGAAGAATGGTTCATAATAATAAACTAGGAATGGTGAATAATGTTACAGGAAGAATGGTTCATAATAATAAACTAGGAATGGTGAATAATATTACAGGAAGAATGGTGCATAATAATAAACTAGGAATGGTGAATAATATTACAGGAAGAATGGTTCATAATAATAAACTAGGAATAGTGAATAATATTACAGGAAGAATGGTTCATAATAATAAACTAGGAATGGTGAATAATGTTACAGCAAGAATGGTTTTAATAATAAACTAGGAATGGTGAATAATATTACAGGAAGAATGGTTCATAATAATAAACTAGGAATGGTGAATAATGTTACAGGAAGAATGGTTCATAATAATAAACTAGGAATGGTGAATAAAGTCACAGGAAGAATGGTTTTAATAATAAACTAGGAATGGTGAATAATGTTACAGCAAGAATGGTTTTAATAATAAACTAGGAATGGTGAATAATATTACAGGAAGATTGGTTCATAATAATAAACTAGGAATGGTGAATAATATTACAGGAAGATTGGTTCATAATAATAAATTAGGAAAGGTGAATAATATTACAGGAAGAATGGTTCATAATAATAAACTAGGAATGGTGAATAATATTACAGGAAGAATGGTTCATAATAATAAACTAGGAATGGTGAATAATGTTACAGGAAGAATGGTTTTAATAATAAACTAGGAATGGTGAATAATGTTACAGGAAGAATGGTTTTATTAATAAACTAGGAATGGTGAATAATATTACAGGAAGAATGGTGCATAATAATAAACTAGGAATAGTGAATAATATTACAGGAAGAATGGTGCATAATAATAAACTAGTGTGACAGACCCATCCGTCTGGACTAAACCTCTTGGGTTCGTCTGATTTGCCCAGTACTTATGGTCCCTGAGAAATAGTGTGAAGAGTTGTTACCTTTTGTAAATGACAATTCCGATACAGCCGAAGCTATCGAAGTGCCAAAGTTACCGAAGTCATCGAGGTGGCCGGCATCGGACAAAGGACCACGTGGCGGCGGCCATTTTAACTGCGAACACGCCGACCCGTACTATCGACGGCACTTCGACACTTCGACTAAAGTCGAAGTACCGACCCCACTTTGAACAGGACTTAGCTATTTTTATGCCAGAAAGTGACCGACCGCACAGCCCGAACCCAGGGAACTATTTTGGGCAAGAAAAGGTGCCTGCAGTCGGTAATAAAAGGACTTCCGAGTAACTTTGTATTTACTGAAGGGATTGGTGTGATTTTTGAGAATGTTTATGTTTAAAGTATGCTGAATCTGAATATGTGCTTTTTATGTGAATATGATGGATGAGTTTAAAGTTATGAAAGTTGTATAAAAGTATATTTCAAACTGTATGGATAATGGGATTAGGTGTCACACCAAGGGGAGGGGATGTGTGGGATGTAACATCGATGCCAGTGGTTATTTTATGCCTCCCCCTGGGTGTGGCCTGTGTGTGTGAAATGGAAATAAAAGGCAGGCTGGGTGATCCAGTCCTGAGTTCATGTTTTACCCTCATAATGGAGCTTGGTCTCGTTATTGGGGGAACCGGGATTACACGTGACTAAAGACGGTTTATGGAGCTCGGAAGGAGGTACCGTAACAACTGGTGGCAAGCGACGGGATCATCCTCAGCGCCCAAAGAGACCACTACGACCAGGAGTAAATGGAACTACAATACCAAAACCTGAGAAGAGCTACCCTAAAAGACTTATTGGAACAAAGAGGCGGACAGGCCAGTAACCTCAAGAAGAGGGACATTATTGCTTTATTGCTGGAAATGGATGGAGTACCAGCGGCAGAGGGAACCAACGGACCCAGCCCAGACGACAGAACCCCCGAGGAGGCAAGATTTGACCGGGCGGTAAGAATTAGGCTGGCCCATTATGGCCCCAACCCCTCCGCAGACATTATCACCCAGGTTCAAGCCGCTGTGGAGGCCAACCTGCTACGCCAAAACGGTGCTGCAGCAGCCCCAGTCACAGCAAACCCGGGGGACAATAAGAAAGTGCCATTTGCAGCCTTTAAAGCCTTCAGTGAGACAGAAGGAGAGATTGATGGGTACCTTGCTGATTTTGAGCGGCAATGTGCCCTGCACAAGGTACCCCTGGAAGACTGGGTTGCTATACTGTCCGGCAAGTTATCCGGCCGGGCCAACGACGCTTTTCGGGCCATTCCTGATGAGGAGATCGGGAATTATGTGACCGTCAGGGAAGCTTTACTTGCCCGGTATGCCGTTACACCCGAGGCATACCGGAGGAGGTTCCGAGACACTGCTAAAACAACTGGGGACTCCTACGTTGAATGGGCCTGTAAGGTACATCGCACAGCTGCCCACTGGATGGCAGGGTGCCAGGCGGTGTCAGGGGAAGAGGTGCTGCAGATGTTTTTATTGGAACATTGCTTCGACAAATTGCCAACAGGGGTCAGAGAGTGGGTAAGGGACCGTAAACCTTCCACTCTACATGAGGCAGCTCGCTTGGCAGATGAGTATACCGATGCCCGCAGACTGGACAATTCCATCAGCAAGGCTCCCGCCAGAGTGGAATACCCACCAGCAGCTACCACTTATCAGCCTCCCATGAATCGACCATCCGCACCCCCTCCGTCTGCCCAGTACCAACGTCCACCCCGGTTTAACTCCCGAGAGTACTCCGAACCCATTCGGTGCTTCCTATGCAAGCAGCTAGGGCACAAGCGACCAGAGTGCCCGATGAACCGTGCCAACCAGAACCAGTCCTGGAGGAGACCCGCAGGGGCCCCTCCCCGAGCACCTCTTCCAGCAGCCCACTGTGTAGAGGAAGAGGAATGCTGGGGCATCTTACATGAGGCAGACCCCGTTCAGGCTGCCCACCAGGATAATCGACAACACCACCGACAAAGTGTAAAGGTCGACGGACGGGAGGTCAGTGGGCTACGAGACACTGGTGCAACCCTGACTTTGCTCCAGAAGCACCTGGTGTCCGAAGCGCAACATACCGGGGATACCGTGGCAGTACGAGTAGCCAGGGGTGCAGTATTTCGCCTACCCGTGGCCCGGGTACATTTGGATTGGGGAGTGGGCGCTAGACACGTGAATGTGGGGGTCATTAAGGATTTACCCGCTGATGTTCTCCTTGGCAACGACTTGGCTCCCCTTGTTTCAGCCTTCGCTCCCATGGGTCCCGCTGCAGTAGACGCTGTCACGACCCGTGCCCAGACCCGTGCCGCCGAGGCCGGCCCACCTGCTGCTGAGACCCAGGTAAGACTCTCTACCCCGACTTGTACCTTAGACCAGGCCCCGTTAGGCTGGGATACCCCAGAGATGTACGGGAAAGAAACTAGGGAAGACCCGACGTTAGCAAAGTACAGGGCCAGGGCCGACGCTGGGGAAGAAGGAGTAGGTGGGGAACACTACGAGTGGGTGGGGGATAGGCTGTACAGGATCCCGAAACCTTCCCAGAAACCGAATGCCCCTCCGCAGAAACGACAACTAGTAGTACCTGCAAAGTATCGGCAGGAGATTCTGCGGATTGGGCATGACGTGCCGTTAGCAGGTCATCTAGGTTCCCACCGCACAGCTCATAGAATCACCCAAAACTTTTTCTGGCCCAATTTTAACCGAGATGTGCGGATGTATTGTAGCACGTGCGACACTTGTCAACGGGTAGGTAAGCGGGGGGACCATCCAAAAGCTAGGCTGCAGCCGATGCCTATCATTGGAGAGCCCTTTTCCCGCATAGCCGTTGACATTGTGGGTCCACTGGCCAGGGCTAGTCCATCCGGTAAGAAATATATTCTTACTGTGGTAGACTACGCCACCCGTTACCCAGAGGCAGTAGCGCTGTCTAATATAGAGGCAGAGACGGTTGCTGATGCCCTGGTTAAAATTTTTACTAGGGTCGGGTTCCCTCAGGAGATCCTCTCTGATCAGGGAACTCAGTTTACCGCTGTGCTCACCCAGCAGCTGTGGAAGGTGTGCGGCATTAACCCGCTACTTAGTTCACCATATCATCCACAGACTAACGGTCTCTGCGAGCGATTTAATGGCACCCTCAAACAGATGCTGAGGACCTTTACTGACACTTGCAGAGACTGGGAGCGATTCCTGCCTCATCTGCTATTTGCATACAGAGAGGTGCCCCAGGAATCTACTGGGTTCTCCCCCTTTGAGTTACTCTATGGGAGAAGGGTTCGTGGACCCCTAGATCTCATTAGAGGACACTGGGAGGGGGAGACGGAGCAAGAAGGGACCCCTATAGTGCCATATGTTCTGGAACTCCGGGACCGCATGGAGAAACTATCCCTGATGGTAAGGGAAAATCTCCGGGCGGCCCAGGGGAGACAGAAGCAATGGTACGATCGGGGTGCCCGACAGCGGGTCTTCCAGGTTGGGCAGAAGGTTCTAGTGCTCAAACCTGTGAAGGCAAACAAGATGCAAGCATCTTGGCAGGGCCCGTATAAGGTGTTAGCTCAGGTATGTGATACTACCTATCTTATAGCCAGCTGTTCAGATGAAAGGGTTCAACGATCCTTTCATGTGAATATGCTCAAGGAGTATCAGGAACGACCCGAGGATGTTGCGGCGGTTTGCGCCCCAGCTACTGACGACCCAGAGAACTTACCCTTACCTGACCTGTTAGAAAGGGATCCCCAGACCGACCTTACTAGCCTTGTACAGCTAGGGGACCGACTAAGCCCGGCCGAGAAGGTACAGGCAAGACAGCTTCTGTGGGAGAAGCAGGCGACGTTCTCCCAAGAACCCGGTTACACCACCCTAGCTGTGCACAAGGTCGAGACACCTGGACAGAACCCCCTACGACAACCCCCATACCGTATCCCGGAAGCAGTCCGAGAAGGAATGCGGAAGGAGATACAGGAGATGACCCGGCTGGGGGTTATCGAGCACTCAGATAGTCCGTGGGCTTCGCCCGTGGTCCTAGTACCCAAGAAAGATGGGACCACCCGGTTCTGTGTGGATTACAGGCGGCTCAACGAGCGGACTACCACTGACGCTTACCCGATGCCCCGGATAGACGAGTTATTAGACCGCATTGCCAGGGGGCGCTACCTGACCACCATTGACCTATGTAAAGGGTACTGGCAGATCCCCCTGGCCGAGGATGCTATCCCCAAGTCGGCATTCGTCACCCCGTTTGGCCTATACCAGTTTAAGGTTATGCCATTCGGAATGAAGAATGCTCCGGCTACCTTCCAGCGTATGCTGGATAGGCTCCTCGATGGCTTCCAGGGATTTGCATGTGCATACCTGGACGACATCGCGGTCTACAGTGAGTCCTGGGAAGACCACCTAGTACACGTGGGGGTAGTGCTGGACAAGATTCGGGCTGCCGGCCTGACTCTGAAACCAGACAAGTGCCATTTAGGCATGGCAGAAGTGCAGTACTTGGGTCACAGGGTGGGTTGTGGGAGCCAGAGACCAGAACCTGCTAAGGTAGAGGCAGTAGCTAACTGGCCCACGCCTATCACCAAGACCCAAGTGCTAGCCTTCCTAGGGACGGCGGGGTATTATCGACGTTTTGTCCCCGACTACAGCACGATTGCCAAGCCCCTGACTGACCTGACTAAAAAGAACCTACCTAGGCAGGTCCTGTGGTCTCCAGCTTGTGAAGCCGCGTTTCAGGCCTCTTGTGAATGCCCCTGTCCTGGCTGCCCCAGTCCCTAACAAACGTTTTCTAGTCCACACAGACGCTTCCATGTATGGACTGGGGGCTGTGCTGAGCCAGGTCGGGGAGGATGGAGGAGAGCACCCTGTCGCATATCTCAGCAGAAAGTTACTACTTCGAGAAGTGAGTTATGCGGCAGTAGAGAAAGAGTGTTTAGCCCTGGTCTGGGCACTGAAGAAACTGAGCCCTTATCTATACGGACAAGAATTTTCTCTCGTAACCGACCACAACCCCCTTGTCTGGCTTAACCGGGTCTCTGGAGACAATGGCAGACTGCTGAGGTGGAGTTTGGCATTGCAGCCTTATAATTTCACTATCAGCTACCGGCCCGGTAAGCAGAATGGGAATGCGGATGGGTTATCCCGGCAAACAGACGTCCCTATTTCCTCTAAGTCCGGTCATCCCCAAGTTGACCCGCCACAGGGTCAAGCCGGGTCGGCCGGAGTGTTCCACAAGGAGGGAGCCATGTGACAGACCCATCCGTCTGGACTAAACCTCTTGGGTTCGTCTGATTTGCCCAGTACTTATGGTCCCTGAGAAATAGTGTGAAGAGTTGTTACCTTTTGTAAATGACAATTCCGATACAGCCGAAGCTATCGAAGTGCCAAAGTTACCGAAGTCATCGAGGTGGCCGGCATCGGACAAAGGACCACGTGGCGGCGGCCATTTTAACTTCGAACACGCCGACCCGTACTATCGACGGCACTTCGACACTTCGACTAAAGTCGAAGTACCGACCCCACTTTGAACAGGACTTTCAGGACTTGCCAGAAAGTGACCGACCGCACAGCCCGAACCCAGGGAACTATTTTGGGCAAGAAAAGGTGCCTGCAGTCGGTAATAAAAGGACTTCCGAGTAACTTTGTATTTACTGAAGGGATTGGTGTGATTTTTGAGAATGTTTATGTTTAAAGTATGCTGAATCTGAATATGTGCTTTTTATGTGAATATGATGGATGAGTTTAAAGTTATGAAAGTTGTATAAAAGTATATTTCAAACTGTATGGATAATGGGATTAGGTGTCACACCAAGGGGAGGGGATGTGTGGGATGTAACATCGATGCCAGTGGTTATTTTATGCCTCCCCCTGGGTGTGGCCTGTGTGTGTGAAATGGAAATAAAAGGCAGGCTGGGTGATCCAGTCCTGAGTTCATGTTTTACCCTCATAATGGAGCTTGGTCTCGTTATTGGGGGAACCGGGATTACTCGTGACTAAAGACGGTTTATGGAGCTCGGAAGGAGGTACCGTAACAACTAGGAATGGTGAATAATATTACAGGAAGAATGGTTCATAATAATAACTAGGAATAGTGAATAATGTTACAGGAAGAATGGTTCATAATAATAAACTAGGAATGGTGAATAATGTTACAGGAAGAATGGTTCATAATAATAAACTAGGATTGGTGAATAATATTACAGGAAGAATGGTTCATAATAATAAACTAGGAATAGTGAATAATATGTATCTACAAATTGTGATTTCCGCTAATTATTCTGTCTGAATGTCTGTCTCTCGTGCAGTAATATTATATATTAAAGGAACACTATAGTGTACAGATGGTCATTTTACTGAAAATAAATTCTCTCTTTTATGCTAGTGAGCATGGCCATTCGATAGGGACCAGGAGAGAGTAAACTCCATGCATGGTTGGAGCTAGTGGCAATGCCAATCTGCAAATCAGCGGCTTCAATGTACAAGCCAGATTCAGCAATCTGCACAGAGCTATCGAACATTATTATAATTATTATTATTATTATTATTATTATTACTATTATTATGGAACATATCGACTAATGACGAACACCTTGTGAGGCTAAAGGTATTGATGTTTATTGTTGGTTGATCTTTTCCACTATGACTGTGTGTAAACTGTACCAGCTGGAAGAATATGTAAGGAAAAAATGAACAGGTAAGACCAGGTTTTCCATCAAATAAGCACAAGATTTCCTGATATCGAATGTATCCAAGCCATCACCACTGCTCGAATCATTTCTTCGTCATTTAAGACATTCAATCTCCGATGATTATTTGGTTATTTGGTCTCCGATTTCGTGCCTGTCTGAGATTTATTTTAGGGTGGTCCATGATCTGCTGTAGATTCCGCTAACGCTGGTTTGCTCGGGGTATTTACTGGTAAATTGGCTTGCTCTATACACTAAGGTTGGGTAGTCTTACAAACACCATCATGTCTCCCATTTTGATACTTTGTGTTATCAGGATTTACTATAACATGTTTGTATTTCTCATTAATATTTCTCATTCATTCTGAGTTAATCTATTAGATTAAGTTATAATACTCTATGTCCCTAGGTTGATTCCGTTTGGTGCAGACACAGACACGTTTTGTACTGCTCACCTAGAGCTCATATTATTATCCCAAGTATTATTCCCTCTTTTAAATGGCACCAGTCAGGATTGTCTCTTATTAGCCCTCTTGTTTGTTTTATCAATTGAACCCCTTCTTTCTCACATTCTTCAGATACAAGCTGTGACGGACCACCTGGCACCCCAACCACGTGCCTCCACCAACCCATGCTCCTAGTGCTTACCAAGGACTCCAAGCACTCCACCAGGCACCATAAGCACTGTAGTCCCCACATCCAGTATTACAGCTTGGCTGGGAACTTGCCATCCTCCACCCACCCTGGTGGATAACTCCATTCCTAAGGAACAGGACTTCCCACCTGGAATGATTCGGTCTCACTTTGCCACTGTCACGTATTTAACCGCATATAAAAATGTGGTTAATGGCATTTACTGTTCTGACAGGAAAGTTGTGCCGAGCAGCAACCAAATCCACAGAAGGGTTAATGCTGAGCAGAAATCATGCAAATAGGAACCTGGTAACTGCCTTTGGGGTCAAAGGCCGGTTACAGCCTATCAGATCTAGAGGAGGGGTATTTAGGCCCAGTTCTCATCCTGCTCAGTGCCCTGTCGTGGTTTCCCTTGTGGTTGTCCAAGAGCGCGTTATTGATTTTGGTAATTCTGGTTATTTGACTTTGGCATTGTTTTTGACTTCCCTGTTTTCTGGCATCCCTGACTCCTGGCTTTTCCTTATGTGTCCCTTGACTTTAGCTATTCCTGACTATTCTTTGGTACGTTAGTCCGGCCATTCTAAGGTCCGGTATACATTACCTATCAGTCCTCTGTGTTACACAATTCTACGTCATACACAATTCTGTAATCTTGACATTACGACATGGCCGTAGATCCTGTAGAATTGTGTAAGCACATAGCTGCTTGCGAAAGGAAACTGGAGGATAATGATCACCAAATGGATCAATTTGCCCAGGCCTTCAATACGCTTCTTACCCGAACAGCGCACCTGCAACCTGCGGCCTTTAAAGCATTAAACTTTACCCATTAATATTTCTATTGGTGCCTTACATAAGGAAAATATTACAATTCAGGTAATTGCATCTGTAACGGACACCTTCCGTTGACGGATGCTCCTAGCGCTTCCTGAAGACTCCAAGCACTGCAGCAGACACCACAACCACTGCTGACTCCACAACCGCCGTAGCTTAACTGGAGCTGCGCCGTCTTCCTTCCACCCTGTATGAACCTCCAGCATCCAGGACAGTGTGGGGAAGACCTCTCCTCCAAGGAGAGCATAACAGGAACAGCTCTCAAAAGAGCTAAGTGATTAAAGCTCAAGGGAGTATGCAGCGCATAGCAATCCCCAGTGTGAATATAGCTGTCCCCTCCAATCACGCTAGAAAGCCATCCCACGGCTGCCACCAATGTAACGGACACCTTCCGTTGACGGATGCTCCTAGCGCTTCCTGAGGACTCCAAGCACTGCAGCAGACACCACAACCACCGCTGACTCCACAACCACCGTAGCTTAACTGGAGTCCCGCCATCTTCCTTCCACCCATTTATAAATATGTAATTCTTATTATTATTATTTTTTTTCAATTCTTTATTTTTGCGCGCAAGGTTAGTTACAATACTGCCCGTATGGCCACAACAGCCTTCCGGGTGTTCGAGTGTTTCATGACATCACAACATAGTTAGGCAGATATCAGTCAGTCAGTTCTAATCTGTGGTGTCAGCTAGTTCTGCACATTTTAATTGATTTTATGGGTCAGTTGGTGTCAAACTGAGGCAACTTTGGGGTAAATTGAGGGGTGTGTCTTTTTCTCTTCCAGTGCCAGGAGTTTAGTAGTATGGGGGGTAAAGAACCCAAGGGTTGTCTGTCTGGAGATAGCTAGTTGCATGTTTGTACCCCCTGATGTGTTCCATGTTGGGGTTGGTTGTTTGTGCAAGTGGTTGTCCCCAGTAATGTTATGTCTACGAGTGGGTACTGTAAAGTCTGCGTGTGTCAGCGTGTGTCCGTCTGTGTTTGGGTAAGCGGTTGTCGCTTATTGAGCCCATTTGTGTCTCAGCGGTCGTCCAGTGGGTTGGGAATTGACTCCTTACCGAGGAAGTCGCGGGGGGGTGGGAGAAGGTGTATTCTCCCTGGAGCATTGGGTGTACTCTGCGTCAGAATAAGTCGCGTCCGATGTTGGGTCAGCAGCAGTCATGGTATGGCGTGTATTAGTCCTGTCGATGCGTATGTTACAGCAATACAATAATAAAATAAGTGGTAAAACAACAAGTAAAACCATAAGTAAAACAGAAGGTAATGCAGTAACCATTCACTGCATGGTATGTTTGCTGGCTACAATTTTTACAGTTCAGGTCAGTTCTCTTCGGTGTTCCCTGTTCCTGGGGATGAATGGAGTGGTTCTGTCAGGATCCCAGGTGTGTGATGTCGTGGGAGTTTCTTGTGTGTGGTACCGCTTTTGATTATGGTCAGAGTCCTTGGTAGAGTCCATTTATACTCAATTTTAGCTTCGCGAAGATTACTCGTCCCCTGTGCCAAGGACCTGCGCCACAACAGCGTGTTTCTTGTTAAGTCCTGGTAGAATGTATTGTGGGATGACTCAAAAGCAAGTGGCGTTTTTCCCCTGACTGCTGTAAGGATCTTGATTTTGTCTGCCACCGAGTAGCATTGGTTGATGACGTCTTGTGGAGCTGTGGCTGGGGCTTGTCTTGCTTTTCTGATCCTAAAGAAGCCGTCTAGTGTGATTTTTTTTGGCTTGGGCGTGTGGTAGGAGCGTAGCTGTGAGGCGTCTGAGGTAGTGGGGTAATTCTGTGGAGTCTACGCTATCCGGTATCCCCCTTAGTTTTAAATTAGTGCGCCTGTTGCGGTCCTCTGCTAGGTCCATTCTCCTAGTGAGGCTGGACTGGGATGTCTGCATGAATATTACTTGTTCTTTTAGCCCCTTTACCTCTTGTTTCAGGTCGAGGATATCCTCTTCAGTGGCTTGGGTGCGTGTAATTACTGCTTGCATTTCGGTCCTTAGCAAGTCCATATCTTCTGCGTGCATTTGTCTCATTTCTTTTAACAGGTCGGCTATGTCTTGCTTAGTAGCCGGTGTGAGGTTAATTCTGTTAGTTTGTGGATCCCTTATTGGATGAGCGGCTGATTGTTCATGTTCAGATCCAGATTGCTCTCCTTCATCTTGGGAGGTAGTTGTGCGATCTGGTGAGGCCGCCATCTTGGGCGCCATTGGTCTTTGCAGCAGGTCGCCTATGTCTTGTGTAGTCCTGCTTGTGGTCTGTGTGGGTCTCTGGGATTTTCTACCCATGCTGTAGTCGTCAGGCACAGCTGTCTCAGTTTGCAGGTAAGCGTCCTGGTGCACCCTCAGGGCTGTAAGTTCGTGCGCTAGCCTCGTGGTTTGGTAGGCTGTGTAGGCCCCGGTTTTCCGTCGGGTCTTTCTGCCCGTTTGTGGATACAAAAAAGGCATCCGCCTATTGCTCGTTTATTGGGGGTTTCCCCGGGGGGTGATAGAATGCCTCTGCAATTGCCGCAGGGCTTCGTTTTAGGGCCTTTTTGCCGCCGTTTGTCCAGAGCTCAGAGGTGATGCGATCGTTCCCGTCTGGCGCTCGGCTACGCCCCCCCATAAATATGTAATTATGTTATAATAAGTCACTGTATCTTGCCTGCTATGATTTGACTGTTTGTAATTTTATAGAGTTCTTCTTGACCCTCGATACGTAGTCTTGTCTTGTGATTGGAGGGTGTTACGGTTGACTCCAGGCTGGCTGGAAGTTGGACCGTAGAAAAGGATGCTCCTAGTGCTCACCAAAGGACCATCAGCACCGTAGACACCATAACTACTGCTTAGCCACCATAAGTACTGCAGACTCCACGAACCACCGCTGCTGGGCTGGTATCTCGCCGTCTGCTCTGCGCCCTGGACCTTCGACCAGGCTCCAGGTTCCAGTAGGTGAACCTCTTCCTTCTGTAGAGCGAAGCAGGATCAGGAACAAGAGCTCTTACAAGAGCTCAGTAGCTAAGGGAGTATGAAGAGCATAGCAATCCCTGTAGTGATTATAGCTGTCCCCTACAAACATGAGTCAAGGCTGCAAGTTAGAGGGTCAAGCAGAGGTCTGATGTGCTGGCACACCCAGCCTGGTTTTTATTACCATTTTGTAAATACAGGACCACCCACAGGGAGGGACAAAACAACCAATCATACACGTACATCATTGAAACCACTCCCAGTAATTACGCACAAAATCCTCCCTTCTGTCTGTGATATAATTATGGTTTAACATAATTATCACAGACAGTAAAAATACAGTTTTTACACATACACTGTAACTTTAAAACCATACATCCAATCTCCATAAAAATTACACATTTAAACTTAGCATACATCAAACATAAACACTTCCAAAAATCATACAAATCCCTCCAGCGGATCAAAAGTTACACAGAAGTCCTTTATGACTGACCGCAAGCACAATTTCCTGCCCAAAACAGTTCCATAGATTTGGGCTGTGCGGTCGGTCAATTTCATGCAGAAAAACGACTAAGTCCCATTTGAACGGGACTTAGTCTCTGGAGCTGAAAGTTCAGGATAGAAGAAGGCAAGGGTCAGCGGTGTTCGTGTAGTTGCGCATCCGATTTTAGTTCCACAGAATCTTTAGCATACACCGCTGACCACGTTCGAATGAACAAAGATGGCCGCCGCCACGTGTTCGACTGTCGAATGGCGGCCACCCAGCGGTCGCAATTAACCTGCAGTAACCTCACAGCCTGGGAGGTAAATTGCCTGCACACTTCCACTTCTGGGTGGTCCGCCTGTGTGGTACTTGGTTCAGTAAGCCCCTATTTACTGAACCAAGAGGGAGAGAGCCAGGGGCAAGTTATTTTACAGGTCTGGGGACATAGTCTTAAAGGGGCATTGTTCAGCAAAGTCACAATATGTCCCCAGACGGTTCTTAAAGGGCCATACACACACAATAAAAGTTAATAAGTTTTCAGGGGCACAATCTTCCAGGGGCCATAGTCATGAGGAAGGAGGCTGGCAAATAGGCTTCTCCACAATCCAGGGAAGCAGGGCAATGTATCATTTAAAGGGCCAGTTACAAATAGCAGTTTGTAACAGAGGGGACAGCATCACACTGGGGATTGCTATGCACTACATACTCCCTTGAGCTTTAATCACTTAGCTCTTTTGGGAGCTTGATCCTGTTACGCTTTCCTTGGAGGAGAGGTCTTTCCCACACGGTCCTGGATGCTGGAGGTTCATACAGGGTGGAAGGAAGACGGCGAGACTCCAGTCAAGCTACGGCGGTTGTGGAGTCTGCGGTGGTTGTGGTGTCTGCTGCAGTGCTTGGAGTCCTCAGGAAGCGCTAGGAGCATCTGTCAACGGAAGGTGTCCGTTACAGCATCTCCTTCATGTCCTATCATATTAGGATTCCCATGGCTTAGCAAGCATAACCCTCATATTGACTGGGCTAATGGGGAAATATTAGAATGGGGTAATGATTGTAATGAAAGGTGCATATTGCATGTCACCAAAAGAGTGGGCACTATTGAATTATCCACTAGTACACCTCAAAATCCAGAGATCCCTATACAATACCAAGACATTAAAGAAGTATTCAGCAAGACTCAGTCTAATACTCTACCTCCTCACAGTTCCATTAACTTACTACGCGGCGCTATGCCACCTAAGGGATCAGTCTATGCTCTATCTCCTCAGGAGAGTAGTGTAATGGAGGAATATATTAAAAATTCATTGAATAAAGGCCATATACGAAAATTATCCTCGCCTGCTGATGTAGGATTCTTTTTTGTATCTAAAAAGGATGGTGAGTTATTATTTATTATTATTTTATTATTTTATTATTTATATAGCGCCATCACATTCCCTAGCGCTGTACATTGGGTGGACTAACAGACATGTAATTTTAACCAGACAATTGGACGTACAGGAACAGAGAGGTGGAGGGCCCTGCTCAATGAGCTTACATTCTAGAGGGAGTGGGGTATAGTGACACAAAGGGTAAAAGTAGGGGTATGAAGTAGGTTGTTAGAAAAGTATTCATTGAGGGCTTAGTAGGTAATTTTTGACAGTTGCAGGAGTCATGGGGATGGGGGATAAAAACCTGCTAACAGTTTAACTAATATGCTTTCTTTAAGAAGTGAGTTTTCAATGATTTTTTGAATGAGTGGAGACTGGGTGAAAGTCTTACGGAGAAGGGAAGGGCGTTCCACAAAAGAGGTGCAACACTGGAGAAATCTTGTAGGCGAGCATCAGAGGTGGGAGTACGGCCAGAGGATAGACGTAGGTCTTTGGTTGAGTGAGTTGAGTTGCGCCCATGTATCGATTACAGGGCATTGAACAAAATCCCCACTAAGAACGCCTACCCCATTTCTCTTATTGCTGAATTATTTGATAGACTCCAGGGTGCTAAAGTGTTTACTAAGCTTGACCTTAGAAGCGCTTACAATTTAGTGAGAATCAAGGAAAACCACAAGTGGAAGACTTTATTTAATACCAGAAGTGGACACTATGAATATCTAGTGATGCCATTCGGGTTGTGCAACGCTCCAGCAGTTTTCCAAGATTTCATTAACAATGTACTCAGGGATTACATTTACTCGTTTGTCTTGGTCTATCTGGATGATATCCTTATTTATTTTCCTGACCTCCAGTCTCACCACGATCACGTTAAACAAGTTCTGCAAACCTTGCTAAAAAAACAACTTTATTGTAAATTGGAAAAATTTATCTTTGACCAGTCTGAAGTACAGTTTTTAGGATATAATATTTCTGCCTCAGGGTTTCAGATGGATCTATTCTACCGTAGCCTTTACCCACTGGGTTGTAAGCCATTCAAAGGTTCATTGGTTTTGCCAATTATTACAGAAGGTTTATAAAGGGATTTTCTTCAGTAATAGCCCCCATCACCAATATGACACGCAAGGGGGCTAGTAGTACGATATGGTCTAAGGAGGCAATTGAAGCCTTTGAAACTCTCAAACAGCGGTTTGCCTCCGCCGACATATTGATACATCCTGACCCCAGTAAGCCTTTCATACTGGATGTTGATGCTTCAGAGATAGGGGTAGGGGCAGTTCTCTCCCAGAGGGAGAGCCAGGAAACTCTGTTACATCCTTGTGGTGTCCTTGCTCAAACATCTTGTTATAATAAATATACTGTCTCAAGTGTCCCTCCTCCTCCCTTAGTTGTTTCTGGACAGGAAGAGTATGAGGTCTCCTCCATAATTGATTCCAGGTTTTCTCGGGGCACTTTACAGTACTTGGTGGATTGGAAAGTGTTACAAAATGCCTTTTGTAACTGTCTCTTTAAGTGACAAATTGCCCTGCTACCCTGTATTATGGAGAAGCCTAACTGACAGCCTCCTTCCCCATGACTATGGACCTGAGGTGTATGGCCCTTTAAGAACAGTATTTGGGCATGATGGATTTTTATTGTGTTGCTGCTGGCCCTTTAAGAACTGTCTGGGGACATATTGAGACTTTGTGGAACAATGCCCCTTTAAGATTGTGTCCCCAGTCCCCTAAAATACTTTGTTTGTGTCCTTTTCCCTCTTGGTTCAGTAAATAGGGCTTACTGAACCAAGTACCACACAGGCGGACCACCCAGAAGTGAAAGTGTGCAGGCAATTTACCTCCCAGGCTGTGAGGTTACTGCAGGTTAATTGCCGAGCGCTGGGTGGCCGCTGTTCGTGCAAACCAACACGTGGCGGCGGCCATCTTTTTTCAGATGAACGCAGTCAGTGGTGTGTGGAGCCAAATTCATGGAACTGAAATCAGCTACACATTTTAACGAACACCGCTGACCCTTACCTTCTCCTACACTGAACTTTCAGCTGCAGAGACTAAGTCCCGTTCGGCAATTCACATTTTGTATTTTTTGTACTTTTTAATCTTTATTTATGTATATTTTGCTTTCACTCAAACTACTGTTCTGTCTCTATCATGACTGAATAGAGATACATTTGATATTTTACCCATCTATAACTAGGTATCCGTGTCTATATATACATATTTCGTATCGAATTACCATTAGGCTACTTTATTTTTCCAGGCAACACAGTGGGTCACATATACTTTTCTATTGTGACCACTTGCACTGTGTGTCCGTTTGTTCTTTCCCCCCATTTTTCCTGTAACTATTGGGGTTAAGCCCCTTGAGACCCCTGGAGTCTGTATGTCAGAGGAACCCAGTGGTGACCTACTGTCCTTTAATTTTGGAATTCTGAGCAGCAAGTTGCTGTGACATATCGGCTGGTTCCATTATGGCCCTGTTGGTCATGATTGGTAGGGAACCCTAACTCACAGACAGAATTGCAATACTGGTCCTTAGAATGGCCGGGTTATGCACAAGCCAAGGTCAAAGGGAAATAGAGAGACGAAATATGTGGAGGCAAGCCGAAGTCATGTTGTAATGTCTAGTGTGTACCTGCCAGATGTTTTCTGAGGAAGTGTTTTCATGTGGGGCTGGACAGCGGTGAAATTGTCACATAAAGTTCTGTTGTTTTTTTTTTTAAATCATGGTCTTTTTTTGCTGACAATATGATTATGCATGTAATACAATTGTAGCGGGCCTCCTAGCAACCCGACTAGTTGCCCCTGCTCAGCCACGTCTTTCCCTGGAAGGGAATCAGTTATAATACAGAGATACCCATTTCCCACCCAGTAATTGGATGACACACAGTTCCAGGGGTACAACAACAACTTTATTGGCCACACTTGGCATTATACTTTCCCCATGCAAGGGGAATCACAATGTCCCCTCCCAGGGGCTCCTGACGGAAATGGAACTCTGATGGGTTCCCGTCACCCATCCTCAGGGTTTCCCAAGTCCAGTGACAAGTGGGTCCTCATCCCATGAGCCTCTGTACCTGGGAGTCCCAGCGCGGGAAATCTTATCGCCTCTTTGACTCCCAGCTACAGAAAGCCTACCAAACCGTAAATCTCAGAAAAACACACAGAATATAATATAGCAATTTATGAACAGGCAGCAGTCCTGCCACAAAAATCTATATCTATTGGAGAGATGTATTGGTGCCTAGAGTCTGCACTTTTTCCTACGTGAGTGCCACGTGAGTGCTTCTCATCATTACTAGATTTACTAAGTGGTGGATAATATTCCGCTGAGAGATCTTTTTCTTTATTCAATGTAAATAACGGTTCCCAGTGTTCACACAATACAGAAAGAGAATGTTGTATCTCTATTATTGTGTGAGAGTAATTATCCTATTTTTTTTTTTTTTATTGTGCTGGACTGAAATATACATTGATAACCCTGATCTGATTATCTTGGACTACAAAAAGTTACAAATATTATACAAATAAAAAAGGCCATGAAGGCCACAAATCACACCAAGTAACTAAATATTTTCATATTGGCTCAATTTTGCAACATTTTAGACCAAATGCTCTGTTTTATAAAAGAACACCGGGTTGGTCTGGAAGATACTAAATATTTATAGCAGACTTGCTCCGCTGTATAAGACTTATTCCTCTCGGTTCGGCTGTCCGTACCCACTGTTCATTTCCCGAATGGAAGATGTGTGGTCCCGACTACCAACTATGTCGCTTGTTATCTTCAAGGTAGCAATTAGCTCAAGTGCTATCGTATAAACGAACACACGTGCGCTTGTGAATGGCAACCATTTTGTCTCTCGAATGCAGGCAACAGTACATGGTCATCGAATGCGTGGAACTCTTTGGTGGCTACGCGATCCCGTGAACTCTGGGGAAAACTGTACCACTGCCCATTCTGCTCCCAGACAAGTTATGAGAACGCCGTTCGGGAGAAAGGAACTAGTCACTGAGGGGAGCATTGGCTCCCTAAAAGCCAGAGGGAGCATTTGTCGGTGTAACGGGACTGCGGCTAAACTGTTAATTTCCCTGGTTTCCCTAATGTGTGTGTACTGTCTTGGGGGCAGGGGTTCTTCCTCCCCTTCATTTATTTTCCTTACCATGCTCCTGTAGTTTACTCTGTGTGTTCGTCTAAACTGCCTGCACCCCGTGCGGGAGGGCCTACACGAAGGGAATCCATTCCCCTGCTGAACGGGGACCACATCAAAATCTCATTTAGAATGTTGTTGTAGAATGTTCGCACTTCGTAACGAGGTGTCAAAAACACAAGGGAAGCCTTGGAGCATGCCTACTTTGGGTGGCAGCCCGTTCGTTAGACAAACACCATCCAGGGGGAGCATTCATGGATTGCTTCCCACCTCTTTCGGTTCCCGAACGAGAACCTCCTCAGTGCCCCTTGGAATGTTTGCACCAATCAATTAGAATGTTGGCCACTCGCAACATAAGTATGAAACCGCAAGAGAAGTAATTAACAAGTGCTTCCCTGGGTGTCCGCCATTTGTACAGATGAACGCCGGCTGGGGGAGCATCCGTATCCCGAATAGAGACGCTTCTCTTGCCTGGTTTTACCCAGGTACCTTGCGAACGGAGGCTGTTCATGGCAGTTACCGTCCTGGGGTTCCCTCAGGTTGGTGGGGACACTCTTTGGGAACAATGGCGATTTGGCAGGCTTTCTGTAGCTGGGAGTCCGAGCTGGGGCTCCCAGGTACAGAGGCTCATGGGATGAAGACCCCTTGTCACCAGAGGTGGGATAACCCTGAGGATGGGTGGCGGGAACAGGGGACAAAGGGACTGGAATTCCATTTCCATCAGGAGACTCCTGGGAGGGGGTGGACCCTGGGAGGAGACACTGAGTGGCAGTAACAGTGTACAAAGGTACAAAGTGTGCATTCGGATCCGTTTTACGACCCATGGGAGGGGGAGGACCCTGGGAGGGGACATTGTCTTTATGTGTGATCCACCCCTTGCTTGGGGAAAAGTATAAAGCCGAGTGTGGCCAATAAAGTTGTTGTTGTACCCCTGGAACTGTGTGTCGTATGGTTACTGGGAGGGAAATGTGTCTCTTCATTCATTAACAGTGGAGGTAACCACTATAGCGTTGGGGTGGTTACCCTGGGTGAGCTACACACAGGAACTCCCGAAAGTGGACCGGCCGTTGCCTCTTTTCCTCTGGAACTATTTTGGGCTATCACCTCATGGCCTGCGGGTCAGAACTTTACCCGAATGGCAATTTCGTTCTACTAAAGGGATCTAAGTGTTACATGGACAACTTGGGTGCTCAGATCCGGGCTATTCAGGGATATAAGACTTGTGGGGTTCCTGTGTAGTGATTTTTTGGGGGTGTCTTGTTTATTTCATATGTGGTTCCCTGTAACTGAGAGATCATTGAGTTTCGGGTCTTTGACTCAATTATCTCCCTGGGAGGGACTTGTATGTTTTCCTATGGAGAGCCCACGCTGGGGGTCTGTGCATAAAAAGCCGAATGTGTCTCAATAAACCTCAGTCGACTCCCAGAACGATTTGCCTTCTAGTTATTGTGGAATAAGCGTTATAATCAGCAGAGATACGTAGTTGGGATATTGGAGCTCCGCTACAATATTTTTGAGTAAATATCACGTAACATTACGATCTAATGAATAGGGTTATAAGTTCCAGCTCGATTTAGCAATAAAACAATTCATGAAATTATTATATGAAATATAATGCAGTGAAAACCCATTTGCTCCATCAGATGCAAAGACTTGTTGGATCGCTTGCAGCCACATGGTGGCGCTATGTAGACATGTTCTGGAAGAGGTACAGCTAGATATTGCTGTCATAGTACTTAGTGAGTTTCTCTCAATCTAGTGACACAAACTTTTTGGATTTGTATATTATATTACGCTGAGTGTCTCTATGACCCTCTATGTCCTCAACACTATTCTAGACAATAAAAATTACAGCTTTTATTGAACCAAAGCGGTGATGGTACAGTTTGACATAACAGATACTGTCTATTCCCAGGAGGTCTCTCCACAGATCTAAAATCCTCATTAATCTCAGCCACCAGATAGGGGAGGATCCTGTATTATAATCCTCATTAATCTCAGCCACCAGATAGGAAAGGATCCTGTATTATAATCCTCATTAATCTCAGCCACCAGATAGGAGAGGATCCTGTATTATAATCCTCATTAATCTCAGCCACCAGATAGGAGAGGATCCTGTATTATAATCCTCATTAATCTCAGCCACCAGACAGGTGAGGATCCTGTATTATGATCCTCATTAATCTCAGCCACCAGATAGGAGAGGATCCTGTATTATAATCCTCATTAATCTCAGCCACCAGATAGGTGAGGATCCTGTATTATAATCCTCATTAATCTCAGCCACCAGATAGGTGAGGATCCTGTATTATAATCCTCATTAATCTCAGCCACCAGATAGGTGAGGATCCTGTATTATAATCCTCATTAATCTCAGCCACCAGATAGATGAGGATTCTGTATTATAATCCTCATTAATCTCAGCCACCAGATAGGAGAGGATCCTGTATTATAATCCTCATTAATCTCAGCCACCAGATAGGAAAGGATCCTGTATTATAATCCTCATTAATCTCAGCCACCAGATAGGGGAGGATCCTGTATTATAATCCTCATTAATCTCAGCCACCAGATAGGAAAGGATCCTGTATTATAATCCTCATTAATCTCAGCCACCAGATAGGAGAGGATCCTGTATTATAATCCTCATTAATCTCAGCCACCAGATAGGAGAGGATCCTGTATTATAATCCTCATTAATCTCAGCCACCAGATAGGAGAGGATCCTGTATTATAATCCTCATTAATCTCAGCCACCAGATAGGAGAGGATCCTGTATTATAATCCTCATTAATCTCAGCCACCAGATAGGTGAGGATCCTGTATTATAATCCTCATTAATCTCAGCCACCAGATAGGTGAGGATCCTGTATTATAATCCTCATTAATCTCAGCCACCAGATAGGTGAGGATCCTGTATTATAATCCTCATTAATCTCAGCCACCAGATAGGAGAGGATCCTGTATTATAATCCTCATTAATCTCAGCCACCAGATAGGAGAGGATCCTGTATTATAATCCTCATTAATCTCAGCCACCAGATAGGAGAGGATCCTGTATTATAATCCTCATTAATCTCAGCCACCAGATAGGAGAGGATCCTGTATTATAATCCTCATTAATCTCAGCCACCAGATAGGGGAGGATCCTGTATTATAATCCTCATTAATCTCAGCCACCAGATAGGGGAGGATCCTGTATTATAATCCTCATTAATCTCAGCCACCAGATAGGAGAGGATCCTGTATTATAATCCGCATTAATCTCAGCCACCAGATAGGAGAGGATCCTGTATTATAATCCTCATTAATCTCAGCCACCAGATAGGAGAGGATCCTGTATTATAATCCTCATTAATCTCAGCCACCAGATAGGAGAGGATCCTGTATTATAATCCTCATTAATCTCAGCCACCAGATAGGAGAGGATCCTGTATTATAATCCTCATTAATCTCAGCCATCAGATAGGAGAGGATCCTGTATTATAATCCTCATTAATATCAGCCACCAGATAGGAGAGGATCCTGTATTATAATCCTCATTAATATCAGCCACCAGATAGGAAAGGATCCTGTATTATAATCCTCATTAATCTCAGCCACCCGATAGGAGAGGATCCTGTATTATAATCCTCATTAATCTCAGCCACCCGATAGGAGAGGATCCTGTATTATAATCCTCATTAATCTCAGCCACCCGATAGGAGAGGATCCTGTATTATAATCCTCATTAATATCTGCCACCAGATAGGAGAGGATCCTGTATTATAATCCTCATTAATCTCAGCCACCAGATAGGAGAGGATCCTGTATTATAATCCTCATTAATCTCAGCCACTAGATAGGAGAGGATCCTGTATTATAATCCTCATTAATCTCAGCCATCAGATAGGAGAGGATCCTGTATTATAATCCTCATTAATCTCAGCCACCAGATAGGGGAGGATCCTGTATTATAATCCTCATTAATCTCAGCCACCAGATAGGAGAGGATCCTGTATTATAATCCTCATTAATATCAGCCACCAGATAGGAGAGGATCCTGTATTATAATCCTCATTAATCTCAGCCACCAGATAGGAAAGGATCCTGTATTATAATCCTCATTAATCTCAGCCACCAGATAGGAGAGGATCCTGTATTAAAATCTCATTAATCTCAGCCACCCGATAGGAGAGGATCCTGTATTATAATCCTCATTAATCTCAGCCACCAGATAGGGGAGGATCCTGTATTATAATCCTCATTAATCTCAGCCATCAGATAGGAGAGGATCCTGTATTAAAATCTCATTAATCTCAGCCACCCGATAGGAGAGGATCCTGTATTATAATCCTCATTAATCTCAGCCACCAGATAGGGGAGGATCCTGTATTATAATCCTCATTAATCTCAGCCACCAGATAGGAGAGGATCCTGTATTATAATCCTCATTAATCTCAGCCACCAGATAGGTGAGGATCCTGTATTATAATCCTCATTAATCTCAGCCACCAGATAGGAGAGGATCCTGTATTATAATCCTCATTAATCTCAGCCACCAGATAGGAGAGGATCCTGTATTATAATCCTCATTAATCTCAGCCACCAGATAGGAGAGGATCCTGTATTATAATCCTCATTAATCTCAGCCACCAGATAGGTGAGGATCCTGTATTATAATCCTCATTAATCTCAGCCACCAGATAGGGGAGGATCCTGTATTATAATCCTCATTAATCTCAGCCACCAGATAGGAGAGGATCCTGTATTATAATCCTCATTAATCTCAGCCATCAGATAGGAGAGGATCCTGTATTATAATCCTCATTAACCTCAGCCACCATATAGGAGAGGATCCTGTATTATAATCCTCATTAATCTCAGCCACCAGATAGGGGAGGATCCTGTATTATAATCCTCATTAATCTCAGCCACCAGATAGGAGAGGATCCTGTATTATAATCCTCATTAATCTCAGCCACCAGATAGGGGAGGATCCTGTATTATAATCCTCATTAATCTCAGCCACCAGATAGGAGAGGATCCTGTATTATAATCCTCATTAATCTCAGCCACCAGATAGGAAAGGATCCTGTATTATAATCCTCATTAATCTCAGCCACCCGATAGGAGAGGATCCTGTATTATAATCCTCATTAATCTCAGCCACCAGATAGGAGAGGATCCTGTATTATAATCCTCATTAATCTCAGCCACTAGATAGGAGAGGATCCTGTATTATAATCCTCATTAATCTCAGCCACCCGATAGGAGAGGATCCTGTATTATAATCCTCATTAATCTCAGCCACCAGATAGGAGAGGATCCTGTATTATAATCCTCATTAATCTCAGCCACCAGATAGGAAAGGATCCTGTATTATAATCCTCATTAATCTCAGCCACCCGATAGGAGAGGATCCTGTATTATAATCCTCATTAATATCAGCCACCAGATAGGAGAGGATCCTGTATTATAATCCTCATTAATCTCAGCCACCCGATAGGAGAGGATCCTGTATTATAATCCTCATTAATCTCAGCCACCAGATAGGTGAGGATCCTGTATTATAATCCTCATTAATCTCAGCCACCCGATAGGTGAGGATCCTGTATTATAATCCTCATTAATCTCAGCCACCAGATAGGAAAGGATCCTGTATTATAATCCTCATTAATCTCAGCCACCAGATAGGTGAGGATTCTGTATTATAATCCTCATTAATCTCAGCCACCAGATAGGAGAGGATCCTGTATTATAATCCTCATTAATCTCAGCCACCAGATAGGGGAGGATCCTGTATTATAATCCTCATTAATCTCAGCCACCAGATAGGAGAGGATCCTGTATTATAATCCTCATTAATCTCAGCCACCAGATAGGTGAGGATCCTGTATTATAATCCTCATTAATCTCAGCCACCCGATAGGTGAGGATCCTGTATTATAATCCTCATTAATCTCAGCCACCAGATAGGAAAGGATCCTGTATTATAATCCTCATTAATCTCAGCCACCAGATAGGAGAGGATCCTGTATTATAATCCTCATTAATCTCAGCCACCAGATAGGAGAGGATCCTGTATTATAATCCTCATTAATCTCAGCCACCAGATAGGAAAGGATCCTGTATTATAATCCTCATTAATCTCAGCCACCAGATAGGTGAGGATCCTGTATTATAATCCTCATTAATCTCAGCCATCAGATAGGAGAGGATCCTGTATTATAATCCTCATTAACCTCAGCCACCAGATAGGGGAGGATCCTGTATTATAATCCTCATTAATATCAGCCACCAGATAGGGGAGGATCCTGTATTATAATCCTCATTAATATCAGCCACCAGATAGGAAAGGATCCTGTATTATAATCCTCATTAATCTCAGCGTGTACTCTGCCAACCTCTGCCATTCCACTTTGCCACTCATATCTGGTGTCACAATAGCGTGCATTTAAAAAGAAAAGTTTTTTCACTGTTATAGATTGAATAGCAGTTAGTTGTCTTCAAGCGGTGTGTCAGGCCTACAGCGTGTACTCTGCCAACCTCTGCCACTGCACATTGCCAATCATATCTGGTCTCACAGTAGCTTGCACGCATAGTACCACTAATTAAAAAAAAATGACAGGCAGAGGCAGGCCACCCCGCAGGGGCCATCGTGGTCGTGGTGCTGTGATTCCCTTTGGCCCTAGAATAATGCCCAGTTTTCAGAGGCCACGTACCCTGAACTTGAAAAGTTCTGAGGACATAGTTGACTGGCTAACACAGGACACCCAATCTTCTACAGCTTCTGCTCGGAACCTTGACGCACCATCCTCCTCCAGCTTAGCTTCGGGCACCTCTCAAGATACCACTCACCCGCCTGCCGCCACCACCAACACTAGCACCACAGCCGCTTCACTTGGTATGTCAGAGGAGTTATTCACACATCCGTTTGAAGAAATGAGTGATGCGCAACCATTATTGCCAGAGGATGTAGATAACAGGGATATGTCTCAGGCAGGCAGCAGTAAACACATGGAGGTACGGTGTGATGATGATGATGTTGTACCCGCTGCTGCTTCCTTTTCTGAGTTGTCAGATACAAGTGAAGCGGTTGATGATGACGATGCGTCCATGGATGTCACGTGGGTGCCCACTCGGCAAGAAGAAGAACAGGACGAAAGTTCAGATGGGGAGATAGAGAGGAGGAGGAGGAGACGAGTTGTAAGCAGGGGGAGGTTGTCGCAAGGAGCTAGTGGCACAGTCAGACAGCATGCATCGGCACCCGGGGTCAGCCCGACAGCACGCCAATCAACGCATGCTGTGTCCACCACCAGAATGCCGTCATTGCAGAGCTCAGCAGTGTGGAATTTTTTTTGTGTGTCTGCCTCTGACAACAGCGATGCCATTTGCAACCTGTGCCAAAAAAAACTGAGTCGTGGGAAGTCCAACACCCACCTAGGTACAACTGCTTTGCGTAGGCACATGATCGCACATCACAAACGCCTATGGGATCAACACATGAGTACAAGCAGCACACAAACTCAAAGCCGCCATCCTCCTCCTGGTCCAGCATCTTCAGCCACGTCAACCACTGCTGTCCTCCTTGCCCCCTCTCAACCATCCGCCACTCCGTCTCTCGCTTTGAGCAGTTCCCGCTCATCTGCCCACAGTCAGGTGTCTGTCAAGGACATGTTTGAGCGTAAGAAGCCAATGTCAGAAAGTCACCCCCTTGCCCGGCGTCTGACAGCTGGCTTGTCCGAACTATTAGCCCGCCAGCTTCTTTTTTTTTTTTTTTATTCTTTATTTTTGCAGTGCATTCCTCACGCTGATCATCAACGTTTTTAACAATGGTGTTTTCATAAATCCGTGCACATTTTTTAGTTATTTATGTCGAGATTGTCCACGTTTACACATTACACTGAGTATACAATTAAAATGTGGTCCTAGTTTAGCTGAGCAGGTCTAACGAAACCTTGGCGGCACAATGCGTTATAAACTTTATGGAGCATTCAATCTAGGCAATGGCTTATCTAACTGATCTAGGACACTTGAATACAAATGTAACATCGCTAACTATAGTATAAAATATTAAAATATCTTGTTACCCTGACTAGGCACAGGAAAAGCATTGAAAAGTAGTTAACAGCTGACTGATGATTAGTATAGTAGTACCTAGTTGGAATAATACTTATAAAAGTTAAACTATGTGTACATAGCTAGGGGGCGTCATACAGCAGTAAGCATTGCTAATTGTGCATAGGGAAATCACAGCTGGCTTTCAATACCATAACAGCTAGGAAAAGCATTTTTCGTTGATATGCATTTTTATTTCTTCTTCGATAACAAAAAATTCTGAGACGACATTGGCAGGGCTATTCACTTGTGTGATCTGTCATGAATTGTAATTTGAATGTTACTTTGAACTGTGGGGCACAAGAACTTGAATAGAAAACATCTTTAAGCCAACTATGTTTTCACTAAGCTTAGTGAATAACTAACATTAACGAGTCGGATTAAACGCACTCTGCACTCGAGGTATGATCTGTTTAAATGACCCCACTCTGGGCCCTACATGGTAAAATGTTTCACATGGGCATACGAAAGGTACACATGGCAATTAAAATCAGAAAATATGTAAAACATTTTTAGATATACTGGAAATTAGTACACCAATACGATTAAGCACGTTGATTAATAAAATAAAGAAATGTTAATCTATCAAAGCGGCTTGAGAAAATATATGTTTCGAAAGATACAAAAATATCAAAATCTGCTTATAAAAAAGAAATAATGCCTTAAAATTCAAAATGCAAGTATGAATATTAGCACACACAAGCTATCTACCAAATGTGAAAACTATTATTTAGCTTTTCTGGCAACTAAAACTAACATACTACAGAGTTTACTATATTCAGTGCAATATCTAAAGGAAGTACTGGCTAAAAAATTCAATGCAAAACTAGCAAAGTTGTAAAAAACTGTATTAAGTCGGTTGTTTTCTTTTTATCTGGTGAATAAAATGTTTCTACATTATATCACACGGCTATTTGTCGTCTTCAAAAAATTCTTCTTGTGGTTTTGTCTTTCTGTACTTTCAGGATTCATGTTTGCACGTTTTTTTTCAGAATTTGCCAGGAATCTATTTTTGAAGTTGTTCCCCTCCTCTTGACACGATCAATGACCTGAGAGTCTCTGTAAGCAGGGTTGACCTGTTAGTCCCGTTTTCCATTCAAGTTGCGGATGATGTCCCAGCTAGGTTTCTAGGGACAAATGTTGGAGCCTCGACGTTTCCCCAATATGGAGGGAGCGTGGAGTTTGTTGGAGGCTTCGATGTGAGTAGCGAGTCCGGAGGGAGACCCAGTTGCCCCAGGATTCCCTCTGCCTCTTTCATGTTGCGTACGGTATGCCTGGCGTCATCCTTGGTAACCTGCAGAGTATGCGCTGGGCCCCAGCGGTACTTCATTTTCTGCATGCGCAGGAGGGAGGTGAACTGTTGCAGGGTTAACATACAAGGGTTAACATACAAGCTGGTGGAGTCTGAGGCGTTCAAAAAATGTGTGGCTATTGGGATACCGCAGTGGAAGGTACCCGGACGAAATGTCTTTGCACAAAAGGCAATCCCCAACCTGTACTCGATTGTGCAAAAGAAAGTAATGGCATGTCTGGCACACAGTGTTGGGGCAAGGGTCCATCTGACCACTGATACCTGGTCTGCAAAGGTATATCACCTACACTGCGCATTGGGTAAACCTGCTGACGGCTGGCAAGCATGGAATGCGTGGCTCTGCAGAGGAGTTTGTGACACCGCCACGACTTGCAGGCAGGCCTGCTGCCCCCTCCTCTACTCCTCCTACTCCATCCTCTTCCATAACCTCCTCTGCTGCTGCGTCTTGCTCCACATCAACGGCACCCCCCCAGCTCCCCAGGTACTATGCCACATCCCGGATACGGCAGTGTCACGCCGTCTTGGGTTTGACTTTCTTGAAAGCAGAGAGAGTCACACCGGACAAGCACTCCTCTCCGCCCTGAACGCACAGGTGGAAAAATGGCTGACTCCGCAGCAACTGGATATCGGCAAAGTGGTTTGTGACAACGGAACAAATTTGGCATTGAAGTTGGGCAAGTTGACACATGTGCCGTACATGGCACATGTGTGTAATCTGATCGTACAACGCTTTTGTGCATAAGTACACAGGCTTACAGGACGTCCTGAAGCAGGCCAGGAAGGTGTGTGGCCATTTCAGGCATTCCTACACGGCCATGGCGCACTTTGCAGATATCCAGCGGCGAAACAACATGCCAGTGAGGCGCTTGATTTGCGACAGCCCGACACGTTGGAATTCAACACTCCTAATGTTCGACCGCCTGCTCCAACAAGAAAAAGCCGTTAATAAATATTTGTATGACCGGGGTGCTAGGACAGCCTCTGGGGAGCTGGGAATTTTTTTGCCACGTTACTGGACGCTCATGCGCAATGCCTGTAGGCTCATGCGTCCTTTTGAGGAGGTGACAAACCTAGTCAGTCGCACCGAAGGCACCATCAGCGACATCATACCATTTGTTTTCTTCCTGGAGCGTGCCCTGCGAAGAGTGCTGGATCAGGCCGTAGATGAGCGTGAAGAGGAAGAGGAAGAGTTGTGGTCACCATCACCACCAGAAACAGCCTTATCAGCATTGCTTGCTGGACCTGCGGCAACGCTGGAAGAGGATTGTGAGGAAGAGGAGTCAGAGGAGGAATGTGGCTTTGAGGAGGAGGAGGAAGGCCAACCCCAACAGGCATCCCAGGGTGCTCGTTGTCACCTATCTGGTACCCGTGGTGTTGTACGTGGCTGGGGGGAAGAACATACCTTCATTGACATCACTGAGGAGGAGGAACGGGAAATGAGTAGATCGGCATCCGACCTTGTGCAAATGGGGTCTTTCATGCTGTCGTTCCTGTTGAGGGACCCTCGTATAAAAAGGCTAAAGGAGAACGCTACTAGACCCCCGGTATAAGCAGAAAGTGCCTGAAATGTTACCGAATTACAAGTCGGAAAGGATGCAGCATTTGCAAAATAAATTAAAAAGTATGCTTTATATCACCTTATTGACACTTTATCACTCCGGTCTCCATACTCTCTGCCTATACCCATCTATTTAGAGGTAATTTCCTTGCCCCTGCCAATATTATATAATCCATATCTGCCAAGTGACCCTATGTAGGGGGAACAGTCTCTATTCTGCTCTGCGTCAGTGTGTATCATGGTCTCTGAGGACAGGTGTCAATCAATATCTGCCAAGTGACCCTATGTAGGGGGAACAGTCCCTATTCTGCTCTGTGTCAGTGTGTATCAGGGATCCTTAGGATAGGTGTCAATCCATATCTGCCAAGTGACCCTATGTAGGGGGAACAGTCTCTATTCTGCTCTGTGTCAGTGTGTATCATGGTCTCTGAGGACAGGTGTCAATCAATATCTGCCAAGTGACCCTATGTAGGGGGAACAGTCTCTATTCTGCTCTGTGTCAGTGTGTATCAGGGATCCTTAGGATAGGTGTCAATCCATATCTGCCAAGTGACCCTATGTAGGGGGAACAGTCTCTATTCTGCTCTGTGTCAGTGTGTATCATGGTCTCTGAGGACAGGTGTCAATCAATATCTGCCAAGTGACCCTATGTAGGGGGAACAGTCTCTATTTTGCTCTGTGTCAGTGTGTATCAGGGATCCTTAGGATAGGTGTCAATCCATATCTGCCAAGTGACCCTATGTAGGGGGAACAGTTCCTATTCTGCTCTGTGTCAGTGTGTATCAGGGTCTCTGAGGACAGGTGTCAATCCATATCTGCCAAGTGACCCTATGTAGGGGAACAGTCTCTATTCTGCTCTTTGTCAGTGTGTATCATGGTCTCTGAGGACAGGTGTCAATCAATATCTGCCAAGTGACCCTATGTAGGGGGAACAGTCTCTATTTTGCTCTGTGTCAGTGTGTATCAGGGATCCTTAGGATAGGTGTCAATCCATATCTGCCAAGTGACCCTATGTATGGGGAACAGTCCCTATTCTACTCTGTGTCAGTGTGTATCAGGGTCTCTGAGGACAGGTGTCAATCCATATCTGCCAAGTGACCCTATGTAGGGGGAACAGTCTCTATTCTGCTATGTGCCAGTGTGTATCATGGTCTCTGAGGACAGGTGTCAATCCATATCTGCCAAGTGACCCTATGTATGGGGAACAGTCTCTATTCTGCTCTGTGTCAGTGTGTATCAGGGTCTCTGAGGACAGGTGTCAATCCATATCTGCCAATTGACCCTATGTAGGGGGAACAGTCCCTATTCTGCTCTGTGTCAGTGTGTATCATGGTCTCTGAGGACAGGTGTCAATCCATATCTGCCAAGTGACCCTATGTAAGGGGAACAGTCTCTATTCCGCTCTGTGTCAGTGTGTATCATGGTCTCTGAGGACAGGTGTCAATCAATATCTGCCAAGTGACCCTATGTAGGGGGAACAGTCTCTATTCTGCTCTGTGTCAGTGTGTATCATGGTCTCTGAGGACAGGTGTCAATCCATATCTGCCAAGTGACCCTATGTAGGGGGAACAGTTCCTATTCTGCTCTGTGTCAGTGTGTATCAGGGGCTCTGAGGATAGGTGTCAATCCATATCTGCCAAGTGACCCTATGTAGGGGGAACAGTCCCTATTCTGCTCTGTGTCAGTGTGTATCAGGGTCTCTGAGGACAGGTGTCAATCCATATCTGCCAATTGACCCTATGTAGGGGGAACAGTCCCTATTCTGCTCTGTGTCAGTGTGTATCATGGTCTCTGAGGACAGGTGTCAATCCATATCTGCCAAGTGACCCTATGTAAGGGGAACAGTCTCTATTCCGCTCTGTGTCAGTGTGTATCATGGTCTCTGAGGACAGGTGTCAATCAATATCTGCCAAGTGACCCTATGTAGGGGGAACAGTCTCTATTCTGCTCTGTGTCAGTGTGTATCATGGTCTCTGAGGACAGGTGTCAATCCATATCTGCCAAGTGACCCTATGTAGGGGGAACAGTTCCTATTCTGCTCTGTGTCAGTGTGTATCATGGTCTCTGAGGACAGGTGTCAATCAATATCTGCCAAGTGACCCTATGTAGGGGGAACAGTCTCTATTCTGCTCTGTGTCAGTGTGTATCAGGGGCTCTGAGGATAGGTGTCAATCCATATCTGCCAAGTGACCCTATGTAGGGGGAACAGTCCCTATTCTGCTCTGTGTCAGTGTGTATCAGGGGCTCTGAGGACAGGTTTCAATCCATATGTCAAGGTGTCAATATGTCATATGTCAGGTGTCAATCCATATCCATTGTGATTTAGGAATGTTAGGTGATTTCTGCCCTTTATGGATTAAAACCAGACTCTGCATCAACTGTGTAATTTCCCATGGGAGTTTTGCCATTGATCCCCCTCCGGCATGCCACAGTCCAGGTGTTAGTCCCCTTGAAACAACTTTTCCATCACTTTTGTGGCCAAAAAGAGTCCCTGTGGGTTTTAAAATTCGCCTGCCCATTGAAGTCAATGGCGGTTCGCCCGGTTCGCCGGTTCGCCAACGTTTGCGGAAGTTCCCGTTCGCGAACCGAAAATTTCGTGTTCGCGACATCACTATACATACCCACTATAATATATATACCCACTATATAATATATATACCCACTATATAATATATATACCCACTATGCTCCATAAATACCCACTATATTCCATAAATACCCACTATATATACCCATTATATTACATAAATACCCACTGCATATATACCCACTATATCAGTGATGGCGAACCTTTTTGAGCCCGAGTGCCCAAACCGCAATACATTCCGACTTTTTTTTCCTTAAAGTGCCAACACGGCAATTAAACCCAAATACTGAGTTTTAAGTTTAGAAAAAACAACTCGTACTGTTGTCCGAACTAATAACTTTGGTTTTAAAAGAACACAGAGAGTTCAATGATACAAATTTTAAATAATGATATGAATAGATAAAATTAAACTTATATTTATTAGTATCTCCAACAAATGCAATACATACACACACACAGACTGCTGAATACATACACACAGACTGCTGAATACACACACACACACACACACGACTGCTGAATACAGAGACTGATGAATACACACACACACTCTGCTGAATACACAGACAGACTGCTGAGTACACACACACACAGACTGCTGAATACACACACAAAGTCCGCTGAATACACACACACAGTCCGCTGAATACACACACACAGTCCGCTGAATACACACACACAGTCTGCTGAATACACACACACAGACTGTGTGTGTATTCAGCAGACTGTGTGTGTGTGTGTGTATTCAGCAGACTGTGTGTGTATGTATTCAGCAGTCTGTGTGTCTATTCCGCAGTGTGTGTACTCAGCAGACTGTATGTATGTATTCAGCAGTTTGTCTGTCTGTATATTCAGCAGACTGGGTTTTTTCCAGCAGTCTGCTGAATACACACACACACAGTCTGTTGAGTACACACACAGACTGCTGAGTACACACACATAGTCTGCTGAATGATCACAGACTGCATATATTCAGCAGACTGTGTGTGTACTCAGCGGTCTGTGTGTGTACTCAGCTGTCTGTGGGTACTCCACAGTCTGCTGAATACACACTGCTAAATACACACACACAGACAGACTGCTGAATACACTTATATAGTCTGCTGAATACACACAATGCTGGATACACACAGACAGTCTGCTGAGTACACACACAGTCTGCTGAGTACACACACAGAGTCTGCTGAGTACACACACAGTCTGCTGAGTTCACACACACACAGAGTCTGCCGAGTTCAAAAAGAGTCTGCTGAGTTTGTGTAGAGGGGGTTTGTGTAGAGGGGGGAATTGTGAGAGTGGGAGGAGGGGGTTTGGGTAGAGGGGGGGATTTGTGAGAGTGGGACGGGGGTATTTGTGAGAGTGGGAGGAGGGGGTTTGTGTAGAGGGGGGGATTTGTGAGAGTGGGAGGAGGGGGTTTGTGTAGAGGGGGGATTTGTGAGAGTGGGACGGGGGGATTTGTGAGAGTGGGAGGAGGGGGTTTGTGTAGAGGGGGTTTGTGTACAGGGGGGAATTGTGAGAGTGGGAGGAGGGGGTTTGTGTAGAGGGGGGGATTTGTGAGAGTGGGACGGGGGGATTTGTGAGAGTGGGAGGAGGGGGTTTGTGTAGAGGGGGGGATTTGTGAGAGTGGGAGGAGGGGGTTTGTGTAGAGGGGGGGATTTGTGAGAGTGGGACGGGGGGATTTGTGAGAGTGGGAGGAGGGGGTTTGTGTAGAGGGGGGGATTTGTGAGAGTGGGAGGAGGGGGTTTGTGTAGAGGGGGGATTTGTGAGAGTGGGAGGAGGGGGTTTGTGTAGAGGGGGGATTTGTGAGAGTGGGAGGAGGGGGTTTGTGTAGAGGGGGGATTTGTGAGAGTGGGAGGAGGGGGTTTGTGTAGAGGGGGGGATTTGTGAGAGTGGGACGGGGGGAATTTGTGAGAGTGGGAGGAGGGGGTTTGTGTAGAGGGGGGATTTGTGAGAGTGGGAGGAGGGGGTTTCTGTAGGGGGGGATTTGTGAGAGTGGGAGGAGGGGGTTTGTGTAGAGGGGGGATTTGTGAGAGTGGGAGGAGGGGGTTTGTGTAGAGGGGGGATTTGTGAGAGTGGGAGGAGGGGGTTTGTGTAGAGGGGGGGATTTGTGAGAGTGGGACGGGGGGATTTGTGAGAGTGGGAGGAGGGGGTTTGTGTAGGGGGGGATTTGTGAGAGTGGGAGGAGGGGGTTTGTGTAGAGGGGGGGATTTGTGAGAGTGGGATGGGGGGATTTGTGAGAGTGGGAGGAGGGGGTTTGTGTAGAGGGGGGGATTTGTGAGAGTGGGAGGAGGGGGTTTGTGTAGAGGGGGGATTTGTGAGAGTGGGAGGAGGGGGTTTGTGTAGAGGGGGGATTTGTGAGAGTGGGAGGAGGGGGTTTGTGTAGAGGGGGGATTTGTGAGAGTGGGAGGAGGGGGTTTGTGTAGAGGGGGGGATTTGTGAGAGTGGGACGGGGGGATTTGTGAGAGTGGGAGGAGGGGGTTTGTGTAGAGGGGGGATTTGTGAGAGTGGGAGGAGGGGGTTTCTGTGGGGGGGATTTGTGAGAGTGGGAGGAGGGGGTTTGTGTAGAGGGGGGGATTTGTGAGAGTGGGAGGAGGGGGTTTGTGAAGGGGGGGATTTGTGCAAAGGGGGGGTGCTGCAGGTATAATTTTTTTTTTTAAATAATCATTAAACTATTTTTAGTTATTTTATTTATTTATTTTATCCCCCTCCCTTCTTTCCTTTGGTGAAGGAGGGGGGGACACAGTCGGTGGTGGTTAGTAGCTGTATGCCTGAGCTTCAGCTATTCTCCGCTTCAGCTCATCTGTCCTCCGGCGCAATGCTGTAGGGAGCGTTGCCATGGGAACGCGCGGCAACTCTCCCCACAGCCTGCTCGCGGGAGGATCGATCTGCTTGCTCCCTCCTCTTGCCGGCTGCCTCCATGTCCTCCGAAGCGGAAGCAGAGTAGGCGCCTGCCATTTTGAGCAGGCAGGCGCCTACTCTGCATTAATGCCGACCCGCGCAAGCCGTCTCCCACCTCCCGGCGACCTATGGCCGCGTGCCCACAGAAAGGGCCTGGCGTGCCACCTGTGGCACGTGTGCCATAGGTTCGCCATCATTGCACTATATATACCCCCACTATATTACATAAATACCCACTTTATATAACTACTATAAATACCCAGTATGTATACCCACTATATTACATAAATACCCACTATATTACATAAATACACACTATATATACCCACTGTAGCGGACCACCTAGTAACCCAACCAATTACCTCCGCTAATTCTCTTCCTTCAGCCAAACAGGAACCTTTTAGACTATGAAGAGACTCATTTCCCCCCAGTAACTGGACGAGACACAGTTCTGGAGGTACAACACTTTATTTGCCACACTTGGCTTTAAACAAAACCCCAAGCAACGGGTGTACACCACACAATGACAGTCTCCCCTCCCAGGGTCCTCCCCCTCTCAGGGGTCATATTGAGGAAATGGAACTCCAGCCTCTTTGTCCCCTGTTCCCGCCTGTGACAAACTCCCCTTTTTAAGGGAGTTTGCCATGAGTTTTTGAAGGGGCCTGCTTGCCAGCCTCCTACCCTGGGACTATGGGCCCTCGGGAAGCACTAGGAGCATCCATCAACGGAGGTACCCAGTCGGGGTGCCAGGTGATCCGTTACACCGCCACCCAACCACGGGACTTCCCACTTCTGGTGGATCCTTTTTGTCCCCTGTTCCCACCACCCACTTCCAGCAACATGGGGTCTTCTTCCCAGGACCCTCTCTACCTGTCACAGACCAGGAAAGCTTCCTGCCTCCTTGACTCCAAGTTACAGAAAGCCCGCCAAACCAGCCATTGCCCCCAAGGGATGCCCACACCAATCCCAGGGACCTCCATAATGGTACCTGTCTCGAACAGCCTCCGTTCGTGGGATCCCTGTGTGAAACCTGGCAAGGGAAACCTCCTCTTTCGAGATATGAATGCTCCCCCTGGGTGGCGTTCGTTTATATGAAAGGAGGCCACCCGGGAAAGCACTCATTAATTACTTCCCTTGCGGTTTCACACTTATGTTGCGAGTTGTTAACAATCTATTTGATTGGGGTGAATATTCCAGTGGGTACGGGGGTGGTCCTCGTTCAGGAACCGAACAAAGTGAGACAAAATCCGCGTATACCCCTCCTGGCTAGCGTTCGTTTTAACTAAATGGCAGCCACCCAGGGGCAGCACGCGCCGATTGCTTCTCTTGCGGTTTGTGGTTTGACACCCTGTTGCGAAGTGTGAACGTTCTAATCAACGTTCTAAGTGGTTCATTGGGGTGGTCCCCGTTCGGGAGGCGAAGGGATCCCCTTCGTGAACGCACTCCCGAACGGGGAGCAGGCACAGCACATGAATATACAAGCAACACACATAATAAAGAAGGGCAAAAAACCCCAACAGCGGTGAACCTGCCACACCAACTATAAATACCCACTGTACTGCATATATACCCATGATGATACTAATGGGACTAAAAAAGTCAATACAACGAGCCCACCCTGACATATTTAGGTACTCACACACATCCCACACTCACATACCAACAAACATACTGAAAATAAAGTCTTAGAGGCACACATACAGACACACACATAAGACAAACACTGATCCAAATGATACTAAACCAATCTGACAGATACAGACCCATACTTGCAGACATAGACACATACAGACACACTCAGACAGACACATAAGACAAACACTGATCCAAATGATATAGACACGTACTAAGCCAATCTGACAGATACAGAGACACACAGCCCCTTACTTGCAGACATAGACACATACAGACACAGCACAGACAGGCACATAAGACAAACACCAATCCAAATGATATAGACACGTTGTAAGCCAATCTGACAGATACAGACACATAGACCCATACTTGCAGACAGACACATACAGACACACACCGTTCCAAATGATATAGACACGTACTAAGCCAATCTGACAGATACAGAGACACACAGACCCGTACTAGCACACAGACACATACAGACAAACACCGTCAGCAGCCGACCTGGTAAACGTGAACGTGGTGTTGGAGGGCGCCCTAGGAAACAAGGCCCAGGCAAGCAGGCATCTACGCAAAGAGTGCATTCTGTCCCTCCCATGTAGCCTGCTGTTGCGAGCTATGTCGGCTGCCTGTCACCCCGGTTACCATGGCACCCTGTGCAACCACACAGCTTGCACTCCCCAAAGACTGGCCCTCCCCAAAGACTGGTGTACAACACCTTAAATAGCCGTTTAGAGGTTCCTTTACGAAATGCACACGCAATGTCCTGGATGGGTTAATGACGCACCTGTCATCAACATGAATACACAGAGAGCGCAGGGTTTTCATTAACCTTACAATATCGACCTACTCGTCATCATGGGAATCCGATTTAGAATCCACTTTATTATCACTTTATGTCATGGCTTACCTTGGTTGGAGTCTGTAGCGCAGATATGTTCGCTCACCCTAGCAGATAAACACAGTCCAAGGTGACCAGGTAAGAAGCCACCTGGACTATGAATCTGTGCACGGGGGTTGTGCAGGAAAGGAGCTCCAATAAGCAGTACAGACAAGGTCAGAAGCAGAAGGATAGTCAGGGGTAAGCGGAAGTCAAAGGTCAGGATAAACAGAGAGTGGAGTCAAGGTCAGAAGCTAGGGTCAATCTGGAGAACAAGTTCAGGAGACAAGAAAACAGGAACAACATACGATCACCAGAGTCAAAGAATTGACAAAGTTCCCAGGGTGAGGCAGTGCTTAAATACCCGGTTGATGAGCTGCCACACCATCTCACTGATCACATCCATCGAGCTCACAGAACACACCATCTCACAGAACACACCATCTCACTGCTCACAGAACACACCATCTCAGTGCTCACATCCATCGAGCTCACAGAACACACCATCTCACTGCTCACTTCCATCGAGCTCACAGAACACACCATCTCACTGCTCACATCCATCGAGCTCACAGAACACACCATCTCACTGCTCACATCCATCGAGCTCACAGAACACACCATCTCACTGATCACATCCATCGAGCTCACAGAACACACCATCTCACTGCTCACATCCATATCACTGCTCACAGAACACACCATCTCACTGCTCACATCCATCTCACTGCTCAAATTCATCGAGCTCACAGAACACACCATCTCACTGCTCACATCCATCGAGCTCACAGAACACACCATCTCACTGCTCACATCCATCGAGCTCACAGAACACACCATCTCACTGCTCACATCCATCGAGCTCACAGAACACACCATCTCACTGATCACATCCATCGAGCTCACAGAACACACCATCTCACTGCTCACATCCATCTCACTGCTCACAGAACACACCATCTCACTGCTCACATCCATCTCACTGCTCACATCCATCGAGCTCACAGAACACACCATCTCACTACTCACATCCATCGAGCTCACAGAACACACCATCTCACAGAACACACCATCTCACTGCTCACAGAACACACCATCTCAGTGCTCACATCCATCGAGCTCACAGAACACACCATCTCACTGCTCACTTCCATCGAGCTCACAGAACACACCATCTCACTGCTCACATCCATCGAGCTCACAGAACACACCATCTCACTGCTCACATCCATCGAGCTCACAGAACACACCATCTCACTGATCACATCCATCGAGCTCACAGAACACACCATCTCACTGCTCACATCCATATCACTGCTCACAGAACACACCATCTCACTGCTCACATCCATCTCACTGCTCAAATTCATCGAGCTCACAGAACACACCATCTCACTGCTCACATCCATCGAGCTCACAGAACACACCATCTCACTGCTCACATCCATCGAGCTCACAGAACACACCATCTCACTGCTCACATCCATCGAGCTCACAGAACACACCATCTCACTGATCACATCCATCGAGCTCACAGAACACACCATCTCACTGCTCACATCCATCTCACTGCTCACAGAACACACCATCTCACTGCTCACATCCATCTCACTGCTCACATCCATCGAGCTCACAGAACACACCATCTCACTACTCACATCCATCGAGCTCACAGAACACACCATCTCACTGATCACATGCATCAAGCTCACAGAACACACCATCTCACTGCTCACATCCATCGATCTCAAAGAACACACCATCTCACTGATCACATCCATCGAGCTCACAGAACACACCATCTCACTGATCACATCCATCGAGCTCACTGATCACAACCATCGAGCTCACAGAACACACCATCTCACTGATCACATCCGTCGAGCTCACAGAACACACCATCTCACTGATCACATCCGTCGAGCTCACAGAACACACCATCTCACTGATCACATCCATCAAGCTCACTGATCACATCCATCGAGCTCACAGAACACACCATCTCACTGATCACATCCATCGATCTCAAAGAACACACCATCTCACTGATCACATCCATCGAGCTCACAGAACACACCATCTCACTGATCACATCCATCGAGCTCACTGATCACAACCATCGAGCTCACAGAACACACCATCTCACTGATCACATGCGTCGAGCTCATAGAACACACCATCTCACTGATCACATCCTTCGAGCTCACAGAACATACCATCTCACTGCTCACATCCATCGATCTCACAGAACACACCATCTCACTGCTCACATCCATCGATCTCACAGAACACACCATCTCACTGCTCACATCCATCGAGCTCACAGAACACACCATCTCACTGATCACATCCATCGAGCTCACAGAACACACCATCTCACTGATCACATCCATCGAGCTCACAGAACACACCATCTCCCTGATCACATCCATCGAGCTCACAGAACACACCATCTCACTGATCACATCCATCGAGCTCACAGAACACACCATCTCACTGATCACATCCATTGAGCTCACAGAACACACCATCTCACTGATCACATCCATCGAGCTCACTGATCACATCCATCGAGCTCACTGATCACATCCATCGAGCTCACAGAACACACCATCTCACTGATCACATCCATTGAGCTCACAGAACACACCATCTCACTGCTCACATCCATCGAGCTCACTGATCACATCCATCAAGCTCACAGAACACACCATCTCACTGATCATATCCATTGAGCTCACAGAACACACCATCTCACTGATCACATCAATCGAGCTCACTGATCACATCCATCGAGCTCACTGATCACATCCATCGAGCTCACAGAACACACCATCTCACTGATCACATCCATCGAGCTCACTGATCACATCAATCGAGCTCACAGAACACACCATCTCACTGATCACATCCATCGAGCTCACAGAACACACCATCTCACTGATCACATCCATTGAGCTCACAGAACTCACCATCTCACTGATCACATCCATCGAGCTCACTGATCACATCCATCGAGCTCACTGATCACATCCATCGAGCTCACAGAACACACCATCTCACTGATCACATCCATCGAGCTCACTGATCACATCCATCGAGCTCAGAGAACACACCATCTCACTGATCACATCCATCGAGCTCACAGAACACATCTCACTGCTCACATGCATCGAGCTCACAGAACACACCATCTCACTGATCACATCCATCGATCTCACAGAACACACCATCTCACTGATCACATCCATCGATCTCACAGAACACACCATCTCACTGCTCACATGCATCAAGCTCACAGAACACACCATCTCACTGATCACATCCATCGAGCTCACAGAACACACCATCTCACTGCTCACATCCATCGAGCTCACAGAACACACCATCTCACTGATCACATCCATCGAGCTCACAGAACACACCATCTCACTGATCACATCCATCGAGCTCCCAGAACACACCATCTCACTGATCACATCCATCGAGCTCACAGAACACACCATCTCACTGATCACAGAACACACCATCTCACTGCTCACATCCATCGAGCTCACAGAACACACCATCTCACTGATCACATCCATCAAGCTCACAGAACACACCATCTCACTGCTCACATCCATCAAGCTCACAGAACACACCATCTCACTGATCACATCCATCGAGCTCACAGAACACACCATCTCACTGATCACAGAACACACCATCTCACTGCTCACATCCATCGAGCTCACAGAACACACCATCTCACTGATCACATCCATCGAGCTGCTCACAGAACACACCATCTCACTGCTCACATCCATCGAGCTCACAGAACACACCATCTCACTGCTCACATCCATCGATCTCACAGAACACACCATCTCACTGCTCACATCCATCAAGCTCACAGAACACACCATCTCACTGATCACATCCATCGAGCTCACAGTACACACCATCTCACTGCTCACATCAATCGAGCTCACAGAACACACCATCTCACTGCTCACAGAACACACCATCTCACTGCTCACATCCATCGAGCTCACAGAACACACCATCTCACTGCTCACATGCATCGAGCTCACAGAACACACCATCTCACTGCTCAAATGCATCGAGCTCACAGAACACACCATCTCACTGCTCACATCCATCGAGCTCACAGAACACACCATCTCACTGCTCACATCCATCGAGCTCACAGAACACACCATCTCACTGCTCACATCCATCGAGCTCACAGAACACACCATCTCACTGATCACATCCATCAAGCTCACAGAACACACCATCTCACTGCTCACATCCATTGAGCTCACAGAACACACCATCTCAATGCCATCGAGGTAAAGTTTTGACTGGCCAGACACGAGGCGCTAGCCCTAAACAGATCCTGGAAAATAGATGCCCTGGCCGGTCTCCGTTCATGAGGCTCTTGTCTCACAGAACACACCATCTCACTGATCACATCCATCGAGCTCACAGTACACACCATCTCACTGCTCACATCAATCGAGCTCACAGAACACACCATCTCACTGCTCACAGAACACACCATCTCACTGCTCACATCCATCGAGCTCACAGAACACACCATCTCACTGCTCACATGCATCGAGCTCACAGAACACACCATCTCACTGCTCACATCCATCGAGCTCACAGAACACACCATCTCACTGCTCACATGCATCGAGCTCACAGAACACACCATCTCACTGCTCAAATGCATCGAGCTCACAGAACACACCATCTCACTGCTCACATCCATCGAGCTCACAGAACACACCATCTCACTGCTCACATCCATCGAGCTCACAGAACACACCATCTCACTGCTCACATCCATCGAGCTCACAGAACACACCATCTCACTGATCACATCCATCAAGCTCACAGAACACACCATCTCACTGCTCACATCCATTGAGCTCACAGAACACACCATCTCAATGCCATCGAGGTAAAGTTTTGACTGGCCAGACACGAGGCGCTAGCCCTAAACAGATCCTGGAAAATAGATGCCCTGGCCGGTCTCCGTTCATGAGGCTCTTGTGCGAACACCATGCAAGGGAATCTCTTCATTTCATATACGGATGCTCCCCCTGTTCGGTAGTTCATATCTCGTTCGTATAGGTGGTCGGGAAATAGCACAGGCAGCGGTCTAAGTTTTGCCGGCCAAGTACCGCTGCCCACCTTCGGGAGACAAGATGGCCGACATCCTTTTGTCTGCCATGTGTTCGGTAATATGAAATGGCGGACATCCATTAATTACTTCCCTTGCGGTTTCGCACTTGTTGTTGGTGTGAATGTTCTAATGGGTTCAGGGTGGTCCTCGTTCCTGAGACAAAATAATTCTGTTCGTACCAAGTACTCCCAAACGGAAAAAGGATAAAACATACAAAACAAAGTGAAAAACATACGAATAGGTGATGCGTTCCGCCACATTCTGAAACATTCTAAAAACATTCTGAAACATTCTGAAACATTCTGAAACATTCTAAAAACATTCTGAAACATTCTGAAACATTCTAAAAACATTCTGAAACACTCTGCCAACTTTATTTTCATTTGAAAAGAGAAAACGGTGCTTATCTTAAATTCCTTTTCCTCCCAATGACTGGATTTTAGAATCGGTGAGTAGCACCCTCTAAATACTGACTGAAAGCTGAATTTAACATCAAGGCAAATAAAAGATAAAACGGGGCACATGGTGCGTGATATGTGAACAGCCTCGAGAGATAATTATTAATTAGCTGACATGTGACCGCAGTGAAGGATTGATCAGCGCTCTGTGGATGAATGAGTTAAGCGAGCGCTCTGTGTGCAATTTGACAGTTTAGAGATAATCTTGTGGCCGGAGGAAGCATGTGATTTCATGTGATTTCATGATCAGATCCTGGCTTCTTTAAACTCCGAAAAACCGATAAAAATCGATGAATAATACATTTTAAAAAAGAATTCCACATGTGGAACGATGGCTAAAACTTAAAGCCGCAGGGTATACAGCATTGTAATCCTCACACTATACTGTCCCCTTCATTCACTTACCTGACTGGCGCTGGATCGGAATCCTCTTCCCACAATGTCTGCAATGGGTGCGAGTTAATGCGCATGCACAGCAAGCACGGCACATGTATTAGAGCTTTCCTATGGGGTTTTCAAGACAAAATGGCGCTGGACATCCTCAAGCAATGTGTGAAGACAATGTCATTTCATGGAGTCAAACCCAGCTAAACTGCAGAGCTTTAATCCTGCAATATAATGATTGCAGTTTCACAAAATCTGCAATGTTTTCAGCCGCAGGGTTAATGGGGACAGGAACACTGCACTCAGATCTATTGAACTAAATGGAAAGTCTGGGGGCCTATATGTCCCTTTAAGGTTTTAGTTTAATAAATAGCTTTAACCGTATCAGCGTCACGGAGGTCCATACACGGAATAATGAATTGCAAGGAATATAAAGAATAATGACTGGGCTGTGAGCGTGGTATTAATGCCTACAGTGAATTTTAACATCTCACGGTCGGTGCGTTCCTTGTTATAAGTGGCTCAGCACGTTATCATTAATGGCCGTGCCTCCGGCTGTGTCTTGTTTACCGCGGTAATCCAAGGTCACTCCAATCTGCTGCTCTCAGCGTTTCAGATAAGGACGTTTATAACTCTGACAAACAATGTAAATAGAAGGAACTTGCACAAGTCACCTATGTACAGAGTGACCGGACGTAACAGCATTCAGTATTATGTCAGGGTGACTTATCCTCACTGCAAAACATAAACATGTCTTCCATATTGACGAAAATCAGCCAATCCATGAGACGCCCGTGAGGCGCTTGTTTTTTTAATTTTTTAATATAAATGATCATTGTTAATTTTAAATAAAGGACAGAGAAACCCCAGCATGCATGCACACCTGTGGCGGAACCAGCCTCGCCACTGGGCATTGAAGGAGACTGATTGCCAGCCTCCTACCCTGTGACTATGGCCCCATGTTGAAATGCTTGATTTTCCCCTGCAAAGACCCGAAAGCCAGGTCATTCGTTACTTTCCCTATGTGAGCAGTGTTACCCCAGATAGCTATGCCATGGAGCCCATTCGTGTAACGAAAGACTATGTGAAAGACTTTGGCTCCATGGCAATTGAGCTGTATGTGTGTGATCTGAGCACCATTCAGTAATAATGTGTGATCAGATCTGAGCTATCTGGGGATATGTTGAATGTACCTGTTCTATGCAATAGCTGCACGGTTATATATTTTTATGTATTTTATTGTCTTTTGCTACCATGTGGCTATTGGAGTTTTGCCTCTGTCCTTGGAGATAATTGGATTACTTCCCAATTATCTCCAGGATAGAAGACTCTGTGGAACTGGTTTTGGGCAGAAAAGCCATGCTTCATTTGGTCACAAAGGACGTCGATCTAACTTTTGACCCACTGGACCAATTTGGATGATTTTGACGTATGTTTGTATTTGAAGTATTCTGATTCTGAAAATGTAAGTTTATTGAATGTGATGCATACTTTTAAAGTTATGAATAATGTGTAAAACTGTGTATTTTCCTGTCTATGATAATTATATTAACCCATTGTGTAAGGTAATTGTATCACAGGCAGAGGGGAGGATTTTGTGTGGGAGTGTCTGAGTGTATTGTACGTGGTTGTTTTACAAAACCCTGTGGGTGGTACTAATGTGTAAGAACAATAAACCCACAGCTCTGGCACTTCTACTTCACCCTCAATTTGGAGTGCCGTCTCTTATTGGGGGAATCAGGCCCTGAGGAGCAGGGGAGGGCTGGCAGCCTTAAGCCTGGGGGGCTAATCCAGTCAAGTGGCCCATTGCACCAAGAGGAGAGTAAAACACCTTTCCCATGTGATTGGGAGAGGGGGAGGAGGGGAGCAGTCACCTAAACAGACACTCAATGACAGGCACACACACACTTGCTGATTTGGCACAGACTAAAAAACGCACACTCACTGACAGGCACACAGACACACACAGAAAGACACATTGTTACAGGCATACTGACTCAGCCAGACAGACATACTGACTCACACACACAGACATACTGACACACACACACAGACATACTCATACACACACACAGACATACTGACACACACACACACAGACATACTCATACACACACATACACCCAAACTTTACACTTTTAAAACCAGTAGACAGGGGCTGAGTAAAGGGACAGGGCTGTAGGTGGGTGTTACAAGCTGTAATTGGGGTTTAGGAAATGTAGGGGGGGACGGGACAGGGGCTAAAGTAGGTTGATGGCTACAATTTGGGAAAGGGGCTGTGGTGTGGGTGATATGGGTTGCAGTTGGGGGAGAGGAGCTGTAATGGGGATGTTATGGGGCTGAAGAAGGGGGCAGGAGCTGAGAGGGGGGAAAGGAGCAGGGAAAGGGTGGGACAGGGGCTGAGGAAAGGGACAGGGGCTGAGGAGGGTGACAGTGGGCTGAAGAAAGGGAAAGGGCTGAAAAAAGGGAAAGTGACAGGGGCTGAGCAAGGGGACAGAGGCTGAGGAGGGGGACAGGGGCTCATGGAGGGGACGGAGGGGACGGAGGGGGGGGACAGGGGCTGACGGAGGGGGGACAGGGGCTGACAGATGGGGGACAGGGGCTGACTAAAGGAATAGGGCTGAGGAGGGGGATAAGGGCTGAGGAGGGGAATAAAAAAAAAGAACATCATCAGGAGAGGCCGGCCGACTCCACTGGCTGCAGGGAGAGTGAGGTAAGTTGAAAAAGCCCTCAGCCAGAGGCAGGGGATTCGGATTTTTCCTTTTTTTGCTGGATGCGGGTGGCCCTGGGTTTAGGGTGGCCTGGGGGGCAATTGCCTCCCTGCCCCCCTTCCCAACTCCTGCTGAGGAGATAGCGCAGCTAAGCGGACAAGGGCACATGTAGGAGTGTGGGGATAGATGCATGGGATTGGCTGGGAAAGAGTGTGTGGGTGGGATTATGTTCTGTGTAAGTTAGTGTGGGGGAGGTCTTACCTCAGTGCCACTTGGGATTCGGGCCAGCAAACAGCTTCCCTCCCGCCCACCTTATTGGTATATTTAGTCACAGCTAGCCAGGGGTATGTCCTTGCCAATTAAGTTTGAGGTTACGTTTAAGTATATGGAATGAGATGAACAAGTTTTTTAAGGTCTCAAACCTCCCCTGCTCCAAAGGTTAAACATTAGGTTGCCTGAGGTCTCGTGCCCATCGAGCGTGGATAAGGTCGGCTGATGGCAGGCATTGGAAAGATATGATTTTTATGACGAGGGGGGAGGTGAGAGGGAGTGGTGATTAGGAACCACTGTATGTTTATTGGCAAGGACGGTTGGGTCACTGTATAACACTATGGGTGGAGTTATATATGTATATATGTTAATTTATGCTTATTTATGTCTAACGTTTTGGTTACAGAAAAGAAGAGATTTAATAAATAAAGTTATGGATGTGTTATGCAGTAATTTAGTTTGTGATAATAAATGCTGTGGCCTGTTTCATCCATACTAAGTGGTCTGTCGTTAATGGGGGGTTGAATGGGGTTAGATTTTGTTCTAGGCTGCATCGCGATTCCCCACTACGTACATACATGCTACAAGGGATTGCTATGCTTGTCATCCTCCCTTGCTAAATCACTACTAAGCTCTTGTAAGAGCTTGTTCCTGCCTTGCTCTCTGGAGGAGTCTACGGTGGTTATGGAGTCTGCTGCAGTGCTTGGAGTCCATCAACGGAGGTACCCAGTCGGGGTGCCAGGTGATCCGTTACAATGCCATTCTCCTAACGGTTCCGTATGGGGAACAATGGATCAACTCAGGTGATCAATAGAGGCGGGTGGCCGCAGTGAACTAAGTGGCGGGTTTATAAAGCTAGGTTTATTAAATGGATACGGGCAATATCCAAGTACGCAGTATAACACTTGTTGTGCGTCAATAACACGTTTGCAAGACTCATTTAAAGGTGCACTGTCAATTCAACGGATTTTAATTAACTTTATGTTTATTTATCCTCTGGTTTTAACAAGTATGTGTTTGTGAGGTGTGAAAAATGTTATTAAATGTAGAAATCCCCTGATTTTTATCCTGTAACTAGACACCTCCATCTTAGCTCCCTGTCAATCATTGATATAAGCTCCGCCCTTTACACCTGGCAGTCAGTATAGAGAGAGCCACCTCCATCTTAGCTCTCTGTCAATCATTGTTATAAGCTCCGCCCTTTACACCTGGCAGTCAGTATAGAGGGAGCCACCTCCATCTTAGCTCCCTGTCAATCATTGTTATAAGCTCCGCCCTTTACACCTGGCAGTCAGTATAGAGGGAGCCACCTCCATCTTAGCTCCCTGTCAATCATTGTTATAAGCTCCGCCCTTTACACCTGGCAGTCAGTATAGAGAGCGCCACCTCCATCTTAGCTCCCTGTCAATTATTGTTATAAGCTCCGCCCTTTACACCTGGCAGTCAGTATAGAGAGAGCCACCTCCATCTTAGCTCCCTGTCAATCATTGCTATAAGCTCCGCCCTTTACACCTGGCAGTCAGTATAGAGAGAGACACCTCCATCTTAGCTCCCTGTCAGTCATTGTTATAAGCTCCGCCCATTACACCTGGCAGTCAGTATAGAGAGAGCCACCTCCATCTTAGCTCCCTGTCAGTCTTTGTTATAAGCTCCGCCCTTTACACCTGGCAGTCAGTATAGAGAGAGCCGCCTCCATCTTAGCTCCCTGTCAATCATTGTTATAAGCTCCGCCCTTTACACCTGGCAGTCAGTATAGAGAGAGCCACCTCCATCTTAGCTCCCTGTCAGTCATTGTTATAAGCTCTGCCCTTTACACCTGGCAGTCAGTATAGAGAGAGCCACCTCCATCTTAGCTCCCTGTCAGTCATTGTTATAAGCTCCGCACTTTACACCTGGCAGTAAGTATAGAGAGAGACACCTCCATCTTAGCTCCCTGTCAATCATTGTTATAAGCTCCGCCCTTTACACCTGGCAGTCAGTATAGAGAGAGACACCTCCATCTTAGCTCCCTGTCAGTCATTGTTATAAGCTCCGCCCTTTACACCTGGCAGTCAGTATAGAGAGAGCCACCTCCATCTTAGCTCCCTGTCAATCATTTTTATAAGCTCCGCCCATTACACCTGGCGGTCAGTATAGAGAGAGCCACCTCCATCTTAGCTCCCTGTCAGTCTTTGTTATAAGCTCCGCCCTTTACACCTGGCAGTCAGTATAGAGAGAGCCGCCTCCATCTTAGCTCCCTGTCAATCATTGTTATAAGCTCCGCCCTTTACACCTGGCAGTCAGTATAGAGAGAGCCGCCTCCATCTTAGCTCCCTGTCAGTCATTGTTATAAGCTCCGCCCCCTTTACACCTGGCAGTCAGTATAGAGAGAGCCACCTCCATCTTAGCTCTCTGTCAATCATTGTTATAAGCTCCGCCCTTTACACCTGGCAGTCAGTATAGAGAGAGCCACCTCCATCTTAGCTCTCTGTCAATCATTGTTATAAGCTCCGCCCTTTACACCTGGCAGTCAGTATAGAGAGAGCCACCTCCATCTTAGCTCTCTGTCAATCATTGTTATAAGCTCCGCCCTTTACACCTGGCAGTCAGTATAGAGGGAGCCACCTCCATCTTAGCTCCCTGTCAATCATTGTTATAAGCTCCGCCCTTTACACCTGGCAGTCAGTATAGAGGGAGCCACCTCCATCTTAGCTCCCTGTCAATCATTGTTATAAGCTCCGCCCTTTACACCTGGCAGTCAGTATAGAGAGAGCCACCTCCATCTTAGCTCCCTGTCAATCATTGTTATAAGCTCCGCCCTTTACACCTGGCAGTCAGTATAGAGAGAGCCACCTTCATCTTAGCTCCCTGTCAATCATTGTTATAAGCTCCGCCCTTTACACCTGGCAGTCAGTATAGAGAGAGCCACCTCCATCTTAGCTCCCTGTCAATCATTGTTACAAGCTCCGCCCTTTACACCTGGCAGTCAGTATAGAGAGAGCCACCTCCATCTTAGCTCCCTGTCAATCATTGTTATAAGCTCCGCCCTTTACACCTGGCAGTCAGTATAGAGAGAGCCACCTCCATCTTAGCTCCCTGTCAATCATTGTTATAAGCTCCGCCCTTTACACCTGGCAGTCAGTATAGAGAGAGCCACCTCCATCTTAGCTCCCTGTCAGTCATTGTTATAAGCTCCGCCCCTTACACCTGTCAGTCAGTATAGAGAGAGCCACCTCCATCTCAGCTCCCTGTCAATCATTGTTATAAGCTCCGCCCTTTACACCTGGCAGTCAGTATAGAGAGAGCCACCTCCATCTTAGCTCCCTGTCAATCATTGTTATAAGCTCCGCCCTTTACACCTGGCAGTCAGTATAGAGAGAGCCACCTCCATCTTAGCTCCCTGTCAATCATTGTTATAAGCTCCGCCCATTACACCTGGCAGTCAGTATAGAGAGAGCCACCTCCATCTTAGCTCCCTGTCAATCATTGTTATAAGCTCCGCCCTTTACACCTGGCAGTCAGTATAGAGAGAGACACCTCCATCTTAGCTCCTTGTCAGTCATTGTTATAAGCTCCGCACTTTACACCTGGCAGTCAGTATAGAGAGAGCCACCTCCATCTTAGCTCCCTGTCAGTCATTGTTATGAGCTCCATCCTTTACACCCGGCAGTCAGTATAGAGAGAGCCCCCTCCATCTTAGCTCCCTGTCAATCATTGTTATAAGCTCCGCCCTTTACACCTGGCAGTCAGTATAGAGAGAGCCGCCTCCATCTTAGCTCCCTGTCAATCATTGTTATAAGCTCCGCCCATTACACCTGGCAGTCAGTATAGAGAGAGCCGCCTCCATCTTAGCTCCCTGTCAGTCATTGTTATAAGCTCCGCCCCCTTTACACCTGGCAGTCAGTATAGAGAGAGCCACCTCCATCTTAGCTCTCTGTCAATCATTGTTATAAGCTCCGCCCTTTACACCTGGCAGTCAGTATAGAGAGAGCCACCTCCATCTTAGCTCTCTGTCAATCATTGTTATAAGCTCCGCCCTTTACACCTGGCAGTCAGTATAGAGAGAGCCACCTCCATCTTAGCTCTCTGTCAATCATTGTTATAAGCGGAACCAGCCTCGCCACTGGGCATTGAAGGAGACTGATTGCCAGCCTCCTACCCTGTGACTATGGCCCCATGTTGAAATGCTTGATTTTCCCCTGCAATGACCCGAAAGCCAGGTCATTCGTTACTTTCCCTATGTGAGCAGTGTTACCCCAGATAGCTATGCCATGGAGCCCATTCGTGTAACGAAAGACTATGTGAAAGACTTTGGCTCCATGGCAATTGAACTGTATGTGTGTGATCTGAGCACCATTCAGTAATAATGTGTGATCAGATCTGAGCTATCTGGGGATATGTTGAATGTACCTGTTCTATGCAATAGCTGCACGGTTATATATTTTTATGTATTTTATTGTCTTTTGCTACCATGTGGCTATTGGAGTTTTGCCTCTGTCCTTGGAGATAATTGGATTACTTCCCAATTATCTCCAGGATAGAAGACTCTGTGGAACTGGTTTTGGGCAGAAAAGCCATGCTTCATTTGGTCACAAAGGACGTCGATCTAACTTTTGACCCACTGGACCAATTTGGATGATTTTGACGTATGTTTGTATTTGAAGTATTCTGATTCTGAAAATGTAAGTTTATTGAATGTGATGCATACTTTTAAAGTTATGAATAATGTGTAAAACTGTGTATTTTCCTGTCTATGATAATTATATTAACCCATTGTGTAAGGTAATTGTATCACAGGCAGAGGGGAGGATTTTGTGTGGGAGTGTCTGAGTGTATTGTACGTGGTTGTTTTACAAAACCCTGTGGGTGGTACTAATGTGTAAGAACAATAAACCCACAGCTCTGGCACTTCTACTTCACCCTCAATTTGGAGTGCCGTCTCTTATTGGGGGAATCAGGCCCTGAGGAGCAGGGGAGGGCTGGCAGCCTTAAGCCTGGGGGGCTAATCCAGTCAAGTGGCCCATTGCACCAAGAGGAGAGTAAAACACCTTTCCCATGTGATTGGGAGAGGGGGAGGAGGGGAGCAGTCACCTAAACAGACACTCAATGACAGGCACACACACACTTGCTGATTTGGCACAGACTAAAAAACGCACACTCACTGACAGGCACACAGACACACACAGAAAGACACATTGTTACAGGCATACTGACTCAGCCAGACAGACATACTGACTCACACACACAGACATACTGACACACACACACACAGACATACTCATACACACACACAGACATACTGACACACACACACACAGACATACTCATACACACACATACACCCAAACTTTACACTTTTAAAACCAGTAGACAGGGGCTGAGTAAAGGGACAGGGCTGTAGGTGGGTGTTACAAGCTGTAATTGGGGTTTAGGAAATGTAGGGGGGGACGGGACAGGGGCTAAAGTAGGTTGATGGCTACAATTTGGGAAAGGGGCTGTGGTGTGGGTGATATGGGTTGCAGTTGGGGGAGAGGAGCTGTAATGGGGATGTTATGGGGCTGAAGAAGGGGGCAGGAGCTGAGAGGGGGGAAAGGAGCAGGGAAAGGGTGGGACAGGGGCTGAGGAAAGGGACAGGGGCTGAGGAGGGTGACAGTGGGCTGAAGAAAGGGAAAGGGCTGAAAAAAGGGAAAGTGACAGGGGCTGAGCAAGGGGACAGAGGCTGAGGAGGGGGACAGGGGCTCATGGAGGGGACGGAGGGGACGGAGGGGGGGGACAGGGGCTCATGGAGGGGACGGAGGGGACGGAGGGGGGGACAGGGGCTGACGGAGGGGGGACAGGGGCTGACTAAAGGAATAGGGCTGAGGAGGGGGATAAGGGCTGAGGAGGGGAATAAAAAAAAAGAACATCATCAGGAGAGGCCGGCCGACTCCACTGGCTGCAGGGAGAGTGAGGTAAGTTGAAAAAGCCCTCAGCCAGAGGCAGGGGATTCGGATTTTTCCTTTTTTTGCTGGATGCGGGTGGCCCTGGGTTTAGGGTGGCCTGGGGGGCAATTGCCTCCCTGCCCCCCTTCCCAACCCCTGCTGAGGAGATAGCGCAGCTAAGCGGACAAGGGCACATGTAGGAGTGTGGGGATAGATGCATGGGATTGGCTGGGAAAGAGTGTGTGGGTGGGATTATGTTCTGTGTAAGTTAGTGTGGGGGAGGTCTTACCTCAGTGCCACTTGGGATTCGGGCCAGCAAACAGCTTCCCTCCCGCCTGCCCTATTAGTATATTTAGTCACAGCTAGCCAGGGGTATGTCCTTGCCAATTAAGTTTGAGGTTACGTTTAAGTATATGGAATGAGATGAACAAGTTTTTTAAGGTCTCAAACCTCCCCTGCTCCAAAGGTTAAACATTAGGTTGCCTGAGGTCTCGTGCCCATCGAGCGTGGATAAGGTCGGCTGATGGCAGGCATTGGAAAGATATGATTTTTATGACGAGGGGGGAGGTGAGAGGCAGTGGTGATTAGGAACCACTGTATGTTTATTGGCAAGGACGGTTGGGTCACTGTATAACACTATGGGTGGAGTTATATATGTATATATGTTAATTTATGCTTATTTATGTCTAACGTTTTGGTTACAGAAAAGAAGAGATTTAATAAATAAAGTTATGGATGTGTTATGCAGTAATTTAGTTTGTGATAATAAATGCTGTGGCCTGTTTCATCCATACTAAGTGGTCTGTCGTTACTGGGGGGTTGAATGGGGTTAGATTTTGTTCTAGGCTGCATCGCGATTCCCCACTACGTACATACATGCTACAAGGGATTGCTATGCTTGTCATCCTCCCTTGCTAAATCACTACTAAGCTCTTGTAAGAGCTTGTTCCTGCCTTGCTCTCTGGAGGAGTCTACGGTGGTTATGGAGTCTGCTGCAGTGCTTGGAGTCCATCAACGGAGGTACCCAGTCGGGGTGCCAGGTGATCCGTTACAATGCCATTCTCCTAACGGTTCCGTATGGGGAACAATGGATCAACTCAGGTGATCAATAGAGGCGGGTGGCCGCAGTGAACTAAGTGGCGGGTTTATAAAGCTAGGTTTATTAAATGGATACGGGCAATATCCAAGTACGCAGTATAACACTTGTTGTGCGTCAATAACACGTTTGCAAGACTTATTTAAAGGTGCACTGTCAATTCAACGGATTTTAATTAACTTTATGTTTATTTATCCTCTGGTTTTAACAAGTATGTGTTTGTGAGGTGTGAAAAATGTTATTAAATGTAGAAATCCCCTGATTTTTATCCTGTAACTAGACACCTCCATCTTAGCTCCCTGTCAATCATTGTTATAAGTTCCGCCCTTTACACCTGGCAGTCAGTATAGAGAGAGCCACCTCCATCTTAGCTCCCTGTCAATCATTGATATAAGCTCCGCCCTTTACACCTGGCAGTCAGTATAGAGAGAGCCACCTCCATCTTAGCTCTCTGTCAATCATTGTTATAAGCTCCGCCCTTTACACCTGGCAGTCAGTATAGAGGGAGCCACCTCCATCTTAGCTCCCTGTCAATCATTGTTATAAGCTCCGCCCTTTACACCTGGCAGTCAGTATAGAGGGAGCCACCTCCATCTTAGCTCCCTGTCAATCATTGTTATAAGCTCCGCCCTTTACACCTGGCAGTCAGTATAGAGAGCGCCACCTCCATCTTAGCTCCCTGTCAATTATTGTTATAAGCTCCGCCCTTTACACCTGGCAGTCAGTATAGAGAGAGCCACCTCCATCTTAGCTCCCTGTCAATCATTGTTATAAGCTCCGCCCTTTACACCTGGCAGTCAGTATAGAGAGAGACACCTCCATCTTATCTCCCTGTCAGTCATTGTTATAAGCTCTGCCCATTACACCTGGCAGTCAGTATAGAGAGAGCCACCTCCATCTTAGCTCCCTGTCAGTCTTTGTTATAAGCTCCGCCCTTTACACCTGGCAGTCAGTATAGAGAGAGCCGCCTCCATCTTAGCTCCCTGTCAATCATTGTTATAAGCTCCGCCCTTTACACCTGGCAGTCAGTATAGAGAGAGCCACCTCCATCTTAGCTCCCTGTCAGTCATTGTTATAAGCTCCGCACTTTACACCTGGCAGTCAGTATAGAGAGAGACACCTCCATCTTAGCTCCCTGTCAATCATTGTTATAAGCTCCGCCCTTTACACCTGGCAGTCAGTATAGAGCAGTGATGGCGAACCTATGGCACGCGTGCCACAGGTGGCACGCCGGGCCCTCTCTGTGGGCACGCGGCCATAGGGTTGCCATCACTGCAGAGTAGGCGCCTGCCTGCCCGAAACTGCAGGCGCCTACTCTGCTTCCGTGTCGGCAGGACCGGAAGCAGGGGGGGAGGGATCGAGGAAGCAGCTCTCCTGTCCTCCCTCGAGCTGTGTGGAGCGTTGCCGCGCGTTACCATGGCAACGCTCCACACAGCATCGCGCGGGAGGACAGGAGAGCTGCAGGACCTGTCCTGTCCTGCATAACACCACCGGACCACCAGGGATGGCTGTGTTCCCCCCCTCCCCTTCACCAAAGGTAACAAGAAGGGAAGGGGGGATACTGATTTAATTACCTACCCCCCTTACCTACAGCACCCCCTACTCCCCTTACCAACAGACCCCTACCATAGCACCCCTACCCCCAGCACCCCTACTCCCACTACCCCCAGCACCCCTACTTCCACTACCCACAGCACCCATACCCCCCTTACCCACAGCATCCCTACTCCCAGCACCCCTACTCCCAGCACCCCTACTCCCAGCACCCCTACTCCCAGCACCCCTACTCCCACTACCCACAGCACCCCTACCCCAGCACCCCTACTCCCACTACCCACAGCACCCATACCCCCCTTACCCAGAGCATCCCTACCCCCAGCACCCCTACTCCCACTACCCCCAGCACCCCTACCCCCTTACCCCCAGCACCCCTACTTCCACTACCCACAGCACCCATACCCCCCTTACCCACAGCATCCCTACCCCCAGCACCCCTACTTCCACTACCCACAGCACCCCTACTCTCAGCACCCCTACTCCCAGCACCCCTACCCCAGCACCCCTACTCCCAGCACCCCTACTCCCACTACCCACAGCACCCATACCCCCCTTACCCACAGCATTCCTACCCCCAGCACCCCTACTCCCACTACCCACAGCACCCCTACTCCCCCTACACACAGCACCCCTACCCCCTTACCCACAGCACCCCTACCCACAGCACCCCTACCCCCTTACCCACAGCACCCCTACCCCCTTACCCCCAGCACCCCTACTTCCACTACCCACAGCACCCATACCCCCCTTACCCACAGCATCCCTACCCCCAGCACCCCTACTTCCCCTACTCTCAGCACCCCTACTCTCAGCACCCCTACCCCAGCACCCCTACTCCCACTACCCCCAGCACCCCTACTCCCACTACCCCCAGCACCCCTACTCCCACTACCCACAGCACCCATACCCCCCTTACCCACAGCATCCCTACCCCCAGCACCCCTACTCCCACTACCCACAGCACCCCTACTCCCACTACCCACAGCACCCCTACCTCCCTTACCCCCAGCACCCCTACTCCCCCTACACACAGCACCCCTACCCCCCTTACCCCCAGCACCCCTACCCCCTTACCCCCAGCACCCCTACCCCCTTACCCACAGCACCACTACCCCCAGCACCCCTACCCCACTTACCCCCAGCACCCCTACCCCACTTACCCACAGCACCCCTACCCCCCCTACCCCCCCACCCCTACACACAGCACCCCTACCCCCCCACCCCTACACACAGCACCCCCACCCCCTACACACAGCACCCCTACCCACAGCAGCCCCACAAACACAGCACCCTTTCCTCCCCCCACACACAGCACCCTTTCCTCCCCCCACACACAGCACCCTTTCCTCCCCCCACACACAGCACCCTTTCCTCCCCCCACACACAGCACCCTTTCCTCCCCCCACACACAGCACCCTTTCCTCCCCCCACACACAGCACCCTTTCCTCCCCCCACACACAGCACCCTTTCCTCCCCCCACACACAGCACCCTTTCCTCCCCCCACACACAGCACCCTTTCCTCCCCCCACACACAGCACCCTTTCCTCCCCCCACACACAGCACCCTTTCCTCCCCCCACACACAGCACCCCTCCCCCCACACACACACAGCACCCCACCCCCCCCCCCACACACAGCACCCCCACCCCCCCCCCACACACACAGCACCCCACCCCCCCCCCCCACACACACAGCACCCCACCCCCCCCACACACAACATTACACACAGACACATATACTGCATTGAGGGGTGCAGTGTATGTGTGTGTTCAGCAGTCTTTATGTATTCAGCAGTGTGTGTGTGTGTGTGTGTGTATTCAGCAGACTGCGTGCGTGTATTCAGCAGACTGCGTACTCAGCAGTGTGCGTGTATTTAGCGGACTGTGTGTGTATTTAGCAGTCTGTCTATGTCTCGGTGTGTGAATGTGTTCAGCAGTCTGTGTGTATGTATTGCATTTGTTGGAGATACTAATATAAGCTTAATTTATATCATTATTTAAAATTTGTATAATTTAACTCTATGTTGTGTTCTTCTTTTAAAACAAAAGTTGTTAACTGTACGAGTAGTTTTTTCTAAACGTAAACCTCAGTATTCAGGTTTAATTGTCGTGTTGGCACTTTGAGGGAAAAAAAGTTGGCATGTATTGCAGTTTGGGCACTCGGGCTCAAAAAGGTTCGCCATCACTGGTATAGAGAGAGACACCTCCATCTTAGCTCCCTGTCAGTCATTGTTATAAGCTCCACCCTTTACACCTGGCAGTCAGTATAGAGAGAGCCACCTCCATCTTAGCTCCCTGTCAATCATTTTTATAAGCTCCGCCCATTACACCTGGCGGTCAGTATAGAGAGAGCCACCTCCATCTTAGCTCCCTGTCAGTCTTTGTTATAAGCTCCGCCCTTTACACCTGGCAGTCAGTATAGAGAGAGCCGCCTCCATCTTAGCTCCCTGTCAATCATTGTTATAAGCTCCGCCCTTTACACCTGGCAGTCAGTATAGAGAGAGCCGCCTCCATCTTAGCTCCCTGTCAGTCATTGTTATAAGCTCCGCCCCCTTTACACCTGGCAGTCAGTATAGAGAGAGCCACCTCCATCTTAGCTCTCTGTCAATCATTGTTATAAGCTCCGCCCTTTACACCTGGCAGTCAGTATAGAGAGAGCCACCTCCATCTTAGCTCTCTGTCAATCATTGTTATAAGCTCCGCCCTTTACACCTGGCAGTCAGTATAGAGAGAGCCACCTCCATCTTAGCTCTCTGTCAATCATTGTTATAAGCTCCGCCCTTTACACCTGGCAGTCAGTATAGAGGGAGCCACCTCCATCTTAGCTCCCTGTCAATCATTGTTATAAGCTCCGCCCTTTACACCTGGCAGTCAGTATAGAGGGAGCCACCTCCATCTTAGCTCCCTGTCAATCATTGTTATAAGCTCCGCCCTTTACAACTGGCAGTCAGTATAGAGAGCGCCACCTCCATCTTAGCTCCCTGTCAATCATTGTTATAAGCTCCGCCCTTTACACCTGGCAGTCAGTATAGAGAGAGCCACCTCCATCTTAGCTCCCTGTCAATCATTGTTATAAGCTCCGCCCTTTACACCTGGCAGTCAGTATAGAGAGAGCCACCTCCATCTTAGCTCCCTGTCAATCATTGTTATAAGCTCCGCCCTTTACACCTGGCAGTCAGTATAGAGAGAGCCACCTCCATCTTAGCTCCCTGTCAATCATTGTTACAAGCTCCGCCCTTTACACCTGGCAGTCAGTATAGAGAGAGCCACCTCCATCTTAGCTCCCTGTCAATCATTGTTATAAGCTCCGCCCTTTACACCTGGCAGTCAGTATAGAGAGAGCCACCTCCATCTTAGCTCCCTGTCAATCATTGTTATAAGCTCCGCCCTTTACACCTGGCAGTCAGTATAGAGAGAGCCACCTCCATCTTAGCTCCCTGTCAGTCATTGTTATAAGCTCCGCCCCTTACACCTGTCAGTCAGTATAGAGAGAGCCACCTCCATCTCAGCTCCCTGTCAATCATTGTTATAAGCTCCGCCCTTTACACCTGGCAGTCAGTATAGAGAGAGCCACCTCCATCTTAGCTCCCTGTCAATCATTGTTATAAGCTCCGCCCTTTACACCTGGCAGTCAGTATAGAGAGAGCCACCTCCATCTTAGCTCCCTGTCAATCATTGTTATAAGCTCCGCCCATTACACCTGGCAGTCAGTATAGAGAGAGCCACCTCCATCTTAGCTCCCTGTCAATCATTGTTATAAGCTCCGCCCTTTACACCTGGCAGTCAGTATAGAGAGAGACACCTCCATCTTAGCTCCCTGTCAGTCATTGTTATAAGCTCCGCACTTTACACCTGGCAGTCAGTATAGAGAGAGCCTCCTCCATCTTAGCTCCCTGTCAGTCATTGTTATGAGCTCCATCCTTTACACCCGGCAGTCAGTATAGAGAGAGCCCCCTCCATCTTAGCTCCCTGTCAATCATTGTTATAAGCTCCGCCCTTTACACCTGGCAGTCAGTATAGAGAGAGCCACCTCCATCTTAGCTCCCTGTCAGTCATTGTTATGAGCTCCATCCTTTACACCCGGCAGTCAGTATAGAGAGAGCCCCCTCCATCTTAGCTCCCTGTCAATCATTGTTATAAGCTCCGCCCTTTACACCTGGCAGTCAGTATAGAGAGAGCCGCCTCCATCTTAGCTCCCTGTCAATCATTGTTATAAGCTCCGCCCATTACACCTGGCAGTCAGTATAGAGAGAGCCGCCTCCATCTTAGCTCCCTGTCAGTCATTGTTATAAGCTCCGCCCCCTTTACACCTGGCAGTCAGTATAGAGAGAGCCACCTCCATCTTAGCTCTCTGTCAATCATTGTTATAAGCTCCGCCCTTTACACCTGGCAGTCAGTATAGAGAGAGCCACCTCCATCTTAGCTCTCTGTCAATCATTGTTATAAGCTCCGCCCTTTACACCTGGCAGTCAGTATAGAGGGAGCCACCTCCATCTTAGCTCCCTGTCAATCATTGTTATAAGCTCCGCCCTTTACACCTGGCAGTCAGTATAGAGGGAGCCACCTCCATCTTAGCTCCCTGTCAATCATTGTTATAAGCTCCGCCCTTTACACCTGGCAGTCAGTATAGAGTGAGCCACCTCCATCTTAGCTCCCTGTCAATCATTGTTATAAGCTCCGCCCTTTACACCTGGCAGTCAGTATAGAGAGCGCCACCTCCATCTTAGCTCCCTGTCAATCATTGTTATAAGCTCCGCCCTTTACACCTGGCAGTCAGTATAGAGAGAGCCACCTCCATCTTAGCTCCCTGTCAATCATTGTTATAAGCTCCGCCCTTTACACCTGGCAGTCAGTATAGAGAGAGCCACCTCCATCTTAGCTCCCTGTCAATCATTGTTATAAGCTCCGCCCTTTACACCTGGCAGTCAGTATAGAGAGAGCCACCTCCATCTTAGCTCCCTGTCAATCATTGTTACAAGCTCCGCCCTTTACACCTGGCAGTCAGTATAGAGAGAGCCACCTCCATCTTAGCTCCCTGTCAATCATTGTTATAAGCTCCGCCCTTTACACCTGGCAGTCAGTATAGAGAGAGCCACCTCCATCTTAGCTACCTGTCAATCATTGTTATAAGCTCCATTTACGGAACGCAGTATATTAGTCCACGATATCCGTTGGTATCCTCAGGAAATCCACAGTCACGACAGAAAGCACGGCAATATTCCCCATCCTCCCAATAACCGGACGAAACACAGTTTGGGAGTCAACTAACTCGGTTTATTCACAGGTAGCATATTTATACAGTTCCCCATGCAAGGGGTTTCCAGACAGTAATTCCAGGGGATTTCTCCCAACATGCACTGCGACTTTCCCAACAGGCATTGCTGCACGAGAAGGATACTCCTACCAAAATGGACGCTTAAGTGGATTATCTCCTCGTGCAGCAAAACCGACAATTGACCTTAAAATACACAATTCACACAATACTCGGTACTTTATAATAATCGAACGTTCGGTAGATAGCTGGGGTCGGGGCGCACACCTTGGGAGAATACCGCTCCGATCCCAGCTGAATTGACCGAACGCCGCACATAATACGATAAAACATTAAAGTGGTTTTAAAAGTACCGGATAAGTACAGGGCATAGAATGCACCGAACGCGGGACTCCCGAACGCTCTGAAAGTCCAGCGGTGTTCACTCATCGAGTAGCCGTTTTCCGTTCCAGGCTCTCGACGACCGAACACCGCTGCAGAGACAAAGGATCCAAGATGGCCGACCGCCGCATGGTCGGTAGCCGATCGGCGGCCACCTAGGAGAGCCTTGAAATACCGATTGCAACCGGGATGCACTCGGTTACTTGGTGCCACACAACTGGTGAAGGTGTGGTCTACCTGGGGAGCCCACATTCGTACGGCGAACGGCTGTACATAGCATTATCACAGGTAACGACTTGCAGCATACATTCAGCCTATGGACAACATGCGATACATATAAGTCAGAAGTGGCTGGGTTTGCCACAATGCTCCCCCAGAACCAAGCCGGCATACACAGTCTGATCCCAACGGATCGGCTTGGGGATGTCCGGGGGAGTACTCACAGATCATTTTTCTAATTCTGTTTGTCTGGATAACCCGTCGGCGTTGCCGTTTTGTTTTCCTGGTCGGTAGTGGATGGTAAAGTCAAAGGGCTGCAGCGCCAAACTCCAGCGCAACAGCCGGGCATTGTCTCCAGATACACGGTTTAGCCATACCAACGGGTTATGATCTGTGAGTAAGGAAAAGGGTTGTCCATACAAATACGGCTGTAACTTTTTAAGGGCCCACACCACGGCCAGGCATTCTTTCTCGATGGCGGCGTAGCTTACTTCGCGGGGTAACAACTTGCGGCTTAAGTAGGCTACGGGATGTTCTCCGCCATCGGCTCCCACTTGGCTCAGCACTGCCCCCAATCCAAACATTGAAGCGTCTGTGTGGACAAGAAATCTTTTAGTTGGATCAGGAGCCATTAACACAGGAGCATTAGTTAGTGCGGTCTTGAGCTGTTGGAATGCCTGCTCACACTCTGGGGCCCAGACAACCAGTCGGGGAAGGTTCTTTTTGGTCAGGTCCGTCAGGGGTTTGGCCAGGGTACTGTAGTCGGGTACAAATTTCCTATAATACCCTGCAGTCCCTAGAAACGCTAGCACCTGGGTTTTGGTCCTGGGGGTAGGCCACTTGGCCACGGCCTCAATTTTGGCTGGCTCGGGTCTCTGCTGCCCACACCCTACTCGGTGTCCTAGATACTGCACCTCGGCCATCCCTATGTGGCACTTACTCGGTTTCAGCGTTAACCCCGCTCCCCCAATACGATCTAGGATCGCCCCTATATGTTGGAGGTGATCTTCCCAAGTCTGGCTGAAGATGGCTATGTCATCCAGGTAGGCACAGGCATAGTCCTGGAAGCCGTCCAGTAGTCGATCTACCATCCGCTGAAAAGTAGCCGGAGCGTTTTTCATCCCGAAGGGCATGACCTTGAACTGGTACAGGCCAAACGGGGTGACAAACGCCGACTTGGGGATGGCATCATCGGCTAAAGGAATCTGCCAGTATCCCTTACATAAGTCAATTGTAGTGAGATACTGGCCCCGTGCCATTTTATCTAGCAGTTCGTCTATACGGGGCATCGGGTAGGCGTCAGACACGGTCTTGTCATTCAGCCTCCGGTAGTCAACGCAGAATCGGGTTGTGCCGTCCTTTTTAGGCACCAGGACTACCGGTGATGCCCAGGGGCTATCTGAGGGTTCGATAACCCCTAACTGCAGCATTTCATCCAGCTCGGCCTTCATATGAGTCCGGACTGATTCCGGGACCCTATATGGTGCCTGCCGCATAGGTAGCTGTCCCGGGGTTTCAACTCGGTGGGTGGCCAGCGGAGTGTACCCAGGTAAATTAGAGAACGTAGCCCCTTTAGCTACGATCAGCGCCTGTATCTGGGCACGCTCGCAAGGGTTTAGCCGCTCCCCCAGTTGAACCCCCCGGGAGGGCTCTACCGGCTCTTCCTGTTCTAGCAGATCAGGTAGTGGTAAGTTCTCCTGATCTTCCAGGGCTGAGGCACAGATTGCCGTCACATCCTCTATCCGCTCGTGGTAGGGTTTGAGCAGGTTGACGTGAAGCATGCGTCTCTTCCCTACCCCGGAGCAGGGGCCAATCACATAGGTAGTGTCGCATCGCTGCTCCACTACCTGGTATGGGCCTTGCCAGATGGCCTGCAGCTTATCTGTGCGGACAGGTTTTAAAATTAAAACCTTCTGCCCCACTTGAAAGCTGCGGTCCCTGGCTCCCCTATCGTACCATCGCCGCTGACGTTGTTGGGCCGCCTGGAGGTTGGTGTGTACGGCCTGGGTTAGCGCCTCCAGTCGGTCTCGGAACTCCAGTACATACGACACTATAGGGGTTTCGCTAGCGATACTCTCCCCCTCCCAGTGCTCCCTAATTAAGTTTAAAGGTCCCCGTACTCTTCTCCCGAACAGTAGTTCGAATGGGGAGAACCCGGTCGATTCTTGGGGAACCTCTCTATACGCAAAGAGCAGGTGAGGTAGAAATCTCTCCCAGTCTTTGTGGGTTTCCCCGAACGTCCGAAGCATCTGCTTCAGCGTCCCATTAAAGCGTTCACATAGTCCATTGGACTGGGGGTGGTAGGCTGAATTGACTATGGGCTTAATGCCACACACTTTCCACATCTGTTGGGTAACCTCAGCAGTAAATTGGGTGCCCCGGTCAGATATTATCTCCTGGGGGAACCCTACTCGGGAAAATACTTTTATCAGAGCTTCCGCCACGGTTTCAGCGTGAATGTTAGAGAGGGCTACTGCTTTGGGATATCGGGTGGCGTAGTCCACCACAGTTAAAATGTATTTCTTCCCAGAAGGACTGGGTTTTGGCAGGGGCCCTACTATATCTACGGCGACCCTGCTGAAGGGTTCGGCGATAATGGGAAGGGGGCATAACTTGGCCTTGTGGCGATCCCCTCGTTTTCCTACTCTCTGGCAGATGTCGCAGGACGTGCAATATTGTCGCACATCCTGTGAGATTCCGGGCCAGAAAAATGCGTGCGTTAGGCGGTACCGGGTACGGGTCATCCCTAGGTGTCCAGATAAGGGGATATCGTGAGCAATTCTGAGCAGCTCCTGCCTATACTTCCGGGGTACCACTAGTTGTTTGTTCGTCAAAGTGATGGACCCCCCCACGTCCTTGGCCGTGATACGGTACAGTAACTCTTTTTCCCACGTGTAATGCTCCCCCTCTAGCCCGGCCTGGACAGCTTGTGCCCGGTCCCTATAGACTTGTAGAGTGGGATCGGTCTGTACTTCGGTGATAAAGGTAGTCGGGGTATCCCAGGATATGGAAGTCGGGTGAGGGTCGTGGTCTCTTACCTGAGCCTCAGAGTGTATCGGTGTAGCCGTGGTGCGTGCCTGTTGCCGTGTGGTTACTGGATGGGCTTCCTGGTAGGGTGCCTGCGGAACAAAGGCAGAGGTCATCTGACCCAAATCATTCCCTAACACAACATCTGCTGGTAAGTTCTGCATTAGTCCCACTTCTACTGTCCCCTCTCCCGCACCCCAGTTCAAATGTACTTTCGCCGTGGGTAGTCGGTATACAGCTCCCCCGGCTACCCGAACGGCCACAGATCCGCCGGTATGCGTGCCCTCCGAAACCAAATGGGGGGCTACCAGGGTTAAGGTAGCTCCCGAATCTCGCAGACCCTGCACTTCGGTTCCCTCAAGAGTTACCAGTTGTCGGTGATGCTGCCGGTTATCAGTGGCTCGGACCGACATGTCTTCGTGCAAAATGCCCAGAGGTTCCTCCGCCTGCACACTCCATAAATCCTGAGTGGCGGGGTCCCTCTGGTAATGGTGAGCAGCCGCCCTGGGTGCGGGGTTTGGACGGCCCTGATTCCAGGTGGGCCTGCTGCGATTCTGGGTGCATTCTCGGGCCATATGCCCCCATTGTTTGCAGGAATGGCATTGGATGTTGGCCCGCCCGTTGTATCTGGACGGTGGCGGTATCTGTCCTTGTGAGGGACGGAACGGGGCAGCGGTGGGCGCTAGGGGTGTTGTGGCGCTAGGTAGTCCTGGGGGTCGGGAGTAGCTTTTGGCTACGGGTCCCTGGGGTCTCCGGGCATCAAAATGTTGATCGGCCAATCTAGCCGCTTCCGTTAGGGTAAGGGGTTTCCTATCCCGTACCCATTCTTGCGTCTCCGGGGATAATCCATTAAAAAATTGTTCCAGCAACATCAGCTGGCGCAACTCCTCCATGGTGGTGGCGTTGCTGGCCTGGATCCACCCTTGGGAGGCTTGATCCAATTTGTGTGCCCATTCTGCGTGCGAATCTCGCTCTGGTTTGCGTAAGTGTCGGAACTTGCGCCGGTATGCCTCTGGGGTAATGGCATACCTCTCCAAGATTGCACGCTTTACTTTGGCATAATCTTTGCTGTCCTCACTGGGTACAGCACGGTACGCTTCGGCTGCCCGACCTGCTAGTTTGCTTGCTAGCAGTTGCACCCATACGGACCGTTCTAGCTCATGCAGATCACACAGTCTTTCAAAGTCCTGCAAGTACCCGTCTATCTCGTCCTTTTCCTCGCAAAAAGCCCTGAAGGCCTGGTACGGGATCTTGGTCTTTACTGGGTTGTAGAGGGACCCTGGGTTTGACTCGGTTCGAGCCAGGGTGTGTTGCGGGCTGTGTGCCATAACATATTCCTGCACATTTGCCATTACCATATTTAACATGGCATCTGATATCGGTTGCGGCAAAAACGCTAGCCTGGTCCTCATTTCTCTTTCATAGAGCGTTTCCTCCATAACTACCGGGGGGGTAGCGCTGCGGGCTTGGTCTCCCTCCATCAGCTCGGCAATGATTGTCGCCTTGTTTTTGCTGCTGGCTACTTTCCCTCTGGCTTCCAGTAGTTCCTTTAACGTCTGTCGCTTCAGTATGGTATAGTCAATCTCCATACGAATTGCCTTTGCTTTCCTAGTTCGGTAGTTCCAGTTACACGAACTCCGTTTTTCGGCTGTAAGGTTCGGATCCCACCGCTGCCACCAATTGTTACGGAACGCAGTATATTAGTCCACGATATCCGTTGGTATCCTCAGGAAATCCACAGTCACGACAGAAAGCACGGCAATATTCCCCATCCTCCCAATAACCGGACGAAACACAGTTTGGGAGTCAACTAACTCGGTTTATTCACAGGTAGCATATTTATACAGTTCCCCATGCAAGGGGTTTCCAGACAGTAATTCCAGGGGATTTCTCCCAACATGCACTGCGACTTTCCCAACAGGCATTGCTGCACGAGAAGGATACTCCTACCAAAATGGACGCTTAAGTGGATTATCTACTCGTGCAGCAAAACCGACAATTGACCTTAAAATACACAATTCACACAATACTCGGTACTTTATAATAATCGAACGTTCGGTAGATAGCTGGGGTCGGGGCGCACACCTTGGGAGAATACCGCTCCGATCCCAGCTGAATTGACCGAACGCCGCACATAATACGATAAAACATTAAAGTGGTTTTAAAAGTACCGGATAAGTACAGGGCATAGAATGCACCGAACGCGGGACTCCCGAACGCTCTGAAAGTCCAGCGGTGTTCACTCATCGAGTAGCCGTTTTCCGTTCCAGGCTCTCGACGACCGAACACCGCTGCAGAGACAAAGGATCCAAGATGGCCGACCGCCGCATGGTCGGTAGCCGATCGGCGGCCACCTAGGAGAGCCTTGAAATACCGATTGCAACCGGGATGCACTCGGTTACTTGGTGCCACACAACTGGTGAAGGTGTGGTCTACCTGGGGAGCCCACATTCGTACGGCGAACGGCTGTACATAGCATTATCACAGGTAACGACTTGCAGCATACATTCAGCCTATGGACAACATGCGATACATATAAGTCAGAAGTGGCTGGGTTTGCCACAGCTCCGCCCTTTACACCTGGCAGTCAGTATAGAGAGAGCCACCTCCATCTTAGCTCCCTGTCAGTCATTGTTATAAGCTCCGCCCCTTACACCTGTCAGTCAGTATAGAGAGAGCCACCTCCATCTCAGCTCCCTGTCAATCATTGTTATAAGCTCCGCCCTTTACACCTGGCAGTCAGTATAGAGAGAGCCACCTCCATCTTAGCTCCCTGTCAATCATTGTTATAAGCTCCGCCCTTTACACCTGGCAGTCAGTATAGAGAGAGCCACCTCCATCTTAGCTCCCTGTCAATCATTGTTATAAGCTCCGCCCATTACACCTGGCAGTCAGTATAGAGAGAGCCACCTCCATCTTAGCTCCCTGTCAATCATTGTTATAAGCTCTGCCCTTTACACCTGGCAGTCAGTATAGAGAGAGCCACCTCCATCTTAGCTCCCTGTCAATCATTGTTATAAGCTCCGCCCTTTACACCTGGCAGTCAGTATAGAGAGAGCCACCTCCATCTTAGCTCCCTGTCAGTCATTGTTATAAGCTCCGCCCATTACACCTGGCAGTCAGTATAGAGAGAGACACCTCCATCTTAGCTCCCTGTCAATTATTGTTATAAGCTCCGCCCTTTACACCTGGCAGTCAGTATAGAGAGAGCCACCTCCATCTTAGCTCCCTGTCAATCATTGTTATAAGCTCCGCCCATTACACCTGGCAGTCAGTATAGAGAGAGCCACCTCCATCTTAGCTCCCTGTCAATCATTGTTATAAGCTCTGCCCTTTACACCTGGCAGTCAGTATAGAGAGAGCCACCTCCATCTTAGCTCCCTGTCAATCATTGTTATGAGCTCCGCCCTTTACACCTGGCAGTCAGTATAGAGAGAGCCACCTCCATCTTAGCTCCCTGTCAATCATTGTTATAAGCTCCACCCTTTACACCTGGCAGTCAGTATAGAGAGAGACACCTCCATCTTAGCTCCCTGTCAGTCATTGTTATAAGCTCCGCACTTTACACCTGGCAGTCAGTATAGAGAGAGCCACCTCCATCTTAGCTCCCTGTCAGTCATTGTTATAAGCTCCATCCTTTACACCCGGCAGTCAGTAAAGAGAGAGCCCCCTCCATCTTAGCTCCCTGTCAATCATTGTTATAAGCTCCGCCCATTACACCTGGCAGTCAGTATAGAGAGAGCCGCCTCCATCTTAGCTCCCTGTCAATCATTGTTATAAGCTCCGCCCTTTACACCTGGCAGTCAGTATAGAGAGAGCCACCTCCATCTTAGCTCCCTGTCAGTCATTGTTATAAGCTCCGCCCATTACACCTGGCAGTCAGTATAGAGAGAGCCGCCTCCATCTTAGCTCCCTGTCAGTCATTGTTATAAGCTCCGCCCCCTTTACACCTGGCAGTCAGTATAGAGAGAGCCACCTCCATCTTAGCTCTCTGTCAATCATTGTTATAAGCTCCGCCCTTTACACCTGGCAGTCAGTATAGAGAGAGACACATCCATCTTAGCTCCCTGTCAATCATTGTTATAAGCTCCGCCCTTTACACCTGGCAGTCAGTATAGAGACAGCCACCTCCATCTTAGCTCCCTGTCAATCATTGTTATAAGCTCCGCCCTTTACAACTGGCAGTCAGTATAGAGAGAGCCACCTCCATCTTAGCTCTCTGTCAATCATTGTTATAAGCTCCGCCCTTTACACCTGGCAGTCAGTATAGAGAGAGCCACCTCCATCTTAGCTCTCTGTCAATCATTGTTATAAGCTCCGCCCTTTACACCTGGCAGTCAGTATAGAGGGAGCCACCTCCATCTTAGCTCCCTGTCAATCATTGTTATAAGCTCCGCCCTTTACACCTGGCAGTCAGTATAGAGAGAGCCACCTCCATCTTAGCTCTCTGTCAATCATTGTTATAAGCTCCGCCCTTTACACCTGGCAGTCAGTATAGAGGGAGCCACCTCCATCTTAGCTCCCTGTCAATCATTGTTATAAGCTCCGCCCTTTACACCTGGCAGTCAGTATAGAGGGAGCCACCTCCATCTTAGCTCCCTGTCAATCATTGTTATAAGCTCCGCCCTTTACACCTGGCAGTCAGTATAGAGTGAGCCACCTCCATCTTAGCTCCCTGTCAATCATTGTTATAAGCTCCGCCCTTTAAACCTGGCAGTCAGTATAGAGAGCGCCACCTCCATCTTAGCTCCCTGTCAATCATTGTTATAAGCTCCGCCCTTTACACCTGGCAGTCAGTATAGAGAGAGCCACCTCCATCTTAGCTCCCTGTCAATCATTGTTATAAGCTCCGCCCTTTACACCTGGCAGTCAGTATAGAGAGAGCCACCTCCATCTTAGCTCCCTGTCAATCATTGTTATAAGCTCCGCCCTTTACACCTGGCAGTCAGTATAGAGAGAGCCACCTCCATCTTAGCTCCCTGTCAATCATTGTTACAAGCTCCGCCCTTTACACCTGGCAGTCAGTATAGAGAGAGCCACCTCCATCTTAGCTCCCTGTCAATCATTGTTATAAGCTCCGCCCTTTACACCTGGCAGTCAGTATAGAGAGAGCCACCTCCATCTTAGCTCCCTGTCAATCATTGTTATAAGCTCCGCCCTTTACACCTGGCAGTCAGTATAGAGAGAGCCACCTCCATCTTAGCTCCCTGTCAGTCATTGTTATAAGCTCCGCCCCTTACATCTGTCAGTCAGTATAGAGAGAGCCACCTCCATCTCAGCTCCCTGTCAATCATTGTTATAAGCTCCGCCCTTTACACCTGGCAGTCAGTATAGAGAGAGCCGCCTCCATCTTAGCTCCCTGTCAATCATTGTTATAAGCTCCGCCCTTTACACCTGGCAGTCAGTATAGAGAGAGCCACCTCCATCTTAGCTCCCTGTCAATCATTGTTATAAGCTCCGCCCATTACACCTGGCAGTCAGTATAGAGAGAGCCACCTCCATCTTAGCTCCCTGTCAATCATTGTTATAAGCTCTGCCCTTTACACCTGGCAGTCAGTATAGAGAGAGCCACCTCCATCTTAGCTCCCTGTCAATCATTGTTATAAGCTCCGCCCTTTACACCTGGCAGTCAGTATAGAGAGAGCCACCTCCATCTTAGCTCCCTGTCAGTCATTGTTATAAGCTCCGCCCATTACACCTGGCAGTCAGTATAGAGAGAGACACCTCCATCTTAGCTCCCTGTCAATCATTGTTATAAGCTCCGCCCTTTACACCTGGCAGTCAGTATAGAGAGAGCCACCTCCATCTTAGCTCCCTGTCAATCATTGTTATAAGCTCCGCCCATTACACCTGGCAGTCAGTATAGAGAGAGCCACCTCCATCTTAGCTCCCTGTCAATCATTGTTATAAGCTCTGCCCTTTACACCTGGCAGTCAGTATAGAGAGAGCCACCTCCATCTTAGCTCCCTGTCAATCATTGTTATGAGCTCCGCCCTTTACACCTGGCAGTCAGTATAGAGAGAGCCACCTCCATCTTAGCTCCCTGTCAATCATTGTTATAAGCTCCGCCCTTTACACCTGGCAGTCAGTATAGAGAGAGACACCTCCATCTTAGCTCCCTGTCAGTCATTGTTATAAGCTCCGCACTTTACACCTGGCAGTCAGTATAGAGAGAGCCACCTCCATCTTAGCTCCCTGTCAGTCATTGTTATAAGCTCCATCCTTTACACCCGGCAGTCAGTAAAGAGAGAGCCCCCTCCATCTTAGCTCCCTGTCAATCATTGTTATAAGCTCCGCCCATTACACCTGGCAGTCAGTATAGAGAGAGCCGCCTCCATCTTAGCTCCCTGTCAATCATTGTTATAAGCTCCGCCCTTTACACCTGGCAGTCAGTATAGAGAGAGCCACCTCCATCTTAGCTCCCTGTCAGTCATTGTTATAAGCTCCGCCCATTACACCTGGCAGTCAGTATAGAGAGAGCCGCCTCCATCTTAGCTCCCTGTCAGTCATTGTTATAGGCTCCGCCCCCTTTACACCTGGCAGTCAGTATAGAGAGAGCCACCTCCATCTTAGCTCTCTGTCAATCATTGTTATAAGCTCCGCCCTTTACACCTGGCAGTCAGTATAGAGAGAGCCACCTCCATCTTAGCTCTCTGTCAATCATTGTTATAAGCTCCGCCCTTTACACCTGGCAGTCAGTATAGAGAGAGCCACCTCCATCTTAGCTCTCTGTCAATCATTGTTATAAGCTCCGCCCTTCACACCTGGCAGTCAGTATAGAGGGAGCCACCTCCATCTTAGCTCCCTGTCAATCATTGTTATAAGCTCCGCCCTTTACACCTGGCAGTCAGTATAGAGGGAGCCACCTCCATATTAGCTCCCTGTCAATCATTGTTATCAGCTCCGCCCTTTACATCTGGCACTCAGTATAGAGAGAGCCAACTCCATCTTAGCTCCCTGTCAATCATTGTTATAAGCTCCGCCCTTTACCCCTGGCAGTCAGTATAGAGAGAGCCACCTCCATCTTAGCTCCCTGTCAATCATTGTTATAAGCTCCGCCCTTTACACCTGGCAGTCAGTATAGAGAGAGCCACCTCCATCTTAGCTCCCTGTCAATCATTTTTATAAGCTCCGCCCTTTACACCTGGCAGTCAGTATAGAGAGAGCCACCTCCATCTTAGCTCCCTGTCAATCATTGTTACAAGCTCCGCCCTTTACACCTGGCAGTCAGTATAGAGAGAGCCACCTCCATCTTAGCTCCCTGTCAGTCATTGTTATAAGCTCCGCCCTTTACACCTGGCAGTCAGTATAGAGAGAGCCACCTCCATCTTAGCTCCCTGTCAATCATTGTTATAAGCTCCGCCCTTTACACCTGGCAGTCAGTATAGAGAGAGCCACCTCCATCTTACCTCCCTGTCAGTCATTGTTATAAGCTCCGCCCCTTACACCTGTCAGTCAGTATAGAGAGAGCCACCTCCATCTCAGCTCTCTGTCAATCATTGTTATAAGCTCCGCCCTTTACACCTGGCAGTCAGTATAGAGAGAGCCACCTCCATCTTAGCTCCCTGTCAATCATTGTTATAAGCGCCGCCCTTTACACCTGGCAGTCAGTATAGAGAGAGCCACCTCCATCTTAGCTCCCTGTCAGTCATTGTTATAAGCTCCACCCTTTACACCTGGCAGTCAGTATAGAGAGAGCCACCTCCATCTTAGCTCCCTGTCAGTCATTGTTATAAGCTCCGCCCCTTACACCTGTCAGTCATTTTAGAGAGAGCCACCTCCATCTCAGCTCCCTGTCAATCATTGTTATAAGCTCCGCCCTTTACACCTGGCAGTCAGTATAGAGAGAGCCACCTCCATCTTAGATCCCTGTCAATCATTGTTATAAGCGCCGCCCTTTACACCTGGCAGTCAGTATAGAGAGAGCAACTCCATCTTAGCTCCCTGTCAATCATCGTTATAAGCCCCGCCCTTTACACCTGGCAGTCAGTATAGAGAGAGCCACCTCCATCTTAGCTCCCTGTCAGTCATTGTTATAAGCTCCGCCCTTTACACCTGGCAGTCAGTATAGAGAGAGCCGCCTCCATCTTAGCTCCCTGTCAATCATTGTTATAAGCTCCGCCCTTTACACCTGGCATTCAGTATAGAGAGAGCCGCCTCCATCTTAGCTCCCCTTCAGTCATTGTTATAAGCTCCGCCCTTTACACCTGGCAGTCAGTATAGAGAGAGCCTCCTCCATCTTAGCTCCCTGTCAATCATTGTTATAAGCTCCGCCCTTTACACCTGGCAGTCAGTATAGAGAGAGCCACCTCCATCTTAGCTCCCTGTCAGTCATTGTAATAAGCTCCGCCCTTTACACCTGGCAGTCAGTATAGAGAGAGCCACCTCCATCTTAGCTCCCTGTCAATCATTGTTATAAGCTCCACCCTTTACACCTGGCATTCAGTATAGAGAGAGCCGCCTCCATCTTAGCTCCCTGTCAGTCATTGTTATAAGCTCCGCCCTTTACACCTGGCAGTCAGTATAGAGAGAGCCTCCTCCATCTTAGCTCCCTGTCAGTCATTGTTATAAGCTCTGCCCTTTACACCTGGCAGTCAGTATAGAGAGCCACCTCCATCTTAGTTACCTGTCAATCATTATTATATGCTCCTCCCTTTACACCTGGCAGTTAGCGTAGAGAGCCACCCCCATCTTAGCTCCCTGTCAAACATTGTTATAAGCTCCGCCCTTTACACCTGGCAGTCAGTATAGAGAGAGCCACCTCCATCTTAACTCCCTGTCAATCATTGTTATGAGCTCCGCCCTTTACACCTGGCAGTCAGTATAGAGAGAGCCACCTCCATCTTAGCTCCCTGTCAATCATTGTTACAAGCTCCGCCCTTTACACCTGGCAGTCAGTATAGAGAGAGCCACCTCCATCTTAGCTCCCTGTCAATCATTGTTATAAGCTCCGCCCTTTACACCTGGCAGTCAGTATAGAGAGAGCCACCTCCATCTTAGCTCTCTGTCAATCATTATTATAAGCTCCGCCCTTTACACCTGGCAGTCAGTATAGAGAGAGCCACCTCCACCTTAGCTCCCTGTCAATCATTGTTATAAGCTCCGCCCTTTACACCTGGCAGTCAGTATAGAGAGAGCCACCTCCATCTTAGCTCTCTGTCAATCATTATTATAAGCTCCGCCCTTTACACCTGGCAGTCAGTATAGAGAGAGCCAGCTCCATCTTAGCTCCCTGTCAGTCATTATTATAAGCTCCGCCCATTACACCTGGCAGTCAGTATAGAGAGAGCCACCTCCATCTTAGCTCCCTGTCAATCATTGTTATAAGCTCCGCCCTTTACACCTGGCAGTCAGTATAGAGAGAGACGCCTCCATCTTAGCTCCCTGTCAGTCATTGTTATAAGCTCCGCCCTTTACACCTGGCAGTCAGTATAGAGAGAGCCGCCTCCATCTTAGCTCCCTGTCAATCATTGTTAAAAGCTCCGCTCTTTACACCTGGCAGTCAGTATAGAGAGAGCCACCTCCATCTTAGCTCCCTGTCAGTCATTGTTATAAGCTCCGTCCTTTACACCTGGCAGTCAGTATAGAGAGAGCCACCTCCATCTTAGCTCCCTGTCAGTCATTGTTATAAGCTCCGCCCTTTACACCTGGCAGTCAGTATAGAGAGAGCCACCTCCATCTTAGCTCCCTGTCAATCATTGTTATAAGCTCCGCCCTTTACACCTGGCAGTCAGTATAGAGAGAGCCACCTCCATCTTAGATCCCTGTCAATCATTGTTATAAGCGCCGCCCTTTACACCTGGCAGTCAGTATAGAGAGAGCAACTCCATCTTAGCTCCCTGTCAATCATCGTTATAAGCCCCGCCCTTTACACCTGGCAGTCAGTATAGAGAGAGCCACCTCCATCTTAGCTCCCTGTCAGTCATTGTTATAAGCTCCGCCCTTTACACCTGGCAGTCAGTATAGAGAGAGCCTCCTCCATCTTAGCTCCCTGTCAATCATTGTTATAAGCTCCGCCCTTTACACCTGGCAGTCAGTATAGAGAGAGCCACCTCCATCTTAGCTCCCTGTCAGTCATTGTAATAAGCTCCGCCCTTTACACCTGGCAGTCAGTATAGAGAGAGCCACCTCCATCTTAGCTCCCTGTCAATCATTGTTATAAGCTCCACCCTTTACACCTGGCATTCAGTATAGAGAGAGCCGCCTCCATCTTAGCTCCCTGTCAGTCATTGTTATAAGCTCCGCCCTTTACACCTGGCAGTCAGTATAGAGAGAGCCTCCTCCATCTTAGCTCCCTGTCAGTCATTGTTATAAGCTCTGCCCTTTACACCTGGTAGTCAGTATAGAGAGCCACCTCCATCTTAGTTACCTGTCAATCATTATTGTATGCTCCTCCCTTTACACCTGGCAGTTAGCGTAGAGAGCCACCCCCATCTTAGCTCCCTGTCAAACATTGTTATAAGCTCCGCCCTTTACACCTGGCAGTCAGTATAGAGAGAGCCACCTCCATCTTAACTCCCTGTCAATCATTGTTATGAGCTCCGCCCTTTACACCTGGCAGTCAGTATAGAGAGAGCCACCTCCATCTTAGCTCCCTGTCAATCATTGTTACAAGCTCCGCCCTTTACACCTGGCAGTCAGTATAGAGAGAGCCACCTCCATCTTAGCTCCCTGTCAATCATTGTTATAAGCTCCGCCCTTTCCACCTGGCAGTCAGTATAGAGAGAGCCACCTCCATCTTAGCTCCCTGTCAATCATTGTTATAAGCTCCGCCCTTTACACCTGGCAGTCAGTATAGAGAGAGCCACCTCCATCTTAGCTCTCTGTCAATCATTATTATAAGCTCCGCCCTTTACACCTGGCAGTCAGTATAGAGAGAGCCACCTCCACCTTAGCTCCCTGTCAATCATTGTTATAAGCTCCGCCCTTTACACCTGGCAGTCAGTATAGAGAGAGCCACCTCCATCTTAGCTCTCTGTCAATCATTATTATAAGCTCCGCCCTTTACACCTGGCAGTCAGTATAGAGAGAGCCAGCTCCATCTTTGCTCCCTGTCAGTCATTATTATAAGCTCCGCCCATTACACCTGGCAGTCAGTATAGAGAGAGCCACCTCCATCTTAGCTCCCTGTCAATCATTGTTATAAGCTCCGCCCTTTACACCTGGCAGTCAGTATAGAGAGAGACGCCTCCATCTTAGCTCCCTGTCAGTCATTGTTATAAGCTCCGCCCTTTAAACCTGGCAGTCAGTATAGAGAGAGCCGCCTCCATCTTAGCTCCCTGTCAATCATTGTTATAAGCTCCGCTCTTTACACCTGGCAGTCAGTATAGAGAGAGCCACCTCCATCTTAGCTCCCTGTCAGTCATTGTTATAAGCTCCGTCCTTTACACCTGGCAGTCAGTATAGAGAGAGCCACCTCCATCTTAGCTCCCTGTCAGTCATTGTTATAAGCTCCGCCCTTTACACCTGGCAGTCAGTATAGAGAGAGCCACCTCCATCTTAGCTCCCTGTCAATCATTGTTATAAGCTCCGCCCTTTACACCTGGCAGTCAGTATAGAGAGAGCCTCCTCCATCTTAGCTCCCTGTCAGTCATTGTTATAAGCTCCGCCCTTTATACCTGGCAATCAGTATAGAGAGAGCCACCTCCATCTTAGCTCCCTGTCAATCATTGTTATAAGCTCCGCCCTTTACACCTGGCAGTCAGTATAGAGAGAGCCACCTCCATCTTAGCTCCCTGTCAATCATTGTTATAAGCTCCGCCCTTTACACCTGGAAGTCAGTATAGAGAGAGCCACCTCCATCTTAGCTCCCTGTCAGTCATTGTTATAAGCTCCGCCCTTTACACCTGGCAGTCAGTATAGAGAGAGCCACCTCCATCTTAGCTCCCTGTCAGTCATTGTTATAAGCTCCGCCCTTTACACCTGGCAGTCAGTATAGAGAGAGCCACCTCCATCTTAGCTCCCTGTCAATCATTGTTATAAGCTCCGCCCTTTACACCTGGCAGTCAGTATAGAGAGAGCCACCTCCATCTTAGCTCCCTGTCAATCATTGTTATAAGCTCCGCCCTTTACACCTGGCAGTCAGCATAGAGAGAGCCACCTCCATCTTAGCTCCCTGTCAGTCATTGTTATAAGCTCCGCCCTTTACACCTGGCAGTCAGTATAGAGAGAGCCACCTCCATCTTAGCTCCCTGTCAATCATTGTTATAAGCTCCACCCTTTACACCTGGCAGTCAGTATAGAGAGAGCCACCTCCATCTTAGCTCCCTGTCAGTCATTGTTATAAGCTCCGCCCTTTACACCTGGCAGTCAGTATAGAGAGAGCCACCTCCATCTTAGCTCCCTGTCAATCATTGTTATAAGCTCCGCCCTTTACACCTGGCAGTCAGTATAGAGAGAGCCACCTCCATCTTAGATCCCTGTCAATCATTGTTATAAGCGCCGCCCTTTACACCTGGCAGTCAGTATAGAGAGAGCAACTCCATCTTAGCTCCCTGTCAATCATCGTTATAAGCCCCGCCCTTTACACCTGGCAGTCAGTATAGAGAGAGCCACCTCCATCTTAGCTCCCTGTCAGTCATTGTTATAAGCTCCGCCCTTTACACCTCGCAGTCAGTATAGAGAGAGCCGCCTCCATCTTAGCTCCCTGTCAATCATTGTTATAAGCTCCGCCCTTTACACCTGGCATTCAGTATAGAGAGAGCCGCCTCCATCTTAGCTCCCCTTCAGTCATTGTTATAAGCTCCGCCCTTTACACCTGGCAGTCAGTATAGAGAGAGCCTCCTCCATCTTAGCTCCCTGTCAATCATTGTTATAAGCTCCGCCCTTTACACCTGGCAGTCAGTATAGAGAGAGCCACCTCCATCTTAGCTCCCTGTCAGTCATTGTAATAAGCTCCGCCCTTTACACCTGGCAGTCAGTATAGAGAGAGCCACCTCCATCTTAGCTCCCTGTCAATCATTGTTATAAGCTCCACCCTTTACACCTGGCATTCAGTATAGAGAGAGCCGCCTCCATCTTAGCTCCCTGTCAGTCATTGTTATAAGCTCCGCCCTTTACACCTGGCAGTCAGTATAGAGAGAGCCTCCTCCATCTTAGCTCCCTGTCAGTCATTGTTATAAGCTCTGCCCTTTACACCTGGCAGTCAGTATAGAGAGCCACCTCCATCTTAGTTACCTGTCAATCATTATTATATGCTCCTCCCTTTACACCTGGCAGTTAGCGTAGAGAGCCACCCCCATCTTAGCTCCCTGTCAAACATTGTTATAAGCTCCGCCCTTTACACCTGGCAGTCAGTATAGAGAGAGCCACCTCCATCTTAACTCCCTGTCAATCATTGTTATGAGCTCCGCCCTTTACACCTGGCAGTCAGTATAGAGAGAGCCACCTCCATCTTAGCTCCCTGTCAATCATTGTTACAAGCTCCGCCCTTTACACCTGGCAGTCAGTATAGAGAGAGCCACCTCCATCTTAGCTCCCTGTCAATCATTGTTATAAGCTCCGCCCTTTCCACCTGGCAGTCAGTATAGAGAGAGCCACCTCCATCTTAGCTCCCTGTCAATCATTGTTATAAGCTCCGCCCTTTACACCTGGCAGTCAGTATAGAGAGAGCCACCTCCATATTAGCTCTCTGTCAATCATTATTATAAGCTCCGCCCTTTACACCTGGCAGTCAGTATAGAGAGAGCCACCTCCACCTTAGCTCCCTGTCAATCATTGTTATAAGCTCCGCCCTTTACACCTGGCAGTCAGTATAGAGAGAGCCACCTCCATCTTAGCTCTCTGTCAATCATTATTATAAGCTCCGCCCTTTACACCTGGCAGTCAGTATAGAGAGAGCCAGCTCCATCTTAGCTCCCTGTCAGTCATTATTATAAGCTCCGCCCATTACACCTGGCAGTCAGTATAGAGAGAGCCACCTCCATCTTAGCTCCCTGTCAATCATTGTTATAAGCTCCGCCCTTTACACCTGGCAGTCAGTATAGAGAGAGACGCCTCCATCTTAGCTCCCTGTCAGTCATTGTTATAAGCTCCGCCCTTTAAACCTGGCAGTCAGTATAGAGAGAGCCGCCTCCATCTTAGCTCCCTGTCAATCATTGTTATAAGCTCCGCTCTTTACACCTGGCAGTCAGTATAGAGAGAGCCACCTCCATCTTAGCTCCCTGTCAGTCATTGTTATAAGCTCCGTCCTTTACACCTGGCAGTCAGTATAGAGAGAGCCACCTCCATCTTAGCTCCCTGTCAGTCATTGTTATAAGCTCCGCCCTTTACACCTGGCAGTCAGTATAGCGAGAGCCACCTCCATCTTAACTCCCTGTCAATCATTGTTATAAGCTCCGCCCTTTACACCTGGCAGTCAGTATAGAGAGAGCCGCCTCCATCTTAGCTCCCTGTCAGTCATTGTTATAAGCTCCGCCCTTTATACCTGGCAATCAGTATAGAGAGAGCCACCTCCATCTTAGCTCCCTGTCAATCATTGTTATAAGCTCCGCCCTTTACACCTGGCAGTCAGTATAGAGAGAGCCACCTCCATCTTAGCTCCCTGTCAATCATTGTTATAAGCTCCGCCCTTTACACCTGGCAGTCAGTATAGAGAGAGCCACCTCCATCTTAACTCCCTGTCAATCATTGTTATGAGCTCCGCCCTTTACACCTGGCAGTCAGTATAGAGAGAGCCACCTCCATCTTAGCTCCCTGTCAATCATTGTTACAATCTCCGCCCTTTACACCTGGCAGTCAGTATAGAGAGAGCCACCTCCATCTTAGCTCCCTGTCAATCATTGTTATAAGCTCCGCCCTTTCCACCTGGCAGTCAGTATAGAGAGAGCCACCTCCATCTTAGCTCCCTGTCAATCATTGTTATAAGCTCCGCCCTTTACACCTGGCAGTCAGTATAGAGAGAGCCACCTCCATATTAGCTCTCTGTCAATCATTATTATAAGCTCCGCCCTTTACACCTGGCAGTCAGTATAGAGAGAGCCACCTCCACCTTAGCTCCCTGTCAATCATTGTTATAAGCTCCGCCCTTTACACCTGGCAGTCAGTATAGAGAGAGACGCCTCCATCTTAGCTCCCTGTCAGTCATTGTTATAAGCTCCGCCCTTTAAACCTGGCAGTCAGTATAGAGAGAGCCGCCTCCATCTTAGCTCCCTGTCAATCATTGTTATAAGCTCCGCTCTTTACACCTGGCAGTCAGTATAGAGAGAGCCACCTCCATCTTAGCTCCCTGTCAGTCATTGTTATAAGCTCCGTCCTTTACACCTGGCAGTCAGTATAGAGAGAGCCACCTCCATCTTAGCTCCCTGTCAGTCATTGTTATAAGCTCCGCCCTTTACACCTGGCAGTCAGTATAGAGAGAGCCACCTCCATCTTAACTCCCTGTCAATCATTGTTATAAGCTCCGCCCTTTACACCTGGCAGTCAGTATAGAGAGAGCCTCCTCCATCTTAGCTCCCTGTCAGTCATTGTTATAAGCTCCGCCCTTTATACCTGGCAATCAGTATAGAGAGAGCCACCTCCATCTTAGCTCCCTGTCAATCATTGTTATAAGCTCCGCCCTTTACACCTGGCAGTCAGTATAGAGAGAGCCACCTCCATCTTAGCTCCCTGTCAATCATTGTTATAAGCTCCGCCCTTTACACCTGGCAGTCAGTATAGAGAGAGCCACCTCCATCTTAGCTCCCTGTCAGTCATTGTTATAAGCTCCGCCCTTTACACCTGGCAGTCAGTATAGAGAGAGCCACCTCCATCTTAGCTCCCTGTCAGTCATTGTTATAAGCTCCGCCCTTTACACCTGGCAGTCAGTATAGAGAGAGCCACCTCCATCTTAGCTCCCTGTCAATCATTGTTATAAGCTCCGCCCTTTACACCTGGCAGTCAGTATAGAGAGAGCCACCTCCATCTTAGCTCCCTGTCAATCATTGTTATAAGCTCCGCCCTTTACACCTGGCAGTCAGCATAGAGAGAGCCACCTCCATCTTAGCTCCCTGTCAGTCATTGTTATAAGCTCCGCCCTTTACACCTGGCAGTCAGTATAGAGAGAGCCACCTCCATCTTAGCTCCCTGTCAATCATTGTTATAAGCTCCACCCTTTACACCTGGCAGTCAGTATAGAGAGAGCCACCTCCATCTTAGCTCCCTGTCAATCATTGTTATAAGCTCCGCCCTTTACACCTGGCAGTCAGTATAGAGAGAGCCACCTCCATCTTAGCTCCCTGTCAGTCATTGTTATAAGCCCCGCCCTTTACACCTGGCAATATTACTATTTCCCCTCTTCATTTGCATTGTGTGTGTGATCTCTGAACTGGATTATGATTTCATTTGCTAAAAGCAGAGCAATTCATGAATAAAAATAATGTTTAATACGCGTTGTAGGTGATAGTTGTAGCGGAGAGCCGATCTTTCACAGCTATTCTCCAGTAGAGATCCCAGTGAGGCTCAGGAACAAGGTGATGATAAGTCCACAGGCAAGGTTTCTAGTAGGTAGAGTAATACAGCAATATCCCCATCGCAATCCCAATAACTGGACGACACACAGTTTCAGGAGTAGAACTGACAAGCTTTATTCCACAGTTCCTTATAAAGCCCTCTCCCATGCAAGGGAGGAGGTTCTATCACTTAAGACATTATCCAATCTGTGAACAGTAACCTCCCACACATCTCCTCCCCTCCTCTAGCATCATAATCCCCTTATCATGTACATAGTTTTACCCGAGTTTTGGATGTACCCTAAATACTTGGGGTACATCCACAAATCCAATATCTCCAGATAGCCCTAGTCTGGAGGAACAACATATTTTAAAATCAGCCCATTCGGATAAAGCGTTCGGGAGTTATGGGACTTTAAAGTATTGACCGACCGCAGGGGTAAAGTATCCGAAAACAGTTCCATGCATTTTGGCCCTGCGGTCGGTCACAAACAGGCGAATACAAACAGGTGAATTATTGCTGTTAAGTGGCCTGACGGGGATTCGAATGAATCCCCTAGTTCGTGGGGTTCTTTCTACCGAACGGCGGGCCGTTCGGTAGTTTCCCCACGAAGTATTGGGAGTCTGGAGGTCTCAGCGGTGGTTGCCTAGTCAAGTGTCCAATTTCGGTTCCAGACACTCGACGGCAAAACACCGCTGTTCGGCAGTTTAAGATGGCCGCCGCCACGTGTTCGTATCCCGAATGGCGGCCACCCAGAGGACAAAGACCACACTGCACGAATAGGTAATTACCAGTTTGCAACATTGTTGCAAACGGTAATTGATGGCACACTTTACACAGGGTGGTCTGGTTGTTCGGTAGTTTCATTCCCTTGTTTCATTCGAATGATTCTACCGAACAACCAGAGGAATACAGTACTTTACACACATTCAACTGCCAATATAACCGGATACCATGATTTCTATGCATGTTCACACACATTAAACTAGCAATATGACCAAATACAATTATTCCCATACATGTTGTAGGACAGCCCGGTACCAATCCGCTACAATAGTGATAGTAGATCTGCTGTTTATGTAAAAGTGTGCACATTTCAACACACAGCTGTTATGAATAGAATATTCTGCGTGATATATTGTAATTATTTTAACATCTCTCATATAAGAGTGCATGACAGAATTATGATACTTTATTTATAAATCGCCAACACATTCCGCAGCGCTGTACATGAGACGACTGGTACAAGTTAACAGACACGGTACAACATAACTGAGAGACAATGCAACATGAACAAATACAAGATGGGTTAAAGATCCTATTCCTGTGGGTGGGGAGGGGGCGCTGCGAGGGTGAAGGTGATGTTAATACAGATTGAGATGCATTTATTGGATACGTGGAATGCGTTGGTTACTGAGTTGAGTGAGATGCTCACCTGAACAATGATGTATTTATGGGCATTTAAAGGAAGGCAACCTAGGGGAAAGTCTGACAGCCCAGGCGGACCACCACACATCCCAGGGGACTGTCTGGGGACCCTGCTGCAAGTCACTAACAGGAGAGATTAAGCCACAGGTTCCTAGGGCACCCTGTGGATAATCTGGCTCTGTGTTAATGTGCACTAAACAGACAAGCCCCAGGCAAGAGATGCACATTCTGAGTTTATTTATTTATTTCCGTTAAAAGACACAGAAGGGGCGCAGGCAGCAAGCCTCATTTTGAGGAAGTTAACAATTGAGGAAGTTGATTTGTCAAGCTGATGGCGGGGCGTGTTTTGTTGAGTTAAGAAGATTTACCGTTATCTTTCATGTTAAACAGAATGTTGTTCCTATTTTTACACTCACTTCAACAATTCAACAAGAACTTCTAAAATAAGACCAGAGTAACAATCTCGAGATGAAACTTCTGGTCACTCACCCAAGGACGCGCCACAAATAACCCAGGATTATACAACAGGCATTAAAAATAGACAGCCGTTCACAGAGTGTGAGTGGGGATCGGTAAACAGCATTGACCAAACTGTTCGGAAAAGTGACTGTTATATTCCGACATTATTGTGGTTTTTATTTAGAAAAGTGGTCTAAAAAGAGAAGTAAAACATTGCATGATGCCACCAGACACCCAATGGCGGCACAACTCCTCTCTTCTCCTCCCTGGCATCGCTCCACCCCCAGCGGAGGGGAGTCAGGCTAGGATTGGTCTTGGCGAGGGAGATGCACAGAAAGGATTACTACAACCAAAACCAGCGGGTACAATGGGTTACAGAGGGGTAAAGCGAGTACAACAGGTTACAGCGGGTACAATGGGTTACAGAGGGGTAAAGCGAGTACAACAGGTTACAGCGGGTACAATGGGTTACAGAGGGGTAAAGCGAGTACAACAGGTTACAGCGGGTACAATGGGTTACAGAGGGGTAAAGCGAGTACAACAGGTTACAGCGGGTACAATGGGTTACAGAGGGGTAAAGCGAGTACAACAGGTTACAGCGGGTACAATGGGTTACAGAGGGGTAAAGCGAGTACAACAGGTTACAGCGGGTACAATGGGTTACAGAGGGGTAAAGCGAGTACAACAGGTTACAGCGGGTACAATGGGTTACAGAGGGGTAAAGCGAGTACAACAGGTTACAGAGGGGTACAGCGGGTACAACAGCTTACAGAGGGGTACAGCGGGTACAACAGCTTACAGAGGGGTACAGCGGGTACAACAGCTTACAGAGGGGTACAGCGGGTACAACAGCTTACAGAGGGGTACAGTGGGTACAACAGCTTACAGAGGGGTACAGCGGGTACATCAGAGGGGTACCATAGCGGGACGACTTCCCAGTATCTCGTTCCCAGGCAGAGACGGCACTCAGCCATGGAAGCTCTTAGTCCTTACCAGGACTTTCCCTGTTGAATCCCCTGCAATCTGGAACAGCAGACACAGGGGTTAAATGTTCCTTCCCTCCAATGACAGGACGACACACAGTTTGGAGGTTTAAGCCCTGGAATAGAGGCTCTCAACCTGATGGTGTAGGGGTGTCTCGGTATACGCCTACAATGTTATAACTGTTATATTACGTGGCCTGTTGTGGCTGTGTGTGCTGTATTATACAATTCTAATACTGTTATGGGTCATTGTCAGGGGGTTAATGGCATATGTACAGAGTTCGGTCTGACAATGACCCTTTGTGAATATATATACCTTTCAATTATTAAAGCCGTGACATTTCCCCACTTTAATTTAGTGTCCGTGTTTTTCTGGGAAGGGGGGTAAGTCAGGTAATGTAAATCATATGCCGAAAAGACGATGCGCATGTCATGTGGGATCCCATAGATGGATGGTTTGTGGGTAAATTAGCCACTGAAACGGGACTTTAACTTCCGCCCATTGTCAGAAATCACGCTCCCCTTGAGAAAAAGTATCCTCTACTTTATTTTTTTATTTTTTTTAAATTAATATTTATGGTTTTCAAAAGTGTTTCATACATAGTGTAATACGTTATGATAGAGGTACATAAAATCTAAATCTCTCAATTCTCCCATTAGCAATCACACACTCGAACACAACTGTAAGAGAATATCCAGGTGGCACTACCCCCCCTCGCTGCCACGCACCAACCGTTTATTAACAAACTCCTCCGATAAATGTTGGAGATGCCGGCAGCAGAAAGCCACCCCAGGCCACATTTGGTGGCTATGCACAGAAATCGACATACACAGGATTCAAACAATCACAGGGGTTGATATCCCAATCTCTCCAACGGTATCATTGTTTCTCCTTCCTCCAACTCCATTATCCAAGACCAAAAGAATTCTCATACACCATCTCCGGACGGCGGCCAACATGTTAATCCCCCTAAACTGGGAAAAAAATCAACCCTCCCTTCAATCCCAGATTGGATACAAAAGGCAGAAAGCATACGAATTATGGCAGAAATCCATCTTTCCTTTGTACATACATATACACTCTATACTGAATGCACGCCACAGTAAATGGGGAGACCCCTGAGAACCATATCTCCCCTTCTTCCCCTCTTCCCTCCCATGTCGTAACAAACCAGATGGGAGAAATCTGTCACACTTACATCCTTCTCTTCAGAACCATTTAAGAGCTGATCTGGACACAAGGCCGCTCGCTCCCTGCGGATATAGAAAAGTGCTCCTCACTGACAGGACCTATCTTAACACGGGTGCATGCACCCCATAGGGACACAGGACTAACCCAGAATGGTACACCTACACAAAATCAAAGGGACAAAACATACACAAGAACCCATTCAATGAATAAAGACGATAAGTCTCACGACCCAAGACTGAATCAAAAACAGTCCATCATCTCACGATTCCAGGTGTGACGTAATATACAGATGTTATACATATTTTAAATATGGCGAGTGTTTTTCCATGTTGTGTACCCGGAAGTGATTCCTGTACCGTTTTGGGATTTTTCTATTGAGAAAATGAAAAATATTAAATATAAAAAAAAATAAAATCAATATTTGACAAATGACATTCGGTAGTTTTCCAAATCCATCAACTGACAGATGGTTACAGTCTCAACATTATGGTTACAGTCTCAACATTATTTTATGTAGCACTAAAACCGAGTGACGAGGCCACGATATAACAACTGGCAGTTATTGGATGTTTTGCCGGTAACTCTATAAACACAGACGTCGATGTTTGTTCACTGACCGCTTCCTGCTGTCACCCAAACAGTTCTCCTTTCAGTGAGGCCCACAGGGATATTACTGACCTGTGAACTGTCAGTGAGTGAGCGTTTTAGAAAACTGAACTTGAAGCACAGCTGACTATATTGGCCTAACATTGTAACGTCACTTTAAATTGTTTAACCCCTTAATGTCTGATCAGAAGCATAAATCTAAAACGTTAACCCCTTATTATCTCATCAGAAAACAAATCTAATGTTTGTTTAACCCCTTACTGTCTGATCAGAAAACAAATCTAATGTTTAACCCCTTACTGTCTGGTCAGAAAACAAATCTAATGTTTAACCCCTTACTGTCTGATCAGAAAAAAAAATCTAATGTTTTACCCCTTAATCTATGATCAGAAGAGTAAATCTAATGTGTAACCCCTTACTATCTGATCATAAGAGCAAATCTAATGTCTAACCCTTTAATATCTGAACAGAAAACAAATCTAATGTTTAACCCCTTATTATCTGATCAGAAAACAAATCTAATGTCTAACCCTTTAATGTCCGAACAGAAAACAAATCTAATGTTTAACCCTTTAATGTCCGAACAGAAAACAAATCTAATGTTTAACCCCTATTTGATCAGAAAACAAAACTAATTTTTAACCCCTTACTATCTGATCAGAAAACAAATCTAATGTTTAACCCCTTACTGTCTGATCAGAAAACAAAACTAATGTGTAACCCCTTACTGTCTGATCAGAAGAGTAAATCTTAATATTTAACCCCTTACTATCTGATCAGAAGAGCAAATCTAATGTTTTACTCCTTAATGTCTGATCACAAGAATAAATCTAATGTTTAACCACATACTGTCTGATTAGAAGAGCAAATCTAATGTTTAACTCCTTACTGTCTAATCAAAAGAGTACATTTAATTGTGGTGGACCGCCTGGCAATCGATGCTTCCTAGTGGTCACCGAGTACTCCACCAGACACCATAACCACCATAAACCCCGCAGCCAGCGGTACACCTTAGTTGGGGTCTCGCTGTTCTTCACCCACCCTGGACCCAAGACCAGGATCCAGCTTCCAGTGGGTAGACCTCTTCCAATTCAGAGAGGTAAGCAGGATAGCTCTTACAAGAGCAAGTGTTCTAATCCAAGGGAGTATAGTGATTATAGCAATCCCCAGCGTGAATATAGCTGTCCCCTCCACACATGAGACAAGGCTATATGTTGAGGGTGAAGAGGAACTGTTTAATAACTGCTACAACTGGCCTTATATGCAGGTCCCCATGCAAGGGGTCTCTGGGTACATATTCCAGGGGCATTCTCCTCTGGACCTGAGAGGGGGCTGTGACAAAGTACACACTGTAATTACATTGGCTCTCAGGTCCAGGACACTAACACACAAAACAAGTGCCTGATAGCTCCAATCTGGGGGACCAACATATCCAAATATCACCCAGATCGGTTCAGGTATTTCCCGGAATTCTTTTTTTTTTTTTGCCCCACCATGGTTCTATGCCCAAAACAGTTCCAGAGAATTAGGGCTTGCGGTCAGTCTCACTTTCTGGATTACAAAAGTACATAAATCACCTGAATGCAGCCTTTTTAAAGTGCATTGAGTAATGTATATTGCAGGGCCCATAGTCCTGAGGCAGGAGGCTGGCCAGCAAACCCCTCCAAGGGCCCGTGCCGAGGTTCTGTCCGCCACATTAATGTTTAACCCTTTCATTTCTGGTATAAAAACAAATTAGGTACAGAACTGTATTTAGGAACGGATTTTTATTAATATTTGGTTTTCATAGTATTGTTACTGAATGTCAATAAAATCCTGAAGAAATCCTCAATGATGAAACTTGTGGAAGTGGCTGGAATGGTTTTTGGCGAATTCCTAGTAATAGGTTTGGTAAATGACCATATTTTGATTGATGGTTGATTTTTCTGCTCAGACAGCTGTCCTTGGATGTTTGGATACAGTATAAATTATTAGATATCCAAGTGATACATTACATTTGATTGTCTGCTTTTAGTTGATTAGTCCCTACTTGACATGCGCACAGTCGTTATTCGGCAGGTGCGCTGTTTACCCCAACCCCCAATAACTTACAGACACCGTATTTCTGTTGGAATATAAAAGTCCACAGCTTTATTTATTATTATAAACAAGGTAACAAATTGGGGTCATTGCCACATAATATAAATTTACCCCCATCCCCCACCGTACATAAATTACCCCCGGCAATGACCCCGACCAATAACAATACATAACATTATAAATAACAAATAACACATAACACATGGCCTACCAAAGAGGCCCCATATCCATAACTTTTTTAACTGTAGGGGTGTACCGAGACCCCCCTACACCACCTGATTCGGAGCCACCGATGAGCTCGAACCCACAAACCATTTAACACTCCGGTCTAATCCAACCTAACTTTAGCCTAACCACTTGATACTCCTCCTACCTTCCAATTACCCAAGCCCTATCCCGCCATAGCAAGAGACTTGATCCCTTAATGTCTCGAGCGACCCCCACCACACATAAATAGGGCTTTAGCAATACCTTCTTGGAAACCTAAATTTAAGAGATCACACCCAACCTCAGACAGGTGCACACCATCCCGCCTAAAATAACCGGGCAACATACCCTCCAGTTCTAAGTGCCTCACCGGGACCCCCCCTATCCTCCTAATAAAGACAGACATGGCCTTATTCACTTTACCTCGGCAACGTGCCACAGCCGCCCGGTCCCTGGCATGCCTCCAGTTCAACCGCGGCACCATCTCAGACCACACTATTACCACGCCAGGGACCAGCTCCCGTACCCTATCTAGGTCCCTCTTCATTCTCCTGACCAACACCTTTTGGGTGACCAAACCCAAATCATTGCCCCCACCGTGAATTAAAAGTACATCCGGGGCAAACCCCCTCGATAACATCCCAAAAATCTCCCCACTTATGCTCTGCCAGCTGAAACCCCGAAAACCAAACCACCGAAGGTCCACTGTGTCCAGAAGAAAACCCAGTTGTGTGCCTTGTATCCGAACTGCGGCCCTCTTCTCCGCCCAGTAGACAAACGAGTGACCCACCAGCCAAGTGACCAAGCCTGAAAAGAAACAAATTCAGTTATCCGGCAGAGCACCTGTTTCCCACAGCCACAACATTCCATTCACACCAACCTATCCGGCCTTACATATGCGCGGAACCTGATGGATTCCCATCTCCCAATCCGCTTTATCCGCTCCTCTCCTAGCCCGAGACGCGCTGCCTCAGTCGCAGCCCCGATACGGAAGGAGTGTGTACCAAATTGCCCGGGCTGCAAGCCCAATTTCGTTAAACCCATGCGAAAGACCCGCAAGAACTGGAAGCGCGACAGTGCTTTCCCATCCTCGTGTATCAAGAAGCAACCACCAACCTTCGGGCGAATCTGCAAAAACATGTCCCCACATACCACCGGACACACTGTAGACCCTGGTAGCGAGGACAGGACAATTTTCTTACCCTTTCCGAAGACGTCCGTCTTCGAGCGCCGGAGCCAGATCACGACCTTGTCCTGTTCGACCACCACATCCTCGAACCGGAGACCCGTTGTCCCTGAACTATTGGCGCTCACCAATTCCCCAATTCGAAAAGCCCCAAAGAAAGCCCATACGAAAGCCACAGAAAAAAAGTTACCTCAAATGCCGATATGCACACGTCGTTCAACAACCCCACCAACCCTTGAAGGGTGGCAAAGGACACGGGCCTCCTCGCATCCACGACCTCTTGCCTTTCTTGAATCCCCTCAATGTTTGTTTCACCAAAAAATGTTTTGTCAAGTCCTCCCACCCGTTAAACTTGAACAGGAAAGCCAGAGCAGACATGTAGCGCTCCACCCTAGAAGGGGACGACCCACCTGCCACCAACCTGCAAAGAAGCCACAACAGCGTATCCAACCTACCGGCTGCGGAATCGCCCACTCCAGCCTGCGCCATCATCTCCTCCCATTCACTCCAAACCTTTGTATAAGCGGCCCAAGTTCCCGGTGCTAGCGAGCTCCTTATGTATCGCCCAAGCACGACGTCCCGAGCCGCCACATCTCCTCTGGGCACGCCTGCCCTTCCGCTTGCGCGTCCGGCGCCGCTTCCCGAAACCGCTCCCACTGCGAACGAGACAGAGCGTCAGCGACCACATTCAGCAGACCCGGCACGTGCCGCGCCCTGAAGACAATGTTCCAAGACATACACAAAAGCACTAGCTGCCGCAACAACCTTACCACAGGAAGGGACGACGCCGATAGACTATTAATTACTTGTACCACTGCCATGTTATCAGAGTGGAAGATAACTTTCTTGTCCTTGAGCTCCCTGCCTCAGAGCGATACCGCTACCACTACTGGAAAAAGCTCTAAGAAGGCAAGGTTCCTAATCAAGGGGCTCTCGAACCAAGCCTTAGGCCAAACCTCGGCACACCACTTGCCCCCAAGGTATGCCCCGAAGCCAACGCTCCCCGAGGCGTCCGTAAACAGCCCAGCGTCACCAGATGCCGTTGTCGCATCCCTGAAAAACACCCGCCTGTTAAATTTAGTGAGGAAACGGTCCCAGATGACCAAGTCCTCTCTCATGCCCACAGACACCCTGATGTAGTGACTCGGCAGCCGAACACCACAGGTAGCCCTAGCCAGCAATCTACAAAAAACCCTACCCATAGGGATCACCTTACAAGCGAAGTTAAGGCTTCCGAGCAAGGACTGCAGTCCCCGCAGCGTAACTTTCTTAGCACCCTTTACCGCGCTCACTTGCTGGCGGAGCACCCTCAACTTCTCCTCCGGCAGCCTACATTCCCCCATGACCGAGTCAATTTCCAGCCATAGAAAACTCAGGCACTCAGTCGGGCCCACTGTCTTGTCCTCAGCCAGAGGAATCCCAAACTGTTGCGCTACCCTCTGAAAAACCCGTAGTATCTGGGCGCATCTGTCGGACCCCGCCGGGCCCACACACAGGAAGTCGTCCAGGTAATGGACCACTGTACCCCCGCCCGTTTCCTTACGCACTACCCACTCCAAGAACGTGCTAAACTTTTCGAAATACGCACATGAAATGGAGCAACCCATGGGTAGGCATAGGTCCACGAAAAATTTACCCTCGAAAAAACACCCCAACAAATGGTGACAGTCTGGGTGGATAGGAAGGAGCCGGAATGCTGCTTCCACATCCACTTTCACCATCAAAGCCCCTCGCCCTGCTCTCCGAACCAACTCGACAGCATGGTCGAATGATGCATACGATACGGAGCACAGGGCCTCATCAATGTCATCATTTACTGACGCCCCTTTCGGGTATGATAAATGATGGATCAACCTAAACTTGCCCGCCTCCTTCTTGGGGACTACCCCCAGCGGGGACACCCTCAAGTCAGGCAACGGCGGAACCGCGTACGGCCCTGCCATTCTACCCAGCTGCACCTCCCTCAGCAACTTGTCCCGCACAACCCCCGGGTGTTCCCCCACCGACTTGAGGTTACTGCATAACCTCCCCACATCCCTACTCTGAAACGGTATTGTAAAACCCTCCGTAAAACCCTGCCATAAGAATTCGGCGTCCTGGTGGTTACCGTACTGTTTTAGCCACGGTAGCATCTCGCCTATTTTCACCGGGGTTGCCCCCTGCGGCAGCGGAGGGGGCCGACGCTCCATTGGCTCCCACTCCTGGTGCAGACTTACCTCGCTTAAAACACCGACTGGCTCCATGGGCCCCCCCACAACCGGAGCACTCGTGCTTAAACCTGCACGACGTTCCCCACTTGCATTGGCCCTCATTAAAGAGCCAACAGAAGCCTTTCTTTTGCCCGGCCGATGCAGGTCCCCCAGGGGCCGCACCGGCCGTCCCGTGAAAGGGCGCAGCCTTCTGCGCCATCATGAGCCGCATCCAGAGGGGGAGGTCCATTTGATCCCACCGCATGCTGGGATTCGCCACTAACCTCTGGCGGAATTGTTCGTCGTACCGCCACCAGGCGACCCCACCGTAAGTCCGGTACACTTCCCCAATCCCGTCTAGATAGCAAAACAGTTGGGAGCATTTATCCGGGGACTTTTCCCCTATTACACTGGCCAGGATACAAAAGGCCCTTAGCCAGTTCCCAAATGTTTTGGGAATCTTCCGATACCTACGTTTTTTCTCCTCCTCTTCCTTCTTCGCGTCCTTCTTGTCCTCCTCCTTCATGTCCAAAAACTCCTCCAACGGGAGGAGGGAAAAAACCTCCACAAACTCACCCTTCCAAATCTTTTCCTTTACCTCCAATTTCAGATGACATCCTAATGGGCCCGAGAAAGACACGTGCACGTTTTGCCGCGCAGCGTCGGTAATTTCGCCCCCTACACCAACCTTCTCCCCTGACTCCTTACTAGCTTCAGACACAGATAAACCCACCTCGCTATCCTGTGCCGGACCCACGGCCCTACCCGACGACCCTTGGCCCTTCTCACACGTCCACACTCTCCCAAACTGAGGTGAAGCTACTTCCCCACCCGCCCATGAGTCTAAGAAAGATTTTAAGCAATTCAACAGTGTTCCTGCGTGTGGTGCAACAGCTGACTCACCGCCTGAGCCCGAAGCCGCAGAAGGCCGTGGGTTCGTTTCCCTTCCGTCCGCCATGCTTGGCTCCGGAGCATCCAATTGGCGCCGACTCCTGTCAGCCTGGCCCTGCCTCAGGACCGCGGGTGTAGGGCTGCGTGACCTGCAAGGAGAACGACACCTGGGTAGTGTGTCTGTAGCGGAGAGCCGATCTTCTTCACAGCTATTCTCCACTAGAGATCCCAGTGAGGCTCAGGAACAAGGTGATGATAAGTCCACAGGCAAGGTTTCTAGCAGGTAGAGTAATACAGCAATATCCCCATCGCAATCACAATAACTGGACGACACACAGTTTCAGGAGTAGAACTGACAAGCTTTATTCCACAGTTCCTTATAAAGCCCTCTCCCATGCAAGGGAGGAGGTTCTATCACTTAAGACATTATCCAATCTGTGAACAGTAACCTCCCACACATCTCCTCCCCTCCTCTAGCATCATAATCCCCTTATCATGTACATAGTTTTACCCAAGTTTTGGATGTACCCTAAATACTTGGGGTACATCCACAAATCCAATATCTCCAGATAGCCCTAGTCTGGAGGAACAACATATTTTAAAATCAGCCCATTCGGATAAAGCGTTCGGGAGTTATGGGACTTTAAAGTATTGACCGACCGCAGGGGTAAAGTATCCGAAAACAGTTCCATGCATTTTGGCCCTGCGGTCGGTCACAAACAGGCGAATACAAACGGGTGAAGTATTGCTGTTAAGTGGCCTGACGGGGATTCGGATGAATCCCCTAGTTCGTGGGGTTCTTTCTACTGAACGGCGGGCCGTTCGGTAGTTTCCCCACGAAGTATTAGGAGCCTGGAGGTGTCAGCGGTGGTTGCCTAATCAAGTGTCCGATTTCGGTTCCAGACACGTGTTCGTATCCCGAATGGCGGCCACCCAGAGGACAAAGACCACACTGCACGAATAGGTAATTACCCGTTTGCAACATTGTTGCAAATGGTAATTGAAGGCACACTTTACACAGGGTGGTCTGGTTGTTCGGTAGTTTCATTCCCTTGTTTCATTCGAATGATTCTACCGAACAACCAGAGGAATACAGTACTTTACACACATTCAACTGCCAATATAACCGGATACCATGATTTCTATGCATGTTCACACACATTAAACTAGCAATATGACCAAATACAATTATTCCCATACATGTTGTAGGACCGCCCGGTACCAATCCGCTACACTGCTCCCCCTTGCCCACAAGCCGGCATACACAGTCTGATCCAACACGGATCGGCTTGGGGATGTCCGGGGATCACGGATCATTTCTCTAAGTCAGTTTGTCTTGACAACCCGTCAGCATTTCCATTCTGCTTACCCGGCCGGTACTGGATAATAAAGTCAAAAGGCTGTAGCGCCAAACTCCAGCGCAGCAGCCTGGCGTTGTCCCCAGCCACCCGGTTCAGCCAGACTAACGGGTTGTGATCCGTGAGCTCCCAGTCCTTGTGGGTCTCTGCGAAGGTTCGGAGCATCTGCTTCAAGGTACCATTGAATCGTTCGCAGAGCCCGTTCGTCTGGGGGTGGTAAGGGGCACTGATAATAGGCTTAATGCCACAGATCCTCCAGAGGTGTTGGGTGAATTCTGCGGTAAACTGGGTACCCTGATCCGAGATAATCTCCCTGGGTAATCCCATCCGGGAGAATATCCGCATGAGGGCATCCGCGACCGTTTCAGCGTGGATGTTGGTCAGAGCCACTGCCTCTGGATACCTGGTGGCATAATCTACTACCGTTAAAATATACCTTTTTCCTGACGGGCTAGCTTTATTGAGGGGGCCTATCAGATCCACCGCTATTCGGCTAAAAGGTTCCTCTATTATGGGTAAGGGGTGAAGTTTAGCCTTCCTGCGATCTCCCCTTTTTCCCACTCTCTGGCAGGTATCGCAAGTCGTGCAATATCTGCGTACTTTCTGGCTAATCCCTGGCCAGAAGAAACTCTGGGTTAGTCTGTACCTGGTGCGACTAACCCCTAGATGTCCGGATAGCGGAATATCATGCGCTATCCGGAGTAATTCAGCCCGGTACCGCTGCGGTACCACTAATTGTCTCCTCGCTATCGGGTCTGACCCCGTAATCTGCTTGCTTGTTTCCCTGTACAAAAGTTGTTTATCCCAGATAAATCTCTCTCCCTCCGCCCCGGGGGGACCCGTGACAACCTTGTCCCTATACACCTGAAGCGTGGGGTCTGTTGCAACTTCAGCTACAAATTCATTAGGTGGAGCCCAGGGGACACATTCTAGAGGGGGGGGGGGTAGGGTTGCTTACCTGGACCTCCGGCAGTGTGTTGTGGTCCTGGATGCGGGCCTGTTGTCGGGTGACTACAGGGTTGACCTCCCCTGTGGTGGGCGACTGGGGCTCAAAAGCAGAAGTGAGCCTCCCCAGATCGTTCCCCAATAAAACCTCCGCCGGTAAATGCGGCATCAACCCCACCTCCACTTCCCCTGCCCCCGCTCCCCAATGTAAATGTACCCTTGCTGTAGGTAGCCGGTACACTGCTCCCCCAGCTACCCGGACGGCAACAGTTTTGTTCAGTTTTGCCTGATCTGAAATCAGGTGGCTCTGTACCAAAGTGATGGTGGCTCCCGAATCTCGTAACCCCCGGACTGCTGTACCATTCAGATATACGGTCTGTCGATGGTGCCGTAGATTGTCCACATTGGCCTGGACAGGATCTGCCTCGTGCAGTACCTCCCATTGTTCCACAGTGGTAATGGGGACTGCGGAACCATACGGGGTGGCAACTAGGTCCTGGTAGTGGTGGGCTGCGGCCGCCCTGGGTGGAGGTGGGCCTGGACGAATCCAGGTGGAACGGTCCCGCAGCTGTGGGCATTCCCTTTTATAATGTCCCCACTTCTGGCAGTGATGACAGGGGCCAGCGGTGGGTTGTCGGAACCGGGGCTGTGCAGCGGGTGGTGGTGGTGGTGGTAGTGGTCTCGGTGGAGCTGGGGTGTAGGTGGTTCCCCCGAATGTTTTAAAGGTTGCTTTTGGAGCTGCAGGTTTTTGTTGCCTGCGTGCATCCAGGTAGTCATCTGCTTTTCTAGCAGCCTCGGTGAGGGAAGTAGGGTTTCTGTCCCTTACCCATTCCTGGACCTCACTGGTTACTCCCTCATAGAACTGCTCCATCAGCAACATCTGTATTACATCCTCCATAGAACGTGCCTTGCTAGCTTGCACCCACCCGAGTGCTGCCCTCTGTAATCGGCATGCCCACTCTGCGTGCGAGTCCTTCTCTTCTTTCCTTAAATCCTGGAATCTCCGCCGGTATGCCTCGGGTGTTATAGCATACCTGGCGAGTATAATTTCTTTTACTTTACTGTAATTCCTTATTTCGTCATTAGGTACAGTCCGATATGCCTCTGCTGCCCTCCCGGTTAACCTTCCGGCCAAAATAGGTACCCAGTCCTCTGTGTTAATTTTATGCAGTGCACACAGTCTCTCAAAGTCTTGCAGGAAAGCGTCTATATCTTCCTCTGCCTCCACATATGTTTTAAAAGCCTGGTACGGTATTTTAGGCTTACCTTCCTGTGGCACACTACTTGCAGAGCTTTGTTCTGGAACTGTTGTCGCCTGTGTCCTTAGGATGAATTCTTGTACCTCGGACACTGTCCTGGTAATAATTTCTGCTGGGGGGTTTTCCCCATAAAGGGATAGCCTGAACTGAACCTGCCTCTGGAATTCCGATTCTTGTGGTGTTCCTCCCGGCTCCCTCTGTGCCGGAACTGAATCGCCCTCCATTCTGTACTCTGCCATGAGTTCTGTAACAAGTACTGCTTTCTTCTTATTGCTGGCTTGTATACCCCTTGTGTTACAAAAACTGTTACAAAAACCTTATTGCACTGTGTACCTTTAAATGCTATTTTCGCCTTTCTGACTTATGTGCAGTCGTTGATATGGTTCAGCACGAATCCTTTGTGTAAGCGTATAGGTGGCCGCCATTTCGGGACTTTGCACGTGTTCGCGGCCATCTTACGTACGAACAGCGGTGTTTGCCAGCAATCGTCTGGAACTAAAAACGGAGACGCACCCAGGCGAACACCGCTGAGACCTCCAGGATAGCATAACTTCGTGCTGGACCTACCGAACAGCCCACCTGTAACAGATCCCTCCCAACCTCTGGTGGATGTGAAACAACCAAGGGAATTACAACTTACACATCCATTCGTTTCATTCCCCTGTTCGTCTGGTTCCGTGCAAATTTCGCGTGTAATACAGAGGTGGCCGCCATTTCGGGACTTTGCACGTGTTCGCGGCCATCTTGTGTGCGAACAGCGGTGTTTGCCTGTGACCGCATGGAACTGAAAACGGATACGCAAACAGGCGAACACCGCTGAGTCCTCCAGACCTCCATAAGTTCGTACGGAAACTACCGAACGTCCCCTCGTTCGGTAGTTATATGCAATCATCTATGGGGATTCCAGCGAACCCCGCGATTCGCATGGATGGCAAGAATATCATACCTTTTTACCGTGCGAACGGAGACCGACCGCAAGGCCAAAACTCATGGAACTAATTTCGGCTAGTTGGTCTGTGCGGTCGGTCAAAACTTTGAAACGTTGTATCTCCCGAACTATACATCCGAATGGGGTGATTTTTGGATATATCGTCCCCCTGAAGGAGAGCTATCCAGCGCTACCGGATTTAAAGCTGTACCCCCTGTTTTTGGGGTACATCCAGAACTGGTGGAAAAATGTGGACATTTTAATTGGGTTATGTAGTTATCTGAGGGGAGGAGACGTGGGGGTGTTACCATCTGTATTATTGGTTGTTTTCATCCTCCCCCTGGGAGTGTTCTGTGTGTATCTATTTCTAATAAAAAGCAGGCTGGGTGTTCCAGTCCTCAGTTCATCTTGACCCTTCAAAACGTAGCCTCGTCTCGTTCTTGGAAGGGGATTATTTGGGAATATTATTCTGCTCCTGTTTACAGCTGAACCTGCTTCTCACTCTGGATATCGTGGATGGGATTACATCAGCCTACCTCTCCACAGCAGCTTGCAGGGAAAAAGGACGTCTTCAACGGCAGAAACCCTCTCTCTATCTGGGTAGCCGTTACACCACCGTTCGGTAGGACGATTACTCTCCGCATGGGGAGTACAGCGACCTCCAGGATAACTATGGATGACCATGGGTTCGTGGAGTTTTCCCGTACGAACGGAGACCGACCGCAAGGCCTAAACGTGTGGAACTATTTTCGGCCAGAAAGTCTGTGCGGTCGGTCAAAACTTTGAAAACCCCTAACTCCTGAACCGTTCATCCGAACGGGTTGGTTTTCGGATATGTTGCTCCCCTGAACAAGATCTGTACAGCGGTGTAGGATTTAAAGGGGTACCCCCTGGTTTCGGGGTACATCCAGAACTTGGTTAAAAATATGTACTGTATAATTGGGTTAACTGTTTATCTGAGGGGAGGAGATGTGTGGGAGGTACCCAATATGTGATTGGTGATTTTATGCCTCCCCCTGGGAGTATCCTTTTTACATGTAACCACAATAAAAAGCAGGCTGGTCAGCCCAGTCCTCAGTTCTTACTTGACCCTCAAATCGCTGCTTTGACTCGTTTTGTGGGTAGAAAAAGTATCCTAGCTATGCTATAGCTAGTGGGATGATTCCACACTTACAGGACTCGTATGGAATACTATGGAACTCGGCTCTCCCCTCTTCAGTAACTAGGAGTCCAGACGACTAAACGGTCCAGCTCTCAGCTAGCCTAAGGGTAACCGTAACATTTGGTGGCAGCGGCGGGATGATTCTGGATATCCTAGGAGAGGCACGGAACGGATGGAGAGCACCTACGCAAAATTGAAACGTACAACCCTGAAAGATTTATTGGAAAGCAGAGGAAGGCACGCCAGCAACCGGCCAAAGAGGGAACTGATCGCAGAATTGACAGAACTGGATCAAAGCTCCACAATGGCGGAAACACCAATCACGGATGATGATGCAAAGGCAAGAATTGTTCGGGGGAGGCTTCCCTTATACGGGCCAAACCCATCTATAGAACTGATACAGCAATTGATGGTGGAGGCAGACGCGGATTTACAAAAGACCCGAGCCTACAACGTTGAAATGGCCAACGCACAACGCACTGCTGAAGCCCCGCAAGTAATCGTTCCTGTTGAAACTGCTGGGAAGCCTAAAATACCCTTTGCGGCATTCCGATCCTTCCTGGAGAGCGAGACAGGAATTGATGAGTACTTGGCGGACTTCGAAAGGCAATGCGCCTTGCACCAGATTCCCACCAGAGAGTGGCCCACGATCTTGTCTGGGAAGCTATCCGGGCGAGCCCTGGAAGCTTTTCGTACCTTGGGTGCTGAGGAAGTGACACAGTATGAACGAGTTAAAGAGACTCTGCTAAGAAGATACGCGGTGACTCCAGACACGTATCGCCGGCAGTTTCGGGGCACGAAAAAGAAGCCTAACGATACACATATGGAATGGGCGCACCGAATGCGGAGAGCGGTAAATCACTGGATGAACGGAAGTAAAGCTGTGACTGGTGAGGACATTTTACAATTATTCCTCTTAGAACATTTTTACGATGGCATGGAACAAAAAGGGAAGGAGTGGCTGCGAGACAGGCGACCTTCCACTCTAGAAGAAGCGGCCAAATTAGCTGATGAACACTATGATTCACGTCTTCACGAGTCCACAAACTACCGGGCTCCAGCACGGGTTGAGCCCAGAGAGGTTTACCGTGCACCTCCTCGTACGGAGTTCCGGGCCCCGGTACCCGCCGGGCCCCCCAGACACTCATCCAATAACAATTTTGATTGTCCTAGGCCCACTTGCCACCGATGCAAGCAACCAGGACATTTCATGGCCAACTGCCCGCTTGGCACGCACCAGACGCCCAGGAATTACAATTACCCCTCTGGGCCCTACCGTCCTGCCCGAGCCCTCTGTGTTAACCAGGAGACCCCTATGGAGGAATATTTGGGGCCGCTTCACGAGGCAGACCCGGTATATGCGGCTTCGGATAACCGACAGCACCATCGGCAGAAGGTATGGCTCGAAGGGCGATCTACCGAGGGGTTGAGAGACACAGGGGCTACCATAACACTGGTACAGAGTCATTTGGTGCCAGAACACAAGAGGTCAGGGCAGACCGTAGCCGTTAGAGTGGCGGGAGGGGATGTGTACAAAGTCCCGACCGCTAAAGTACATCTTGATTGGGGAGCGGGGAAAGGAGCTGTGAACGTGGGTATAATGGACCATTTACCTGCTGAAGTACTACTGGGCAACGATTTGGGCCCCATGACTTCTGCCTATGCACCAGTATATAACAACGAAGCGAACCCAGTGACTACCCGAGCACAAGCCCGGACGGACCGAGAACCCTCACCAGTGCGGGAGACCCAGGTAAGACCAACCCCGACTTCTCTTGACCTGTTAGACCCCATACCCTGGGACACCCCAGTTACTTTTGAGACCGAGTCTAGGACTGACCCGACATTACAAAAATACCGGGAACGAGCAGAGACAGGGGGGAGCGGGGCAGATAACGAAACTTTTCTATGGGAAAAAGGGAAACTATACCGCTTGACAGAGAAAAAGGGACAACGTAGGCGACAGCTGGTAGTACCCCACAAATACCGTCGGGAAATCCTCAAAATAGGACACGACATCCCCTTGGCAGGTCACTTAGCTATAACACGTACACTACACCGCATTACCCACACATTCTTTTGGCCAGGAGTACACGCTGACGTTAAGAATTACTGTAATACTTGCGATGTATGTCAACGAGTGGGAAGGCGAGGCGATCACCCGAAAGCGCATCTAGTCAATATGCCCATTGTAGAGGAACCCTTTAGCAGGGTTGCTATTGACCTAGTAGGACCACTGGCCACCCCTAGTCCCTCCGGTAAGCGCTACATCCTTACCGTAGTAGACTACGCTACCCGGTACCCCGAGGCAGTCGCCCTGTCCAACATCCAAGCGGATACGGTAGCGAATGCCCTGGTACAAGTGTTCTCCCGGGTAGGATTTCCAAAAGAAATTCTATCCGACCGGGGCACCCAATTCACAGCAGAATTGACCCAACAACTCTGGCAGGTGTGCAAAATTAAATCCCTCCTGAGTTCACCCTATCACCCCCAAACGAACGGACTTTGTGAGAGGTTTAACGGAACCCTCAAGCAAATGCTCAAAACGTTCACACAGGAGTACCGAGATTGGGAACGCTTTCTGCCGCATCTCCTATTTGCGTATCGGGAGGTGCCCCAGGAAACGACAGGGTTCTCTCCCTTTGAGTTGCTCTACGGACGAAAGGTACGGGGCCCCCTAAACCTGATCCGGGAACACTGGGAAGGAGAGACGGAAACGGACGGTGTCCCTATTGTGCCATACGTATTGGAACTCAGGGACCGCATGGAGCAGCTAGCCAAATCAGTGCAGGCTAACCTCCAGTCGGCCCAGAAAAGACAGAAGGTATGGTACGATAGGGGGGCCCGAAGGAGAATCTTTACCGTAGGACAAAAGGTGTTAGTACTTAAGCCGGTAAAGACAGACAAGTTACAAGCATCATGGCAGGGCCCATACCAGATCGTAGAAAAAAGGGGCGACACCACTTATGTTATAGCCAGTTGTCACGACAACAACCTCAGGAAGACATTCCATGTAAACATGCTCAAGGAATACTTGGAGCGACCCGAGAACGTGACCGCCGTATGTTGTCCTCCCCAGGAAGACCCCGACAGTCTACCCATTCCCGACTTACTGGAAAAGAGTCCACCCACAGGGGTAGTGACCCAGGTTCGGATAGGAGACCGACTTAGCCCCACTGAAAGGGAGCAGCTCAATACACTCCTCCAGTCCAAGCACCTCACGTTCTCTCAGAAACCAGGGTACACCACCTTAACTACCCACCAGGTCGATACCCCCGGACAAACACCCTTACGCCAACCCCCGTATCGCATCCCCGAGGCAGTTAGAGCCGGAATGAAGAAGGAGATAGATGAGATGCTCCAACTCAGGGTGATTGAGCCCTCCGATAGTCCCTGGGCCTCCCCGGTTGTCCTGGTACCCAAGAAAGATGGGACAACCCGGTTCTGTGTAGACTATCGGAGACTCAATGAAAAAACAGTAACAGACGCCTACCCTATGCCCAGGGTAGACGAGCTACTTGATCGCATAGCCAGGGGAAATTACCTGACCACTATCGACCTCTGTAAGGGTTACTGGCAGATTCCCCTGGCCCCGGAGGCTATCCCCAAGTCGGCCTTCGTCACCCCCTTCGGCCTATACCAGTTTAAGGTAATGCCGTTTGGGATGAAGAACGCCCCCGCTACATTCCAGCGCTTGGTGGATAGACTCCTGGATGGCTTCCAGGGTTTTGCCTGTGCATACCTGGACGACATAGCGATTCACAGTGAGTCCTGGGAGGACCACTTAGCTCATGTAGGAATGGTTCTGGATCAGATCCGGGCGGCTGGCCTGACTCTGAAACCAGAAAAATGTCACTTTGGGATGGCCGAGGTACAGTACCTGGGTCATCGGGTGGGGTGCGGAAAACAGCGACCAGAGCCGGCCAAGATAGAAGCTGTTGCCAACTGGCCCACCCCCATCACAAAAACCCAGGTTTTAGCCTTTCTGGGCACAGCAGGGTACTACAGACGATTTGTACCCGACTACAGCACACTTGCCAAACCCTTGACTGACTTGACCAAGAAAAACTTACCTCGACAGGTCCTGTGGTCTCCCCACTGTGAAACGGCTTTTCAGGCCCTCAAAAATGCTTTGGTTAATGCTCCTGTCTTGGCGGCCCCAGCCCTTAACAAATGTTTTATCGTCCATACAGACGCTTCCATGTTCGGGCTGGGAGCCGTCCTTAGCCAAGTAGGTGAAGATGGGGGGGAGCACCCAGTGGCCTACATCAGCCGGAAGCTCCTGCCCCGCGAAGTCAGCTATGCAGCGATTGAAAAGGAGTGTTTGGCCTTGGTGTGGGCATTAAAGAAATTGACTCCCTATTTATATGGACAAGAGTTCACTCTGGTCACCGACCATAACCCAGTGGTGTGGCTAAACCGGGTCTCTGGAGATAACGGCAGGTTATTACGTTGGAGCTTATCATTACAACCCTTCAATTTCACCATTTCCTACCGACCCGGGAAACAGAATGGCAATGCGGACGGGTTGTCCAGACAAACGGACCTCAGCCCAGCATAACCAGCGGTCTGGACAGCCTTAGTCTGCCCCGAAAAGGGGTCAGACGGTGTCTGCCAGAGTGTTCCACAAAAAGGGAGCACTGTTACAAAAACTGTTACAAAAACCTTATTGCACTGTGTACCTTTAAATGCTATTTTCGCCTTTCTGACTTATGTGCAGTCGTTGATATGGTTCAGCACGAATCCTTTGTGTAAGCGTATAGGTGGCCGCCATTTCGGGACTTTGCACGTGTTCGCGGCCATCTTACGTAC